>NC_056728.1:1993506971-1993869471 GCF_019279795.1 Protopterus annectens | reverse complement strand
ACACATATAATACCATATTAAGAAATTATGTGAGATGCATCTGAAATTGAACCTTTTTTTAAACAAGAAACATCTTTATTAAATAATCACTTATGACATAGACAATCATACATTTATATAAATGAAAAAAAAACATATTGACATAATCTTAGTTGCAAGCATTATATATCACTTACAATCTACCTAATCATTGTCAAATAGAGGTATGTTTGTCAAAAAGAATCATTCCAAGAGGCTTACTTATTCTTAAAATGCCTACTACAGGGAACTTATATCCAGAATTATTGCTTAAATGGCAGAAACTCAATGTAGACTTGAGTTTCAATTATATGCGACTGTTGAATTAATTTTTTTCGGAAGAGGAAGAGACTTTAAGAAATTTCCAAAGACTATGGTCGAGTCCGGTATGGACCGACTGCTTGATAATGTACACATTTATGAGAAAAAAATTGTTAGAACAAATGAAGAATAAAATCTCGAGGGATGTTAGAGATTTTTCAAATGGTAATGTCTTTACTTGGCCTAGAGCAAATAATAATGTTACCATTTTGAACAATAACAATGTTTCTGTCAGCACTAGGAATGGTTTTAGTACTGGTTAAGGTAGGAATGAAGTCATTACTGTGGATAGACAAATGACATCAGAAGCAAATGGTACAGTAATAACAACTGCCACAGAAGGTAATAGGCCCTTAGAAAATACCTCTAATATTGATACCAATCCATCTGGATCAAGTAATTTACGTACACGTTCTGATGAACAGGTAGTAAGAAGTAAAGTGACCACTCCCATAGTATTGAGAGAATTGAATAATTCTATTTCTGCCCCTTTCCCCATAGAACATTCCTCCATGAACAGGAGGCATCATTCATACAGCAGGGGCAGACAGAAACGGAAGAGTTTGGGGGGAGATTATTTGGGCCTGACTTTAAAAAAGATGTGGGAATGCATAGAGAGTCGTTGATACACAATCTCTCTAGCAAAGTTATAAATAAGTATGAAGAGGAATTATTAAACAAAGGGCTTACATTTATACCCTCTGTAACTAGTAATTTGACTGATAAAGTATTAGATGTTAAAATGTTTGCACGTAACATCCAACTGAAATTAAATTTCGGTAGTAAGCCGGATATAAGGGATCATGTTGATTTTAAGCCTAGAAGTACATATGTCCCTACGTTACATCCACTTGTGGACACATTCTCTAAGTTAGTAGAGAATGAACTGCATGACTTATATAAGAACAACCATGTATATAAAAAGAAAGGCAATTTGACCTACCTACAAAGGAAAGCTTTAAATGGCTTAATTAATGATACCTCAGTAGTATTAAGACCAGCTGATAAAGGTAGGCCAATTGTCATTATGGACACCATGGATTATGTGTCTAAGATGAGGTTAATGTTAGGAGATAATAAATTTTATACTTTAATTAATATGGAAGAAGTAACTACTAGAGTTATAGACATTCATCATATGCTTGAAAATTTACTAAGCAATTATGATATTGATTTGAATTTGTTTAAGTTTTTAAAAGTCAATAATCCCTTATTACCCATCATACAGGGCTTACCTAAAGTTCATAAGTGCCCTGTTGACCCTCCATTACGACCTATTGTTTCTAGTGCTGGATGGGTCACTGAACCTCTTTTGTTTTATTTAGAGTACTGTCTAAGACCTGTAGTCAATCTTAATGACTACATTTTAAGAGATACTAAGCAGTTCTTATTAGATCTTTACAGTTATATTCGGAACGTGAGAGATGATGAAAGTTATTTATTGGTCACACGACGTTAGAAGTTTATTTACTGTCATACCCAACAATGTTGGAGTAACCAATGTCCAGTCTTATTTACTGGAACATTCTGATTTGGGACATAGACAAATAGACCTTATAGGTCTTTTCTTAGAGACAGTGTTATAGAATAATGTTTTTATGTTTAATGGTGAGGTCTTTTTACAAAATGATGGCGTGGCTATGGGCAATTCCTGTGCCAATAGCTACGCCAACATTGTTATGGCCAAGTGGGAGGAAGATGAACTTTTTAAGTTAGATTCTTTTCAACACTCAGTAGGTTTCTACAGACGTTTTGTAGATGACCTCTTCCTTATTTGGAAGAGAGATGAATCTAGTTTATTGGAATTTATGTCATCTGTCAATTCATTAACATCTTATTTAGATTTTACAGTTAATTTTTCCAGATCTAGTATTCCTTTTTTAGATGTACAAATAGAGAGATTGGACAATGGTATGCATAATACTTCTGTTCATCGTAAAGCATGCTATAGAAACACGTTATTGCATCGCGAAAGTATGCACCCTAGATACATATTTGAGAATGTAATAAAAGGACAGTGTATGAGAGCTTCGCGCTTGAATCCCAGTGAAATAGGTTTTGAACACGAAATTATCAGCCTCAGAGATAAGCTGATGGCACGTCGTTATAAACCTAGTGAAATAGATTTATGAATGAGGTTATGCCAACAAGGGAAACTAAGCAAAACCTTATTTTTCTGATAGAAATATAAATATAAATGATAATTATGGAAATAGGAACATTAATAATAAAAATTTCTTGAGATTGCTATTATTCTTTACTTCTGATGTGTCTCACATCAGACAAATTGTAGAGAAACATTGGACGATTTTATTGTTAGATGAGCGTTTGGCAACCATTGTGGGTCCCCAGCCTAGTTATTCTTTTAAAAATAGAAAGAATTTAAAACGTTTACTTTGTTATCGATCTTTAGATAACACTGCGTTGAATCAAAATGTAGACAATGTTAACACTAAGCCTTGTGGTCATTGTGGACAGTGTAATATGATTGATACCAGTAGCATTTTTGGACATCCTTGTACAGGAGAAGTTTTTACTTTTTATACTAATACCACTTGTCAAAGCAAGAACCTAGTATATCTTGCTAGGTGTGTATCATGTGATGCGTTTTACATTGGTAAAACGAATAGAAAGTTATGTGAACACATCAGGGATCACACATATAATATACGAATTGGCTCTGCTTTTAATGCTTTAGCTAAACATTGTTCACATGAAGGAACTTCACACATTTTTGTATTTTTAGTGTTACAACATATTGGGGAAGGCACTTGTGGAGGGGACATTACCAATCACACCAAAGAGTGTGAGCTAAGATGGATGATCAAACTTCGAGCTGATGTCTCCCCTGGGCTTAATGAGAAAATTCCCCTTAAGCCAATTCTTAAGAGCAGGAGGCTATCAGTTATGAAAAGGAAGTAGTATCTATTTTACAGTTTATTTTATAATGTGTTTTTATGTGTTTTATTCATTAATTTTTGGAATTTATTTAAGTTTTGGAGTTCTACTATGATTGTCAATGTGTAAGAAATAATATTTATTCTAGCATTCTATCTTTAAAATTTGTTTTTATGTGGGGCTTGACTTTTTATGTGGGGTTTGACTTTCAATGTGATGTCATTTACTTATTGCCCAATCAATGAGTCTTGCATTTTATTTAAATGGTGTGTATGTTCTTTGTTTTAAAAGTCTGATGAAGCCTGTGGGTGAAAGCACTAACTAATTAAATTTTGGACTGAGTATTGAATCCTATATTTGTGATTCTTTCAATAAGTCAAGTGTTTTTTCAACCATTCGATTCTCTGATTTCATCATAGTTTCAGTTGTCCGTTTGCTTGGACTTATTTGGTTCTTTGGAGTATATACCATACTGGTTTGAAAGGAAAGTAATTTGGCGCCGTGGATACTAGCTGCGGATTGGTGTTTATATTTGTTACATTTTTTCCAATCATTGTCAGTCAAACCTTGCATAGCTCATTCAAATCTCATTTTCTTTTAAGCCTCATTTCTCCCCTGTATGTATTGTTCCCCTAATTCCCATTTTTCCAGTTTAATTTGCTCCTACCCTTTTCTAAAGATCCTAATTCTATTTGTTTTATATTTCACTACTTATAGTACAGTTGGTTTAGACTTTGATTCCCATTTTCTAAGTAATTGCTTTGTTTTTGGCAGCCACCATAATTAGACTCAGCAAGACCTTACTATGTCTAGGCAGTACCGACTCTGTATCTTAGCTGAGAAAAATAATTTCCGTAGTTATGCCAATTTGCTTACTCAGTACCTCTGATAGAGTTGTCTGCAGGGAATCTTTAAAATCTGCCAAACCATTACACTACCTGAAAAAAAAACTCTTCAATCAAGTGCTCTGTGTAAACACTCCACATAGGAAACTGTGTTTTGATACATTCAGCAGTCTAAAGAACTGTCAAAGTAAATGCTTCAAAGTACTGCCTTTACTCTGGTTTAACAATTCCAAGCAGCACTGTGCAGAGATAACCAGACTAGTGTGGCCAATGGCAAAAACTCACGAGGTGTTGACACAGGACGTGAAGAGTCAGACACTACCGCTCGGCATTGGTGTTTGATGCTAAACTACACAAAACTGCAGAGGATAAAAAGTAACAGCTTTTTTATGGTCCATTTCCAGACATGTGTGTGGTGTGGAATTCTATTTTTGACTAGATTAAAGGTGTAAAAATGTGGTTATTAAGAAAGTGGCGAAATGGCGTGGGGCAAGCAGTGGGAAGAACAAAGGGGAAGCAATAAATGTAGTTGCAGGAGGGAATTAGGAAAGAAGCATAGATATCCACTTATTCAACAGAATTAGGGATGTCACCATGACACAGATGGGTGACAACAATTTAATAATGTATATCCAATTGGACCAAAATGAGTATGTTGAGAAGACACAGAGGTGAAGTGAAGAGCTATCTATATATGAGACACATTTTTTTTTTTTTTTTTTTTTGTGGGACATTCCCATTTTTTTTTGCTTTGCTTTGTGTTGGATTTCAGAAGAGAAGAATGCTGGGGAAGGGACATAGGTATGTGAGGATCAGGTAGGTAGGGTAGGTAAGGAAGCAGGTGCAGAAAAAAGGGCAAACAAGACAGACACAGGGATGGTAATGGACTCAAAGGGTTGGGCGACACCATGATTGAGGATAGGTAGAGGACATTGGAGGCATATGCTTATCAAGCATGGAACTGTGAGAATCTAGTCATCACCCTCAGAACTGTCATTAATGACCCCTTCCTCTGTTCCCTGTTAGACTGCTTGACATGGGAGTCTGTTTTGTATTTTAATGAAAAACCTCTCCAAGTGACTAATCCAGGCACCAAGGCTACTTTCTATGGCATCATGCACTATCCCTGGCATCCCCTGGAAGGTGCCGTAATCACCACCTCCACCTATATTTCTGTAGGGTACCAATACACCAGCAACTGCGGCAATGCAAACTGATGTGGATGGCCAGTTAGTGCAGAATCTATGGAGGGATTACTGCCAGGATGCATTCCAGAGGTACCAGATGTTGGTGTGGCAGGCCAGTGGAGGCTTGGAAGGTTGAGTAGCAGTAGTTGACCTACCTCCCTGTGCTGAAAAACATTTAGTTTGTTGGATGAAAGTTATTACATCAGAACAATGTATTTCCATATAAAAAAAGAGATAAGGGGTGAGGTGAGATGATAAAAAAAGAGATGATTAGATTCATTATATGTCACATTCATTCTTTATTACAATAAATATACATTTATTACTATAATAGCTATACAGCTTTCCCAATCCCAAAAATGATTGCAAATTGTTACACGTAATCCTTGGAATATGCAGATATTCCATACATGCTTTTAAAGATACTCAGATTAACTTTTAAAGCCAAAATTGATGCAATTAAAATTTAAAAATTACACTTTTTCATTGTTAATGTATAGGTTACTTGTGAGAACTTAACCAACCTAATCTGAATACAGTATCACACTTGCCTAATACAATTACCAAGAGCTAAAGAAGAAAGCATGCACAATTGCTGTTAAAGTTAAGATCTGCATACTTAAGTTGCTTCTGATCTAAAAAATTCCAATATATTTAATACAATAATGTTGTGCTGCATTCATACCACTTGCCTCTCAGAGTCTCTCCATCTCTCAGCCTGTACCTCCCAGTTCATTGAAATTTCCCATACAGCTGTAAAATAAAGAAGGAGAGAAAAAGGGAGACATTAAAGCATTATGCATATCAGTCTTGGCTATCTATAGCATTCCATAACATTTGAAGTTGCTTTATCTATATACTTACACAATTTAGAGAAGTCAGCAGTTTTCAATTCATCCAGCCACTGGTCGAGTTGTTCCTGCTTGTACCATTTCAGGTCACTGTAATGGTGCCTGTACTGCTCCCCAGTGTGTGCCAGTCACACTGCAGGCAGCCGTGGCTAGGCTTTTCCAAGCCTCAGCCTTATACTGAGAACCACTATAATCTCCTGCAGTAACCTATGGCTGTAGTGCTTTACACGGAGTGTAATAAATATTTTGACACCTCCACACCCCACCTATGGGCCCTGAATTTGGCCCCACCCTTTCCATCAAATGACATGTCTGTTGATGTCCTCCAATGATGGTAGAAGGATTTTCCTGCCCATTCATGCTATTGTGTTCCATGACCAGTGCACAAATGAGCATAACAATGCCAGCTGTATTTGTGTGATGTTAACCAAAGAGAAACATAGCCAAAGAGGAAGGAAGTTTATGAAACAGCAATGTTTGTCTGAGACTCGGTATTGATTTATGGCATGTGTGCTGCTATACCCGGTCACACATTTTTATCACTGCTCATCACTGAAATGATAAATGACTTAACTTTTAAGCCATGACCTTGGAGGGATCAATTGGATGACTTCACACTCTGGAACTTACACACTGTTGAGAGCAATTTGTACAATGTGAGTGCACTACCACATAGATGATTTTTTTCTCATTGCCAAAGAAAAAGTGTTTGGTGATCATGATCATCACAGATGCACAGTTTAAAGACTGACCAGTGTTCTAGTTCCACTAAGACTGTATGTGTGTCCATTACAAGGTATGGTTTATGCATTCTCATCTGTGATGCAGGACTAATATCTGACAATATACTGGAAATGGAAAAAATATCATAATTTTAGTAATAGATTTGTGTTTTGTGGTGGATACCTCACATATTAGTCTGTTCCACAGTTATACCTGCTGTAGCTCAATATGTACATATACCTTAAAGAAGCATTCTAGGGGCTTGCACAAGTGTATAAATACTGAGCATGTGTGAGCCTGACTGCCATTTTGTAGTAAGCTGTTGAGATGTAAGCATGTACATCTGTGTAGTCTGTCAGTTAATCAGTTCATTTATATTTTGTACTGCTGCTATCCATCCTGATATGTTTCTATGTAATAAGGCATATAAACAAACTACCCCACCTGTTTGTCTTCAATAGTAATCCAAGACAAGTGATACGGTGTCAGAATGGGATCCAAAAATCCAGATGCAGGACCGAGAAGGCACTCAGTTAATATTGGAGTAATATAGAGGAATGGAACATCCCTGCTGTATGTATAACTCGCAAAAAGGGGTCAGAAACATATTTCAGGTATCAAAGCTTACTTAAATGGTTTCTTATTTTTAAAATATAAAAGAAAGCACTCAGAATGCTAAATGAATTTCTAAGTAAACGAAATGTCTGAAACTGCAACATATTGAAAAAATATTTGAATAACTATGAAAAATGTTTGAAATAAAGTCTGAATCGCATAAAATGGATAAAATAAGGGAAACAACAGTATCTTTTTACTATGAGCTAGTTTTTCACATTAATTAAATCTATTCAAGATATCCGAAGTATACAAAGTGTCCACATGTTTGTGCAGTATTACAGTACTTTTAAAGCATATTTCGCAAAGTATAGTATTTCGATATTGTGCATTTCAATGCTATTACAACTACTGACTGCGTGTGCATGTTCATATATAATTGCAAGGACCATTTTTTCAGGGTGTCTGAGCATACTTTGTTGGCATCACTGAAGGATTTTGTAGACCAGATCCACTTTTATTTGATAATAATATTGCAGAGAACTGAAGAGTGTTTGAGGAAAAGTACAATATTTCCATACAAGCTACATTTTCTGAACAAGATGAGCATACAAAGGTATTTATTCTGTTTAATTTAGCTGGTTCAGAAGCCATAGAAAGAGAGCATTCATTTGTGTATGCACCTGCTGCATTTGCAGGAGAGGGGGAAACACGTCATATAGTTGTACCATTTGAGTCAAGGAAGACCCTGAGTACTTAAAACATAAATTTAGAGAAATGTGTACCCCCAAACAAATATTACAATGTAAAAGCACTTATTTTACACAAAAGATCAAATGTCTGAGGAAACTTTTGCAGCATATATAAGTGACTTGAGAAATAAAGCTAAAACGTGTAGATTTGGTGATTTAAAGGATGAGTTGATAAAATACAGATTTGTTTATTGTATTAAACATGATGCTATGAGAAAGATTTGCTTTGTGACAGTGATTTAAATTTGAATAAGGCCATTGAGATTTGTCAGATATATGAGCTTACAGAAAAGCACACAATCCTGCTAGAGCTCCATTTGTGCCTGACGGAGAGGGCTTCTTAAACAATCTGAATTACAGAGCTATATATGTACATTTTTTGCACTTTATCTAATTGTTCAGTGTTTTTTATCAGTACTGCACTGGTTGTATTTATTTGCTTATCAGTACTGCATTGCTTTTTTTTATTTGTGTAACAGTTCTGCATTAGTTTTCTGCACTGTTTTTATTTATTTGCTTGACCGAATTATTTACTTTTCTGTGTCTCCATTTATATATTTTGCTGATCTGTGGCTGATTTTTTGTTTTCTTCCACTCTCCCACCCAAATGCTGTTGTGTTCTTATAGTCTGTGGCTTTTGCTGCAGTATCATCCTCCCTTGTAAGTTCAGACCATAAACCATTCATGTCCAAAGTCACCATCTCCCCTGACCCCATCTAGCTTGGGTCAAACAAAAAAACTTTTCCATAGCTGATTACAGCCTCCTGAGGGATGGTATAAACAGTCTTCATGGCTCCCTCCCCCCTCTAGGAACTGGCACCAGTATCCAAAACTATAAAAATGACTATACGGACATTTATATAGATGCATGGAATCAGGAATACCTGACAGGACTCCAGACAGGACTAAATCATCCTCTGCAAGGAAGAGTAAACATGTCTGGTAGACATCTGCAATAAATAAACTCTATAACAAAATAAAAATTGCTGTCCAGGCCCAAGAAAGAGCAGGTACCCCATTGGAAACAATGTCTCCTTAGCCTAAACAAGCAAATAAGAGCACTAGTGAAATCCTCCAAAGCAAACTTTGAGTCCAAATTGGCAACATCTGCTAGAGACAATCATAAGGCCTTCTTCACATAAGTCTGTAACCTCAAAGGTAGCATCCAGATCTTTTCAGAACTGGTGGTCAAGGACACCACATATACGAATGCCGTAGATACAGCAAACTTGCTGGCTGACAGATTCAGCAGAAATTTCTCCCCTTTGCCCTCCCATCAGTAAATCAGGACATTCCCAGTATCTGCCCCCTTTCCCATATATCTAGGGATCAGGTCATCACTGCTCTGTCAAAGTAAAAAAATACAGCCTCCATGGGACGCGATTACATCCCAGGCTGCATCCTACATAAACTCAGGCAGGAACTTGCAGCACCATTAGGCACCCTATTCAACCAATGCCTGAGGGCCAGGTTTGTCCCAGCTGAGTGAAGGACAGCCCCTGTCATCCAGTTACACAAAGGTAGAGCATTCACTAATCCAGGAAATGATACACTCATCAGCCTAACAAGCCTGATCTGCAAGGCCATGGAGCAGATTATCATGGTCTTCATTAACAAGAACATTGGCACCTTCCAAACACTTGATCCCACACAGTTTGGCTTCATCAAGGGGAGGTCAGGTCAGCTGAACCTTTTTGACTTTTTTGAGACAGTCATCAAAGCAATGGATGAGGAGAAGACAGTGCATACTGCCTACCTTGACCAACTCAAAGCCTTCAACACTATTCCCCATTTGGGCATAATAGATAAACTCTCCCAAGTAGGCATCAATCCATATGTTACCAGATGGTGGATAACTGACTCACTGATAGAACCCACCTAGTCAAAATAGGGGAAGCCACCTCAAGCAGTAGACCCATATCAAGTGGTGCATCCCAGGGTTCGGTCTTGGGGCCTCTGTTATTTGGGATATACTTTTCTCAGATGCAGGCCAAAACCAGTGTGCTATGGCTGACCAAGTTTGCAGATGACTGCAAGCTGGGAGCTGTCATCAATTACCCTAGTGACGTGGACATCCTCCAAGAGGGTCTCACCCAAACAAATGACTGGTGCCAGAAACATGGCCTCAAGCTGAATACAAACAAATGCATCCATGTTCCCTTTGGAGAGAGTGATGTCCCCACAAATTATCACATTACTAACAATGTCCTAAGCAAGCAGTCAGCTGTGATGGATTTTGGCACCCAGATTGATAGCAACCTGACTTTTGACCACTATGTTGCTTCCATTGTATGGAAAGCTTTCTACATGGCCCACCTCATAAGTAAGGATATCTCATCTAGGGAAAAGGAAGTCATAACATCCCTGTATTCTTCCCTTATAAGGCCCATTATTGAATACAATGCCCCATTCGGCATGTACCTTGAAAAGCACATGCAGTAGCTGGAAAAACCACAGAGGTTCCTAACCAGGAGAATCCAGGACCTCAAAAATCTACCATACACAGATAGGCTAAAAGCCCTATCCCCTTACTCTGTTTCATACAGACTCCTCAGAGGTGACCTCTGTCTGGCATACAAGCCAATCTCGGACCCGCCTAGATGGGACTGCTGCATATCCGCAAGTCAAGCTCCACTTGAGTAACCCGCACATGTGGCCTCAACCTGGTCTGTGACATCAACAGGACTTTCTGGCAGGACAGATTTGTGTCCCAGAGACTCCTCCATCTATGGAATAGACTCCCTCTCCACATCAAGCAGAGTACCTCTTTACCCCTTTTTAAGCGCAACCTGGATAACTGGATAGGAAATAGCAAACACATCACTGGGAATCCACCTGTGTCCCTGCTGGACATAGGCATCTGGTGTTGATTTGTCTATGCATGGGCTAAACTCTTGGGTAGGCTTATAAGGGCCTCAGAGCCAATAGCCTAGTGACTTCCTATGATCGTATAAGTATCCTTACAAATGAGAAATGCATGGTTCCAGTATCTTCTAGTGCTCATGTTGATAGTATGCAGCATGTGGTTAAAAGAAACAGGCCCAAGCAAATGGCAGCAACTGTGAGCCCTGCACCAGTCACTGGTAAACTCCATAGCTTTCTAGCCAATTCCAGAGTGCACACAGTCTCAGTGAATTACAAGGGTGAGTCATCAAACTCAAAGCATGCACCCTCATCTAGCCGCATAGTCAACTGTCATAATTGTGGTGGTAATTGTGTCTAAAAGAGAAAAGTGCTTAGCTTTTGGTCAGCAATGCCACCGATGTAAAAAGGGGAATAATTTCCAAAGATTTTGTAAATCAAAAGAGGCACATTCTTTCATTAAAAGAGAAATTTCCAAGAGACAAGTTGATCAATTAGAAAGCTGTGACCCTACTTTTTATGTGTTCACAGTGTGTCTGTGCTTAATGAAACTGTCAATTCAGTAGATTTATAGCCAAAGAGCTCAAAGCTGACACAGGTTCAAAGTGCAATGTTATGTCGACAGGAGCATTTGCTAGAGGATGTGCTGGTGAGAAGCTTGATTTGGCAAAGTGTGTGAAGCTTGTTGCTTATGGTGGTGAAGAAATTCAAACTAAAGGTTTAGCAGTGCTTTCATGTTACTCTGCTGAGAATGGCTATGACTTCAAATTTTATCTAGTCAAAAGGAACTTACAGTCATTATTAGGCCTCAGAGACAGTTTGAAAAATGGGATTACTTTCATTTAATAAGGAAGTCCACTGTTTATGTTTGAATGACCAGGGTTCTAATTTTGCCCAGTCTATTTTTTCTACCTATGCTGACCTTTCAAAGACAATCTAGGCACACTCCCAGCTGTATACTCCATAAAGTTAGTCCCTGAAGTCAGTCCAGTTGTCAGGCCAGCCTGGAAATTCCCAGTACCTATGCAGAACACAGTCAAGACTGAGCTAGATAAAATGGCGTAATTTGTCCAGTTGAAGAACCAACTGAAAGGGTATCTTCCATGGTTGTTGCTCATAAGAAAAGCTCAGCTGATGTCAGAATATGTGTTGATCCATGAGATTTGTACAAAGCACTGAAAAGGCCTCATTATCCAATGCGTACAGTTGGATAAGTCACTGCTGTTTTGCCAAATGCTGCTGTTTTTTTTTCAGTTTTAGATTCAAAGAGTTCATTTTGGCAGATTTTGATAGATCGAAAATCTTTATTGCTAACCACTTTCACTACTCCTTTCGGCAGATACAGATTTTTGTGAATGCCATTTTGGATAAATTCTTCCACTGAAGTCTTCCAGTGTGCAATGGAACAGATTTGTTCTGGGTATCCATGCACTGTTATAGTAGGCGATATTCTATTAGGAAGTAATGTTGAAGCCAAGCATGACAGAAACCTCAAGAAAGTTCTGGAAAGAGCACATGAAGTGAATCTTAAGCTGACTCCTCAGAAGTGCATGTTCAGGCTACAAGAAGTTACTAATGTTGGTCATTTATTTACCAGTTCAGGCTTACGACCAGATCCTTTCAAGCCAACAACTATTCTTGAGATGCCAGCTTCAGACAATGTTCAAGTCCTACAGCGTTTTCTTGGTGTGGTTAACTACCTAGGCAAGTTCATTCCAGACTTGAGCCAACGTTCAGTATTGCTCAGATAGTTAACACATAAAGCTATATCTTGGTCATGGTCAGAACAACACCAAAGAGCCTTTGATGTCCTGAAACAGAGAATTGCCAGTCTGCCAACTCTCAGATACTATGATGTCCACAAACCAATCATTCTTTCTTGTGATGCTTCAAAATTTGGTCTTGGTGCAATCATTCTTGAAGAGGGTAGACCAATAGCCTGTGCATCCAGAGCTCTAACCCAAACCGAAATGCAGTATGCACAGATGAAGAAGGAGCTCTTGGCAATTGTGTTTGTATGCTCAAAGTTCCATGATTATATTTATGGTTGATCTAGCCAGATTGAAACAGACCACCAGCCTAGAGTCACTGTTTTGAGAAAACCTATGCATACAGCTCCTGCTAGATTGCAATGCATGATGTTGAAAATGCAAAAATATAATTTCAATCTTGTCTACACAAAAGGCAAACTTCTTCATCTTGCTGATGCATTATCCAGATCACCTAGAAATACCACTGAATAGCATGGAAATGAGAAACTTGATTTTGAAGTCATGGAAGTGAACAATTTTTCTTCTACACATCTTGATGAGCTTAGAAGTCATACAGCCTCAGATCCAATTCTTCAGAAGCTCAACCACTTTTTCAGTCGAGGATGGCTGTCAAAGCAATCTTGTTTACCTCATGGCCTGCAACCTTATTTTCCTTACAGACATGAGATTTTGTTTGACAATATCATCATAAAAGGTCCAAGAGTGCTTGTTCCAAAATCCTTACAATAAGAGTACATTACTATTTTGCATCGTGGCCACCCAGGAACTGATCCTACCAGAACAGAGGCAAGAAGTCTAGAATTCTGGCCTTTTATGTAAAAGGATATTGAGAGATTACTTTCATCTTGTTCTGTATGTAATAGTACTAAGCCACATCAACAGAAAGAAACACTTCAGCAAAACCAGATTCCTGAACTACCTTGGTCAACAGTAGCTACAGACATTTTCAAATGGAATGGTCAGCATTATTTGGTGTTAGTTGACTCTTATTCAAATTGATTCGAGATTGATCTACTTCCTATTCTAACATTCAGTACTGTCATTACTAAGATGAAGCATCATTTTGCAGTCTATAGTAGTCTGCACAGTTATTTCTGACAATACTACGTAGTTTACAAGCCAGCAGTTCAAAAAAATCTGCTCAATAGTGGGACTTTACTCATGTTACAAATAGCCCTGAGTACCCACAGTCAAATGGTTTAGCTGAACGTGAAGTTCAAAGTGCAAAACAATTACTAGAGAAGTTGAAAAGAGACAATGATGTTTTCTTGAATCTCTTGAATCTCAGAAATGTTCCTCATCTTAAACATCTTGGTTCACCTGCACAGAGATTTCTGTCAAGACAAACCAGACCCACACCACCAATCAGCAGTAATCTATTGGCTCCATGTGTCAAGAACAACAGATCAGTAAAAACCCATCTGTTAAGGAAGCACTTATCCCAAAAGTCCATTTATGATAAGACCAGCAAACTGCTCAACCCATTCAAAGAAGGGGAGATAGTAAGGATGTAGACATCCAAAGGTTTTGATCGGATTAGTGTCATGAAAAGTGCATGTCCAGAGCTGAGATCATACATTGTGGAATCACAAGGAGCAGAATTTAGGCAGAATCAGAAACATTTGGTCCCGGTGTCCGAGCCTGTATAGCAGTAGCATACCTGCGAGAAAGACTCTATATCTCAGAGTGAGTTATCCGGCGTTCCAGTAAATATCCCTGTTCCTGAAAAGAATCCTGAAACTCCTGAAGCAATTTGTTCACCAATGACTGCCCCTGTTGCTAAACCCAGTTCTAAGTTAGAAATGGGGAGTCCACCTCTAGAAAGATGCCAGTCTCAAGTGGAGTCCCTCAGGGATCAGTCCAGGTATCTTTCCTTATTGGAATTTCTTCTTTGAAGTCAAAATGAATGTCAATGGCCTCTGGCTGACTAAATTTGCAGATGATTATATATTAGGAGCTGTCATTGAATCGCCCATTGACACAAATGTTCTCCAGGAAGGGCCGACACAGACAAACAACTGGTGCCAGAGCCATTGCCTAAAACTAAATGCCAAGAAATGCATAATAGTATCCTTTGGGAAATCATCCACCCCTGGTAACTATCATATTGACAACACACCCCCAAGAGATGCCCAGTAGTCAGGGACTTGGGGACACATATAGACAGTAATCTAAACTTTGACCATCATATGTTTACAGTAGTGAGGAAATCATTTTATGTTGTATAACTTATAAACAAAGGTATAGCATCTAAGTCAAAGGAAGTCATTGTTCCACTGTATTCAGCATTCATCAGAGCTATCGAGTACAATACCATCTTTGGCATGTACCTAACCAGGCATATCCAGCGACTGGAATGTTCACAGATATTCCTCAGTAAAAGAATTCAGGGTGTAAGTAACATGTCTTATGCAGGCCACTTCATGTCTCTATCCTTGTATTCTGTGTCCTACAGGCTATTGATAGATCTAGACCTGGAATACAAGGCATTGTCAGACCCCACTGTGATGGAGCTCCTGCATATCTGCAAAGCAAACAGCATTAGCATTACATGTTCTAAAGACTTAAATCTTGCCTGTCATATAGATAGGACTTGCTGGAGTGACAGGTATATATCCCAGAGGCTACCCATTCTCTAGAACAGGCTCCTCATTCATGTGAAGCAGAGTTTCTCCCTGACCCAATTCAAGTTTAAAGTAGACAATTAAATAGGGAACAGGAAATTCATCCCTGGTTTGGTACCTGTGTCTCTAATAGACACAGGCAGCCTGTAAATGTTAATTTCCCAGGCCCCTTCTTATATATGTTTCACCTCCCAAGCCCCTGCTTACATGTATCAAGTGTACCAAAATTTGTTGGAGATGTGGAATGCATAGCTAGGCTTAAAAAGGCCCTTGTAGTTGTTAGCCTAGTAAACATCTATGAACCTATGAACTTATTTAAAAGCTCACTGAATTTAGTTTCATACATCATAAGTGTATCCTCACTGACACATTTACTGCAGGTAAGGGTATTTGAATTGAAGTTGTGTTTTCCTTCACTCACACTAATCATTCACAGGTGCAAGCCATTAACACCTAACAATGGTGTAGAGCCTATGCTATGTTTACATCTGCTACACAATGTCAAATGTGTGGTATTCAGCTATTCTATTGAGTTTACACCTCATCTGCATCTTCACAGTGCTCAGAGGACTGAATCTAAACTATAAAATGGTAACAGTATAACTAAGGAAACTGAAGGTGAGTAAACTTGTGTATTCCAACAAAACAGAAGATTGTTGGTATTTTCTGAATGTGATTTTCTGCAGAGGAGACATTTATTTTACTAAAGTATGCTACTATTACTCAAGGGAATTTTAGATTTTGTAAACTGTTAGAAATGTACTATATTTATAGAGCCAAGAGAAAATCAAGTTTTGTCTGTATGCACTTCTTTTGCTTCACTGCTGGCATAGACAGTTTTGGCAGGCATTTGCATTTGTGAGATAGAAAGGTTATACTTTCTGCATTTACAATTTTGTATGATATTGGAGAGAAGTGTAATGTACATGTCACTGACACTTGTGTTTTGCTTCTTAGATGGCCATGGCAACATCCACAGGAGTGGTGGGTACTGTGAAAATAGACTGGCATTCATAAATTGACTTCTTTACTATTCAGCAATGATAATTGTCATCTGGTAATCAATGACATCACTTTTCAGTCTTTACTATATAAATGTTCACAGAATGGGTGACCCTTACATTTTTGTTAAAGTGTGTGGGGGTACAAACAATCATTCTTTTGTCACAAATGTAAAGTGTGTCTCAAGTGCTTTATGCTGAAAATGTGTAGACAGCCTAAAAATTTTGTTGAAAACATATATACATTATTTATGTGGTATTCCTTGGTTTTTACAGACATTCATTTGGATGTATGAGGGGGCAGAGACACATATCATTCTGTTGTCCAAAATAAGAAGTGTGTTTCAATTCCTTTTCTGTTGAAAATGTGTAGAAATCCTGATAATTTTCTTGAAAACATATAGGATCATAGGATCATATCGACCCAGAGGTCATTTTAAGCCTAGCCGTTTCAACCCAATGTAATACAGTAGAGGTGATTGTCATTACCCAAGATTGCATTTAGTGATGGCTGCCCATGTCCAGGAGGGCTGTGGGTGCTATCCCCGGTAATAATTTAAAGTGCCCCATCCACTCATCAAGTTTCTCTTCAACTGTGTCTTAGAGGTGCTATGTTTCACATGAATTGGTAGCCTGTTCTAAAGATGTGGCAGTCGGTGGGAGATAAATATGCTCCTCCAGCATGTCTTATTTAAGTGGCAGGCCATATTTAACTCCCTGGAATGGGCAGCCCTTAACCCATTTGATTTATGTATACAAAGTAAATTCATTAGGTTTGGGTCTTGGTTTGCTCTGTAGGCTAAGCATAAGTCTCTCCTAAGAAGTCTATATGATAAGGAGTATAGTGATGGGGATTTTAGTCGGTCTGTGTAAGGCATATGCTGAGGCCCATTCATCTTCTTTGTTAGAAACCACGGAAGTCTCTCTAATTGCTGTAGTTCCTTAATACGGTGCATACTGAATGGGGCATTATGGGCTGGTTAAGTACTGAGTATAGGGGGTTATAACTTTTTTTCATCTCAAGGCGTTACCTTTACTCATCAAGTGAGCTACATGGAAAGCTTTCCTTACAATGGTAGACAAGTGGTGGTTGAAGTTAAGGTCATGGTTAACCTGTGATCCCAGGTCCCTTACCACATCAGGGGTACTTAGGGTATTGTTATTGATTTGATTGTGTGACGGGACATTGTTTGTGCCAAAGGGAATGATGATCCATTTCTTTGCATTCAGTTTGAGACTGTGACTAATACACCAGTTGTTGGTCTGTGTGAGACCATCCTGGAGTATACTGACATCATTTGGGGATTCAATGATCACACCTAGTTTGCAGTCATCTGCAAACATTGTCAGCCACAACCCTTTAGTTTTGATCTCAACTTCTGAGAAGTATATACCAAACAGTAGGGGGCCCAGCACTGGCCCCAGTGGCACCCTGCTGGTAACAGGTCTGCTGGCTGATCTGGACTCACTCACTTTGATAGTGTGTGTCCCAGTTTGTGAGCCAGTTGGCATCCCATCTTACAGCAAAGGGGTTTACATTCAGCTTGCTAAGTTTATTGGTAATGTCTGAATGTAGGATTGTGTTGAAAGCCTTTGCCAAGTCAATGTATACTGTTTGCCCTCATCAGTGGCCTTGGTCACACTTTCAAAAAAATCCACCAGATTGCACAAACCTTAATTTGTGTGGTAGGGGAAGGGGGGCATCTACCATTTTGTTGTGATAAATGAGAAGTGGGTTTCAAGTGCATTATGCTGACAAAGGGTACACAGACTGATTATTTTTTGTGAACAAATACATTACTTATGTGATATTAATGTGTTTTAGGCTTTTTCTGTTTTATGTCACATAGGATTATGGCACCCAAACCTACAAATCCATGAAAGCCCTCTTTCAGTGACGCTGAGAATGAGGTCATCATCCAGGTTCTGAAGAAGCATGGAGCGTTCCTGCTGGAGAAATCTGGGGGAATATATTTTCCAAAAAGGAGATTTGCTACCAGTTAGTCACTGATGTGAATGTAGTTTGTGGTTGCAGCCACAATTATGATCAGGTGTGGCATCAGGCCACTAATATGATTTCATCATCATGGAGAGAGCTGCTAAAGTTGCCCAGGAAAAGCTGACTATGGGGATGGTCCATTACAGAGCCACCACTGACAGCAAATGAGTAGTTCCTGTCCACTGCCAGAGATCCCAACATATCAGGGGAGCCTGCACAACATGATCTTGATGTCAGTGTTGATGTGATGGGAGGACAGATGTATCCCAGGAGCAGATTCCAGGTAAGCTTACATATTCCAACACTATATTGGCTTATGGACTAAAATATACTTTTGCTGTTACTGCTTGTGATACATGCTTTCTTTCTTTCTACCTATTGATAAGTCAATAAAGTTACACAAGACAGTTGTTAAGTAGACATGGGTGTGGGTGGATGGCTCAGACAAGTTTCAGTTAGAACTATGTCTTATAGGGCATATAGGCGATTACGTATTTACTGTCACTGTGTTACTCCAACTGCTTAATTGCTGTCCTTTCTTTGCCTCATTTCTTCCAGGCCCATCCTCCCTGCAATGTGCTGAGATATCTGCACATGGTAAACACATTCTTTTTTTGTTCTTGCAAAGCATTATTTAGATATATAGTATCCGTATGTGTGAGAACTGTGTAATGAGTGTCTGTATTGTTGTAGCATTTACAACTGTTCAAACAGTGTTACTTTTTATACAGATATTTTGGGTTAATATTTATAGAAGTAGTAATTTTATTACTGTGTTTGTTGCTTATTATCACAGGTGATCCTGACAGTGGAAATGTAGGACTCCTACCACCTCATGTCAGAGTATCAGTAGGCTCTGCTTATGATGGTGGTGGCCAAACTGAAGCATAGTCAGAGAAGAGCCTCACAGCAAGAGGTTCTCCCGTTCGATTCTCGGCTGGAGTGCGGGGAGTGCCTTCTGTGTGGAGTCTGCATGTCCTCCCCGCGGTTGGGTGGGCATTCAAAAGACATGGGTAAATGGGCGTGCCTTCGTTGAAGGTTGGATGTCAAGCTGGCACCTCAGCGTTTGTGAAAATCTACTGCCAATCATTAGCGGACTGGAGTTCCGCTGTGGCGACCCCTAACCGGGTAAAGCCGAAAGGCAAACAACATTGTTCATATTGTTTGGATTTTTTTTTCTGATTTATTATAGCATTTTAGTGCTGTGATTCCTACCTTGAAATCATTGGTATGGCAGTCATGCTTATTGCTTTACTTGTAAAAATGTAGGAATAAGTAGGGCTTGTACTGATTTTTCTATACTGAATATTTCAGATGCATGAGTCTTGTTAGTTGATAAATATATATTACAGAAGGCAGTCATGTCACATATTGATGTCATTGCTGGACAACTCACACACATTCTACTTAGGTGCATTTACAAGTAACAGTATGCAGGTATCTGCCATTTATTCATGTTCTTACATTTTTTTCTATTACAGGATTAACACCTAATTTTTTGGTTTAACATTTATCTTGATGGTCCTTCAGTTGCAAATGTTGTCATTTAGGGTTGAGTCTATCTGATGCTAGCAGTACATGGCCATTACATGGGTAAGTAAAGGTTGTGAGCATTGCCTGGCATCAGTGTCACTGTATGTATGTGCATAGGATGGAAGGTGTACCCTTAGGTGGTCAGCATGTGTGCTTTCTGTTGCCTATTGGCCATGGTGGTGGCATATCATGCATCCCTATGTCTACCTACACTCGCAGCAGCTGGTGGCTCCTCCTCTAACTCTTCACTTGCATGTGGCTGTGGTGTATTTGACAGTGGTGGTGGAATGTTTGCTTCTAGCCCTTGCTTATCCTGTTGCAGCTGTTTTTGCAGGATGGTATTGTGTAGGAATGCATAGATAATGATAATTTCAGCACAAGTAGTGGGGCTGTACTGTAGAGCACACCCTGACGTATCTAGGTACTTAAACCATGACTTCTGTAGCCCAAACAAATGCTCTGTGATATTTCTTGTTTGACCGTGTGCTTCATTATAGCATTCCTCAGTGGGTTGGTGTACATTTCTGATGGGCATCATCAGTCGTGATTTGAGTGCATCTCCTGCATCCCCAAGTAAAGGACCTTGTGGGATATCACCCCTAGAAAACCTGTGGTAGAGTTGTTAGTTGTGCCAGATATGGGAGTCATGGTAGCTGCCGGACTTGCTAGCACACACATTCAGGATAATTCCCTTAGCATTACACATAACTTGGCAATTAATGGAATGGAGTTTCTTTCTGTTGATGTATATCTTTCCCTGTTCCTCGGGTGGTGCTTTGATCTCAATATGTATGCAGTCTATGGCATCCAGGACTTCCAGGAAAATGTGCTATGAGGAATAACTGCATAGTCCTAGCTCTGTCCTTAGGGTACATGGGAAATATAGGTAGTAACTTGCATGCTGTAGCATAGCATTCAGGAACTAGTGTAGGATTCCGGACGATGATACCTGTGACATCCCCAGCATGTCCCCTCTGGGTCTCTGAAATGTTCTTTTAGCAAATATTGTAATAGCTACAGATACCTTGGTCTCCACAGGTATTGGTTCCCCATAATTTTCCCTTGCTATCAGGTGAGGATGACAGATATTGCAGACTTCCTGGAGTGTATCTCTATCCACCCCGTAGCACTCTACTATTTCCACCTCATGCAGACCATGAAAAGTTAAACTGAGTCTAAATACCCTTCTCCTCCCTGCCCGACGTCTATCAGCAGCAGCAGCATAGACTTGAGCCTGTTACACATACACATGCAGAACAGAAGCAGCAGCTCCTAACATAGGTGCATATGTGTGTACTAGGCTAATGGCCGTGGAGCCTTTACAAGCCTAGCCCATAGAGGTGCCCTGGCATTGTGTCGCTTGATGTTAGTTCCCAGTGCCTCTCTCAAGTAGATCCACTGGAGTGATCCCCGGGGTGAACTTTCTATTTCTCATCCACTCATCAAGACCTCTCTTGAAGAGGGCTAGTGAGGTGCTCTGCTTAACATGTATGGGAAGTCTATTCCATAGCATGGGCAGTCTCTGGGTTATGAAACTGTTCCTCCAGCATGTTCTGTTAATTGTGTTAATGAGGTTGAGGTCTCTGGAGCATGTGGTGTGGAGGGATTGCAATTTCTTTAGATGTAGCATTTCTAACAGAGCTGGGTCACACATGGCTTTGTAAGTCAAGTAGAGATTGCCTCTTAGTAGATGATATGAGACAGAGAATAGCTGGCGTTTTTTGAGTCTGTCCATGTAGGACATGTGTTTAAGTCCTATGATCCTCTTACCAGCTGTCGCATGTGTTTAGTGAGGTAAATTCCAAATTGGGTATTATACTTGATGATTGGCCTAATGAGGGAAAAGTAGAGAGAGAAGATGACCTCTTTCTTCCTGGATGAAAAACCCTTGGTAATGAGATGTGCTATATAGAAGGATTTTCTGACCACAGAGGCAATGTGGTGGTCGAAGGAAAGGTTGCTGTCAACATGTGTCCCCAGATCTCTTATAATGCCTTCAGTGTTCAGTGGGCTCCCATCGATGTGGTAATTAGTGGGAACTGAGTTTTTCCCAAAGGGGATGATGACGCATTTTTGGCATTAAGCTTAAGGCACAGTTTTGACACTAGTCATTGGTGTCAGTGAGGCCTTTCTGTAGGATGTCTACATCACTTGTGGAGTTAATAATGGCTCCCAGCTTGCAGTCGTCTGTGAACTTGGAAAGCCAGATTCCCTCCATGTTGGCCTGGACTTCTGAGAAGTAGATGGCAAACCGGAGAGGACCCAGTACAGATCCCAGTGGGACTCCACTTGCGAGTGGTCAGCAGTCTGATTTAGAGTCCGCTACTTTCACACTGTGGGTTCTATCTGTGAGCCAATTTGCAACCCACCTAGTGATATAGGGGTTGATGCCTAGTTTGGTGAGTTTATCAATAATTCCTGAGTGGGGAGTGGTATCAAAAGCCTTAGCCAGATCGAGGTAGGCTGTATGAACTGCCTTGCCCTCATCCACAGCTCTGGTGACTGACTCAAAGATGTCAACCAGGTTGAGCAGGCATGATCTACCTTTCACAAAACCACATTGTGTAGGATCTAGAGTCTGGAGATTCCATATATCCTTGTTAATTAGGTCCATGATGATGTGCTCCATAGCCTTACATATCAGATTCATCAGGCTAATGGGGGGATAATTCCTAGGGTCTGTAGTCACTCACCCTTTATGGAGAGAGATGACTGTAGCAGTGTGCCATTCAGTAGGGACAAAGCCTCAGGTGAGGCTGTGATGGAACAGGGCACACAGATGTGGTGCCAGTTCACTTTGTAATTCATGTAGAACACATCCAGGGATATTGTCGAGTCCCAAGTAAGCTGTATTCTTGGCCTTGGACAATGCAGCTTTACCTGTGCTGCAGTAATGCTGGATGCCTGTCATTCTTCCAGTATTGTGATTGGTCCTTTATGGGGGGAGAGAGGGGGTAAAGTTGGCTCTGAATCTGTTAACCAGTATGTTGGCAAAATCTGTTGGCTCAGTATAGGAGGTACCATTGTGCAGTAACTCAGAGCAAACCTGGGTATTGCCATGGATATTCTTGATATATCTATAGAAGGCTTTGTGTTTGTTTTTAGTGTCTGCCACAATTCTGCCTTCATAGCTGGCTTTAGAGGTTTTGATGAAGGATCTCATCTTCTTGTTGAGGCTAATAAGGGAGTTTTTTCCAGTCTTGGGACTTCACCTTTTTTCTGCAACAGTTTCTTCCTTCTGTTGTAGAGTTTAATAATGGCACGGGACCACCAGATCGGCTTCCTTTTATTGGAGGAGAGTGTCTTGGTTCTGTTGAGTATGGCTAGTTACATGCATTTATGTACATGTTCATACAGTGCATTGGGGTATGATTCAGCAGTCATGCATCTATTTTCCATTGAAATGGGTGCTGTGAAGTTAGCCACCTCTGCTTTTAGGAGCCCAAAGTCAGCTTTGGAGAAGTTTTTCATGGTGGTTACCTTTGCGAGGGGTGTGGGTGAGATGTAGATTTCCATGGTGATTAGTTTGTGGTCGGATCTAACCAGGGAGGAACTGACTACTGGTGTAGAGCAACAATTGCCCATGTTAGTAATAACCAGGTCAAGGATGTTGCTTCCTCTAGTGGGGGTAAGAATGAGCTGGTCCAGGTCATTGGAACTGATGAATTCCAGGAAGCGTTGGGCCAGTGTATTGGTGCATGAGTAGTTTTCCCAGTTGATGGAGGGGTAGTTGATGTCAACTAGTATGAGAGTGTTGGGTTGGACCCTAATTGTTTTCAGGGTGCTTAGGAACGTGGAGTAAGATAATTGGGACATGGTTGGGGACCTATAGCAGACTATGACCTGAATTGCCCATCTTACCCAATGTTAGTTGTAGCCGAAGTATCTCAGATGTGTTATGCTGGGGTACTAGTCTGGAGGTGTGCATAGCCTTTATGAATATGGAGACACCACTGCCTTTGGAGCTTCGATCTATGTTCTGGTGCCGAAAGGTGTGAAATGAGTTATAGCCAGATAGAGCAGGGGTGTTTTCTGCTGCTTTAAACCAGGTCTCCGTTATAGCACAAATGACAATGTTCTCCATTTTGAGAAGTACTTCGAGCAAGTGCATCTTGAGATTTACACTTCCATGGCTATATTTCAGTAGGTTTTAGAATGTAAGGCAAAACACTTCACTAACTGTACAAGATTGCTTTTTAGTTTGTTGACTAGCTCCTCCACCTTTGATTGGTTGATTAGCATATAGTTCATTTGCTTATGCAGTAATTAGCTTGCCATGATGCTTACTCTGTTTGTGTGGTGTAGAGCTGCTATTGAATACAAATCATTGCTCTACCATATGTGCATTGTGCCATGGTGTGCACATAGTTTTAGCAAACTGTGTTATTGAATCCTGCCCTATATGTTTAAGATGTGTTCTTTTGTAATCTTGGACTAAACCTAGAAAGTCCAGTTAGATCAGTGTTCTACTGCAGTTAGTAAACTATGTAACTAAATAATCTGAATTAGAGCTATGTGTAACCTTGACTAATGAAAGATGTCATCTCCCCATCCTTTCAAATTTTGCTTGTGCAAGCTTCCGTAGTATTGACATCTTTCACCAGTGCAAATGATGAAGCATGGATCTTCATGAAAAGATAGTAGGTGCAAGAAATATGTGAAGGAGGCTGCTGAATATTTTCACTTAATTTAGTCTTGTCCTTATCTACAACAGTTATGGTTATAGGTTACCAATGTGATAAGGTCTGACTCATAATATAACCCTCCACTTGCTCAAGATGTTGAACTTTGGCTAGTTGGAATAACTCTACAAAATGGTCTGTTATAGGTTCATAGGTGTGTACTAGGCTAATGGCCCTGAGGCCTTTACAAGCCTAGCCATAGAATTACTCTGGCATCGTGCCACCCGAATTTAGTTCCCAGTACCTATGTTGAGTAGAGCTACTGGAGTTATCCCCGGGGTGAATTTTCTATTTCCCATTCACTCATCAAATATTTTCTTGAAGAGGGCCAGCGAGGTGCTCTGCTTAACATGTATGGGAAGTCTATTCCATAGCACTGGCATTCTCTGGGTTATAAACATGTGCCTCCAGTACATTCTGTTGATTGTGGTAATGAGTTTAAGGTCTCTGGAGCGTGTGGTGTGGAGGAAATGGGATTTTGTTAGATGTAGCATTTTTACAGAGCTGGGTCAGACATGGCTTTTTAAGTCAAGCAGATATATGAGGCGATATGAGACAGAATAGCTGGAGTTTGTTGAGTCTGTCCATATAGGACAAATGTTTAAGGCCTAGGATCCTCTTTGTGAGGTACTTATGCAGCCACTCCAGTTGTTGCAGGTGTCTAGTGAAGTACATGCCAAATGGGCCATTGTACTCAATGATTGGCCTAATAAGGGAAGAGTAGAAGGAGACAATGATCTCTTTCTTCCTGGATGCAAAACCTTTAGTAATGAGATGTGCCACATAGAAGGACTTTCTGACCACAGTGGCAATACGGTGATCAAAAGAGAGGTTGCTTTCAACCTGTGTTCCCAGATCTCTTGTAACGCCTTCTGTGTTCAGTGGACTACCATCAATGTGGTAATTCAAGGGAACTGGGATTTTCCCAAGGAGATGATGACACATTTCTTGGCACTGAGCTTAAGGCCATGGTTCTGACACCAGTCATTTTTCTCAGTGAGGCCATTCTGTAGGATGTCAGCATCACTTGAGGAGTTAATAATAGCTCCCAACTTGCAATCATCTGTGCACTTTGTCAGTCAGAGTCCCTTCATGTTGGCCTGGAGTTCAGAGAAGTATATACCAAACAGGAGAGGACCCAGGACCGAACCCTGCGGGATTCTACTCGTGACTAGTTGGCAGTCTGACTAGGAGTCAGTTACTTTCACACTGTGGGTTCTGTCTGTGAGCCAGTTTGCAACCCACCTAGTGATATAGGTGTTGATGCCTAGCTTAATGAGTTTATCTATGATTCCTGAGTGGGGAATGGTATCAAAGGCCTTGGCCAGATCACGATAGGCTGTATGAACCATCTTGCCTTCATCCACAGCTCTGGTGACTGACTCAAAGAAGTCAACCAAGTTGAGCAGGCATGATCTAACCTTCACAAAACCAAACTGTGTGGGATCCAGAGTTTGGAGATTCCCTATATCCTTGTTTATTAGGTCCATGATGATGCGCTCCATAGCTTTGCATATCAGACTTGTCAGGCTAATGGGACAATAGTTCCCAGGGTCTGTAGCCGCTCCTCCTTTGTGGAGAGGGATGACTGTAGCAGTGCACCATTTGGTAAGGACAAAGCCTGAGGTGAGGCTGTGATTGAACAGGACACACAGGTGAGGTGCCAGTTCACTCTGTAGTAAATGTAGAACACAACTAGGAATATTGTCAGGTGTCATAGAAGCTATATTCTTAGCCCTGGAAAATGCTGTTTTAACCTGTTCAGCAGTAATACTGGGTGCCTGGCAATCTACTGGTATTGTGATTGGGCCTTAGGGGTGGAGGGGTAAAGTTGGCACTGAATCTGTTGGTCAGTATATTGGCAATATCTTTTGGCTCGGTATAGGAGGTACCATTGTGCAGTAGCTCAGAGCAAATCTGTGTATTGCCATGGAGATTCTTTAAATAATGATAGAAGGCCTTGTGGTTGTCCTTACTATCTGCTGCAATTCTGTTTTCATAGCTAGCTTTACAGGATTTGATGAGGGATCTCAACTTTTTTTTGAGGCGGATAAGGAATTTTTTCCAGTCTTAGGACTTCAGCTTATTCCACATCAGTTTCCTCCTTCTGTTGCAGAGTTTGTTTATGGTAGGGGACCACCAGATTGCTTTCCCTTTTTTTGGAGGAGAGCACCTTGGTTCTATTGGGTATGGCGAGATCCATGCATTTGTGTATGTGTTCATATAGTGCATTGGTGTATGATTTGGCGGTCATGCAACTATTCTCCATTTGCATGGGTGTCGTAAAGTTAGCCATCTATTATAGTTTTTTTGGATGCCTTTAATTGCACTGATTTTCAACAATGGAAGCAGATTCTTAAACAAAGAAAAAACAAAAAACAAAAAAAAAAAAACAGGGAAATCCATTTTACATGGTAAAGTAACAATCATAAAAAATAACCATGTACCCAGCTGAAAGTGTTCTTTCTATGTTAGAAAGGGATAGTTAGCACTTGAATAGAGCATAAATGTTATTTTTCAAGTCTGATATTATTATGTTATTTCTTCTGTGGATTATATTACTGTTTTGTAAATGTTAACATTTGTTTATCCTTCTATAAAGTTGAATATTGGTTGATAAACAAATAAAGACATATTAATTAATACCATAACATGTACATTCATAGTATTTGTTGGTCAGTTTACTAGAAGGTCATCACAGTGTAAACCAGTTACATTGAGGAACAGCTCAATGCACTGATAATTCTAATGGTGACTGAGGTAACAGATGGCACTCAGGTGAAATAAGCAGAGTTATAAAGCAGGGTACTCACCATAGCAACTTCTGAATCCTAAAAATTATTATTTTTTTTTCAAGTGTGCCGGCTAACCATCAATCCTCCTGTTATCAGCCATTCAGATTCATTCCTCTCTCATTGGTATTCTCCAATAATGGCAATACCTGGCTGTTGGTGGGTGTCATACAGGCAGCCTCAGTGATGGTTTTTGCCCTTGCTAAGATCTCATCAATGAGGCCATACCTTAATAAGGCATACTCCATCCTCTTGTCAAGAGAACAGGTAGCCTAAATCACCATAGGAGGTACAGTGCCTCCCCATGTGGGTGCATGTTCCCACATGTAAGTGATAATAGCTACCACCAAAGTGGCGACTGCCCTTGAATTACATCTAGGAGGGACACTCCACTGAGGGACTGTGCATTGGATGCCACTGGACTGCCCCTTCCTTCCCAGAATGGGAATACTCATCATCTCCTATTAGTTCTATCAAGTCCTTAGGCTGTTTACCTGTGGTCACCTTAGATCTTGACATGGTTTTATCTCACAGTACCACTGGATCTGGCTTCTGTACCTAGAAATGTAACAGCAATATACTGATGCTAAAAGGTAATGGCCAAACAGAAGCTAAACATAATAAAAAACTGCTAACCAAGTCTGATGGCACACAGTCCCTTTTCAGAGTCAACAATGCCCAACTAGAAACACATTTCCTTTTCAGAGGTAGCACTGCCCAGCTTAAAGCACAATCCATTCAAAGAAACCCAGGAAGAATGTGCAGTTAAACAAATCAATAGGGATCAAATAGTAGGCAAATATAAACTGTGGGAATCAAACACGACTGTTTCAGGATGAAGGGCTAACAGCGTGTATTCTTAAACCTATGCACTAAACATAACATAGCATATAACATATAACACATGATAACATAGCGTAACATATAATGCAAACAGAAAGCCACAGTTTATGGAGAAAAAGGAAACGAAATGTTCGTATAAACTATTTATTTCCCACATTGACAAAGTATCATAAACGCTTTAAAATCCACATGCGTTTTCATCCTCGTGTATTAGGACTTCATCAGATGATTAAATAAATCCCTTCATCTGTATTTATACCCATTAAAAACAATTAATCCAATAACATTTCACCATAGCATTTCAAACAATCAAATCACTATTCAAGTGGGCTCATAAATATTCATTAGCTCCTGCATTTTACTCTATTAACTTCATATTTTCTAATCAAAACCTGTTTATTAAATAAGGTAGATATATAAATAATACATATAAAATCATTTCAAGTTTAAAATACTTTAAATAAAATTATTCCAAAAAATAAATACATTATTAAATACAAACTATTTTACTAATTTAAACTCATAGAGAATGGCACCATCTACTGACTTAACCTATTATTACCCTATATTTATTTCTTTATTTTTTAGCAGCCTTTATTTTTAATAGAGGTAATATGGAAAGGTGGTCATTTAAACCTGGAAATTTACCTGCTTCCAGGGTTACTTGCCACCATAATTCTTTGTATTCAATTTTCTCCTCCCATATACCATCCCTAAAATCATATTTAATTTGATCCAATACCAAAAAATAAAATGCATAACCTTCACATGTTCTAGAGTGTTTAAATAATGCATTCATTTCCTTCCCTTTTGCAATGTCATACGTGTTCATAAATTCTTCTTTTCAGGGACCTCTCCATTTTCCCTACATAAAATGAACCACATTTTTGACATACGGCAAGATAAACTAATTTCTTTGTGTCGCAGTTATAATACCCTTTACTTTGAATCCATCTCTTTTTACTTTCCAAAAAAATCTCCCCCTTATTCATAATGTATTCACACTGACTACGCCTACCACATTTGAAGGTACCTACTTTCTTTCCAGAAAAAAAATTTAATTGTCTACCACTATTTTTATTTTTATATTCTAACATATTTCTTATACTACATGAGTTTTTATAAACCACCTTTGGTAATGATTTGGGTAAATCTTCCAAATCAGTAAGGGAAGTAAATCTTTCCCACTCTTTTTAAAAAATACCTTTTATACCGTAATTAGTGGCATTATATTCCAAGACCAAGGCATGTTGGTAAAGATCTGTATTTTCCATCTCTTTATTCCCTATTTCATGATTTTCTTTCTCATTATTGTCTGTAGTACCCTTAATAGGTTTAAATCTATTTCTTCTACCACTTATGACTTCTGACTTAATATTTTTAATAAACTCCTTGGGATATCCCCTATCAAGAAACATTTGCTCAAGTAATTCACATTCCACATTAAAATCATTTTCCAAACTAGTCATTCTGCACCCTCTCACGAATTGTCCCTTCACTATATTTCTTTTACAGTGTAACGGGTGTGCACTGTTATAGTGAAGGAAGGAGTTACAAAATGTATCTTTCCTATGTACCCTTGTTTCAAATTCATTATTTACTTTGTAAATTTCTAAATCCAAATATTGAAGAATGTCATAAGATTTTTTGTAAGTGAACTTAAGAAAGTCAGTGGTATTACTTATGTATATCATAAATTCTTCAAATTTTTCATTACTTTCTGTCCAAAAAATAACTATGTCATCCAAAAATATATGATATAAAGACCAGCAAGACTTATATGTGGAGTGTAGAACAAAAGTTTCTTCCCATTTAGCCAAAATAATGTTAGCAAAGGTAGGAGCACAAGCAGCCCCCATGGATACTCCTTGGACTTGTTGGAAAAATTTGCCATTAAAAGTTAAAAAATTATTCTTCAAAACTATATCCATGAGTGCTGTGCTCACTCCTTTTCATTATGAGACATAATTTTGTCTTGAAAAATCACATCCTCAAACATTTTCATACCTTTATCATAAGGTATACAGGAAAACAATTCAATAATATCTATAGTAACAAATAGCAAATGGTCTGAATAATATTCTGATTTAATTTTTCTTAACAAATCCCAGGAATCCCTTAAAATAACCTGATTATGAACCCAAATATGCTTGGTTTTTGTATCCACATATTTAGCTAGTGGCAAGGTTTTAGATCCGTCAGCTGATACTATTGGCCTAAGGGGTGGATCATCAGGTTTTTTTTATGAATTTTAGGAATTCCGAAAATAATCGGAATTTTTGTTTTTTCTACTTTCAAATATGCATACATTTTCCCATCAATCAGTCCTTCCTGTAACATATCTTGTGATTTAATATCAATCTTATTATATGCCAAATTAATTTCATTCTTGGAAACACAAGCATATTTAGATTGATCTCTTAAAATTTGATTCATTTTTCCTTCATAGTATATAAAATCCATAATAACTATTCCCCCCACCTTTATCTGGTTTCATAATTCTGACTCTGGAATTAGATTTTAGTTCTTCCAAAATTGTATTTTCGTCCTTACTCAAATTAGTTTTATATTTGATTTTTCTTTGTACATCCCTTATTTCTTTTTCCAAAATGAGTTCAACATTTTTTAATTGTGGATGTATTGGGGGGTTATAAATGGATTTACCCATTAGAACTTGTGAATTTTGCCTAATTCTGCTTGTGTTGTTCTTGACATATAATATCTCCAAATTTATTTTTGAATAAACAATTTTATGTCTAATAAAGTTTTTGTTAAGTCCCCTTTGATGTACGGTATGTATTTAAGACCCTTAGCCAAAAGACTAAAATGTTCCTTGGTCAATGCAATATTACTAAAATTGTAGATGGAGAAACCTTTATACGTATTTTTAAAACCTTCTACTACTATATCCTGAAACTGGCTCAATCCACTTGGGTAGGGGGTATATGACTCTAGTATCTCCCCCTCCCCCTTCCCCCCCCCTCCCTCGAAAATTTCCTGTCCTATTATTCTGTGGATAATGGAAACTTTCATCTCTAACCAAAGGGGGGAATTCTTGATTGTATCCATAACTGTTCCACCCTTCAAACTCTTGGTCAGTGTGATTATTACCTGTCTCTATTTGGTTATATCTATACAAACTTTTTTAAAATAAGGTGGCTTAGGGTAACTTGTGTTATTCTCATATTCCTGTATATCTCTCTTCAGTTTATTCATTTTTCTATCAATTAAATCCTTACATTTTGTATCAATGTCCCTTCTGACCTTGTAGTACCTGTCTTTTTCTTCCTTTATACTGAAAATCAAATCATCCTTTATGTACGTATCAAGTTCATCTATTTCCTTCTGTAATATATCCTGTACTCTAACATTATCTTTGATTATTAACCTTAAAATTTCCAAACCACAATTATTAAAAACTTCCAATAATGCTTTATGGAACTCAGAGCCCACTTGCACATTGTTGGGATATTTATATGTTCTTAAACCCTTTGGAACTATTTTCTTGTTAATACACTCGGTAAGGTAAGCGTTTTCAATACATAAAACTCTGTATTTTAACATTAGTTTAGAAATTTTGTCCATTTTAATGGAAAATGAGTCAGTATTAGGAGGTCCCTGGGGAGCTCCATTATCCATCTTAAAGCTGTATTTAACATTGAGCCATTCATTAGTCTCTTTAGCTCTCTGTTCAATCACAGTACCTGACTGTGCCAAAAAAGGCCTCGATGTATTCGATGTAAATACCAAGTTCCCTCTATCAGCATGTTCAACATTGACAAATTCTACTTCGTTGCTGCCAAAAACCCTAGGGGTAACTTCCAGATTAAATGTTTCACCATTCGGTGCAAGCAGGTCGCCAGCTTCAAAGTCATTGCCCATAAGCTCCCTTTTCCGCTTGTGTTTCTGTGAAAATAACCCTTCGGTTCCGCTTCCTATGTTACGTGCAACATTAGATTTGTTTCCTACCATAGTCTGGCACAACGAAGTGAGTAAATCAATCAATTCTGAGAGCTGGCCAATCAATTAGCGTGATTGGCCCAGTTCGTCCTGCCCCTTAGCATCCGGAGCAGTATCTCTCTCCATAATCTCTCCACCAAGTAAAACTATGAACAAAAAAAAGTGAAGGCTTCCAAAAAGTCACAATAAATCCAGTAGAAAGCCACAGTTTATGGAGAAAAAGGAAACAAACTGTTCATATAAACTATTTATTTCCAACGTTGACAAAGTATCATAAACGCTTTAAAATCCACATGCATTTTCGTCCTTGTGTATTAGGACTTCATCAGATGATTAAATAAATCCCTTCATCTGTATTTATAGCCATTAAAAACAATTAATCCAATAACATTTCACCATAGCATTTCAAACAATCAAATCACTATTCAAGTGGGCTCATACATATTCATTAGCTCCTGCATTCCAGAGTCAGAATTATGAAACCAGATAAAGGTGGGGGGATAGTTATTATGGATTTTATATACTATGAAGGAAAAATGAATCAAGTTTTAAGAGATCAATCTAAATATGCTTGTGTTTCCAAGAATGAAATTAATTTGGCATATAATAAGATTGATATTAAATTACAAGATATGTTACAGAAAGGACTGATTGATGGGAAAATGTATGCATATCTGAAAGTAGAAAAAACAAAAATTCCGATTATTTTCGGAATTCCTAAAATTCATAAAAAACCTGATGATCCACCCCTTAGGCCAATAGTATCAGCTGACGGATCTAAAACCTTGCCACTAGCTAAATATGTGGATACAAAAAACAAGCATATATGGGTCCAGAATCAGGTCATTTTAAGGGATTCCTGGGATTCGTTAAGAAAAATTAAATCTGAATATTATTCAGACCATTTGCTATTTGTTACTATAGATATTATTGAATTGTTTTCCTGTATACCATATGATAAAGGTATGAAAATGTTTGAGGATGTGATTTTTCAAGACAAAATTATGTCTCATAATGAAACGGTAGTGAGCACAGCACTCATGGATATAGTTTTGAAGAATAATTTTTTAACTTTTAATGGCAAATTTTTCCAACAAGTCCAAGGGGTATCCATGGGGGCTGCTTGTGCTCCTACCTTTGCTAACATTATTTTGGCTAAATGGGAAGAAACTTTTGTTCTACACTCCAAAAATAAGTTTTGCTGGTCTTTATATCATATATTTTTGGATGACATAGTTATTTTTTGGACAGAAAGTAGTGAAAAATTTGAAGAATTTATGATATACATAAGTAATACCACTGACTTTCTTAAGTTCACTTACAAAAAATCTTATGACATTCTTCAATATTTGGATTTAGAAATTTACAAAGTAAATAATGAATTTGAAACAAGGGTACATAGGAAAGATACATTTTGTAACTCCTTCCTTCACTATAACAGTGCACACCCGTTACACTGTAAAAGAAATATAGTGAAGGGACAATTCGTGAGAGGGTGCAGAATGACTAGTTTGGAAAATGATTTTAATGTGGAATGTGAATTACTTGAGCAAATGTTTCTTGATAGGGGATATCCCAAGGAGTTTATTAAAAATATTAAGTCAGAAGTCATAAGTGGTAGAAGAAATAGATTTAAACCTATTAAGGGTACTACAGACAATAATGAGAAAGAAAATCATGAAATAGGGACTAAAGAGATGGAAAATACAGACCTTTACCAACATGCCTTGGTCTTGGAATATAATGCCACTAATTATGGTATAAAAGGTATTTTTTAAAAAGAGTGGGAAAGATTTACTTCCCTTACTGATTTGGAAGATTTACCCAAATCATTACCAAAAGTGGTTTATAAAAACTCATGTAGTATAAGAAATATGTTAGAATATAAAAATAAAAATAGTGGTAGACAATTAAATTTTTTTTCTGGAAAGAAAGTAGGTACCTTCAAATGTGGTAGGCATAGTCAGTGTGAATATATTATGAATAAGGGGGAGATTTTTTTGGAAAGTAGAAAGAGATGGATTCAAAGTAAAGGGTATTATAACTGCGACACAAAGGGATTAGTTTATCTTGCCATATGTCAAAAATGTGGTTCATTTTATGTAGGGAAAATGGAGAGATCCCTGAAAAGAAGAATTTATGAACACATGTATGACATTGCAAAAGGGAAGGAAATGAATGCATTATTTAAACACTCTAGAACGTGTGAAGGTTATAAATTTTATTTTTTGGTATTGGATCAAATTAAATATGATATTAGGGGTGGTATATGGGAGGAGAAAATTGAATACAAAGAATTATGGTGGCAAGTAACCCTGGAAGCAGGTAAATTTCCAGGTTTAAATGACTACCTTTCCATATTACCTCTATTAAAAATAATGGCTGCTAAAAAATAAAGAAATAAATATAGGGTAAAAATAGGTTAAGTCAGTAGATGGTGCTATTCTCTATGAGTTTAAATTAGTAAAATAGTTTGTATTTAATAATGTATTTATTTTTTGGAATAATTTTATTTAAAGTATTTTAAACTTGAAATGATTTTATATGTATTATTTATATATCTACCTTATTTAATAAACAGGTTTTGATTAGAAAATATAAAGTTAATAGAGTAAAATGCAGGAGCTAATGAATATTTATGAGCCCACTTGAATAGTGATTTGATTGTTTGAAATGCTATGGTGAAATGTTATTGGATTAATTGTTTTTAATGGGTATAAATACAGATGAAGGGATTTATTTAATCATCTGATGAAGTCCTAATACACGAGGACGAAAACGCATGTGGATTTTAAAGCGTTTATGATACTTTGCCAACGTGGGAAATAAATAGTTTATACGAACAGTTTGTTTCCTTTTTCTCCATAAACTGTGGCTTTCTACTGGATTTATTGTGACTTTTTGGAGGCCTTCACTTTTTTTGTTCATATAATGCAAACAGACATAACAACATAATATGACATTGAAATATAACATAAATGAGACAGCAGAATTAGTCTGACTCTGTGTTATCAGGCTAAGTGCTGTAAATAACCAAAGGGAGCTGACACTTCCTTATCCTTCATATCTGTCTAGAAATCCCATATCCTTATAAAGGTCTTGGCTGTCTTGACCTCTACCACCCATTTTGTCAAATGATTCATATCTTTTTTTCCACCTTCTTGCTGATAAAGAATTTTATCATACCTATATTTAATTATATCATAAACTGTTCCATTCATCTTCTTGACATGCCCTTTCTGTCTTACTCCTTAATTAAAGAACTGTGCTTTCTGCTTTTCTGAATAGTATCATGTGTACTTTTGGAATGGGAACACAGTAGGAAAAGGGTCAAAGCCTTAGAAAAAGTGTATACTGGAAATCTACAACATGGCATTAGTCAGACAAAAGGCTTACCACTGTGATGCACTGTGTAGACATGTGTATTCTGCAGGAGTAAATCACAACAAGGGCTGAATGATTACGGCTATGAATAGAGGTAGGTACGTAGAGGAAAATTATATAGTATATTCTACATTCTGCATGCATGTATGTAATACCCTTGCCACTCATATTGCATGTACACCATCAGAACCAGATTGTGGACAAATGGGGCCCTAGAAAGGGTAATAGATCAGGGCCCTTGCAGCCAATACTCCCCTTCATGCAGCCAAGCCCCCCCAATCCGCACTTCCCCTCAACTATTCTAGTGTCCCATTATTGGGCTATCTCTTCCCAGTTACCATAAACACTGTTCAAACCTGTCAGGGTGCAGACTATTTTCTTCTTTACTTCTAAAATGATTGCATATATTCGGATTTAATTAAAAACTTTTATTTCAAATTAGAATCGCCCACAAGAGCAGTTAGCCTAGTATTAACCTATGAAGCTATTTCAAATTTTATAGTACAAACACAAACAGTAAACTTCTCTGCCTCTGAAACTCACATTAATTGAAACTTGAATTAATAGAAAATGCATCTGGCCAGTGGTGGATTAAGAGTACGTTTGAGCTGTTTTCAAACCATGGGCCCCTGCACATATTTTTAGTACCATGCAAAAATGCATGTGTTCTTTGATTTACCGTTCTGATGGTATTAAGAAACTGCTGTGCTGGTGATATGTAACAGGGAATGTATAGCAAATCAACAACTGGTTCATAGTCACTAGACAACTCATCCAAATGAGAACACACTCAATAGTGCAGCACTCCTCTCCCCTTCCCTTATGCAGCACGCTAATGTCTGCAATTGATCTATGTGTTGTGGGAACAGAACATACAGCCTTCTGCATGAGTGGTATGTGTTGCAGCACTGACAATGAACAGCACAGTTCTAAAACTCTGGCTGTCATTGAAAGAGTATAATCCTCAGTGATTTTGAAGAAAAAAAAAACAGAGTGACCTGATAGTTACTGCGGAGGTTTAAGGCACTTGCTTGCTCTTAATAATTAAAGCTTCAGAGTTTAGCTCTAAGCAAAATAACTTAACTAGAGAGTGTTCTTAACTGGAGGCACACACACATCCAGTGGTGGCTCGTGATATTGGACTGCAGGACTGCAGCCCCCCCAGCTGTAAAGCAAAATTAAAAAATCCCCAGCTGTAAACCAAAAATAAAAAAAAAATCCCAGCTGTAAACCAAAAATAAATGCCAAGCATGCACTCCACTCCATGCATGCGTGCTTGGAAACTTGAATCCGGACTTCTATTTAACCAGTCCAGATTCGGAAAGAAGGCAGCAGTCTACAGATGCCCCAGAAGTCTATGCGGTTACAACCGCATAGACCGGAAGGGGATTGGTCTGCAAGGTCTGCAGTCTGTGCATGCTCAGAAGTTTTCAATGGGGAACTGTGCATGCTCAGAAGCAGCAGACTTTTGAATGGGGAACTGTTCTGTGCCTGGTGGACTTTGGCTTATTTATTCCAGCACCGGGAACTTGACAAGTACTTTTTATTCTGTGAATTTGGCTTATTTAATCTAGCACCAGGAACTTGACAAGTACTTACTTTTTATTCTGTGGACTTGGCTTGGTTATTCCAGCACTGGGAATATGACAAGTAAAGTACTTATTTTTTATTCTGCGGAATGGCCTGGGAACTTTGAAACAAATGTTTTGCAGACAGGAAACAGTTCAGGCTCAGGTACTTATTTATTAAGTTTGAGCACTTCAGGTACTTATTTATTAAGTTTGAGCACTTTGAAATTAATGTTCTGCACAACAGAAATAGCTCTTACTTATTAAATTTGAGCACTTTGAAACAAACACTCTGCAGATGGGAAACAGCTCAGGTACTCATTTATTAACATTGAGGTGTGTGTGTGTGTGACCAGGAACTTGACAAGTACTTAATTTTTATTCTGTAGACTTGGCTTATTTATTGCAGTACCGGGAACTTGACAAGTAAATTACTTATTTTTTATTCTGTGGACTGGCCAGGGAACTTTGAAACAAACATTCTGCAAACAGTAAACAGCTCAGGTATGTGTGTGTGTGTGTGTGTGTGTGTGTGTGTGTGTGTGTGTGTGTGTGTGTGTGTGTGTGTGAAATTCCCCAGTTAACTATAACTGGTGGCTAGAGAGTAACTCAGGCTCAAACCCTCAACCTTGGGTGCCGGTACCAAGACACAAACCAGAAAAAGTTCATCAAACTGCCTTATCTATGGAAAAATTAATAGGCAGTTACCCTTGTGGACATTGTAGTGCTTGTGCACACATGGTTAAAACTAAAAAAATTACCAGCAAGAACACATCAAAGATATATAACATTGACATTATTTGAAATTACAGTAGTGATTGGGTGATTTACCTAGCCAGTTGCTCTTGTTCAGCATTTTATGTTGGCCAAACCTCACAACCCCTGAGAATCAGAATTAGTGAGCATTTGAGTGACATGAGAAACAAGAGAATGATCAGTGCACTTTTTAAACATACATTATCCCATCACACTGCCAAATTTCATTTCATAATAATAGATAAAATTCAGGTGAATAGAATGTGCAAAACAGGATGGTATACCAAGCTTAATGACAAGGAATCAGGCTGGATAGTAAGATTGGGAGCCCTCTTTAAACCTGGCCTCAATGAACAGAACTAATTTGGTATGCACCAATAACATGACTTTATTTATTAAATATTTAAATATGGGCTGATGTCATGGAACAGTAACACTGATGAAGGTTTGTTTGAGGTGAAACTGGTTTGTTTGTTTTGGGTCAGCCACATGTATTAAATTTGCTCTCAATAAATCTTTGGATTAATTTGTTCCACCTTGGTGCTGGACTTTTTTTGGTTGGTGTACTACAATGATTCAGTCTGTGCACTAGCCTCACTTGCGTGTGCACTTGTTGCTGTATGCAGGGAGCAAGAGCCTGAATTCCCTACCCACAACCACTTCTGAAAAGCATTTACATTTTTGCCTCATAGTTTTGTTCTTTTCCTCATAAAATCTGTGGTTTTCAGATTTTGAATTCACTAAGTAATGACAGACATTTGAATTTCAGACTTCATATTCTTCAGAAAGTACATGGTAATATGAATCATATTATTCTAGTAATTGTCTAACTTTTTAAGATCAATATTGGAAATGCGTCCCTATTTTTGGGGCTGTATTCCCCCATTATTTGGGTTTGTGCAGGTTTTTTTTTGTGCTAAGAGGTTGAGAGCTATGGCAAGAACCGAATTCACTGAATATGTTTGACGGCTGTATTCCGCATTATTTGCTTTGTCCAGGTGTTTTGAACTAAGACATTGAGACCTATGGGGAGAACTGAATTCACTAAATGATAGCTATTTAAGTTTCAGTCTTCCTGTCTTTCAAGAAACCGCTGCTTTTGGCATAGTGTTATGTTGCTCTGACTATAGTGCACAGGATCCTGTGTTCAAGACTTGGCAGTGAACTGCATGGCAGTAGCACATCATTTTATTTTAGCAACTTTACAAGGTTAAACAAGCAATGTTTAAAATGTGTCCCTAGTTTTTGGGCTTTTTCCCCCCTCCCCAATAAATGTTGGCGTTTTCCAGATTTCTTGTGCTCATGTACTGTCAAATTGAGAGATACAGTTGAGTGTCGTGTGGATTTTACAAAGATCTAAGAGCTTCAGGAGAAGAGAAGTTTAGTGCTGCTTATGCTGAGTTTAATTGCATTGTTAATAGCACAACAGGTAGTATACTTGCTTTTAATGCAGAAGGCTGTGGGTTCTACTCCCACAGTATGTAGATGCATTGCTGATACTGTACTGTGTTGTACTTTTAAAGGGGGTGGATGCTGCAATCCTGAGAGTGTCCTTTTTGGTGGAGATACCTAATAACTATCAAGCTGTTATCAGTTTGCCATCCATTCCCTATAGCAATATTACTAGCTTATCATTTTTTTAATGTAATATGGGTAATTTATTCCTCAAGGGCAACAGGCACTTTATTTGTAGATGAAACAATGAAATATAAAGCTATTTGCTAGCAGCAATCTCTTTCATTAGTTACAGATCTCTTTAATGTGGAATTATTTAGATGACTTTTACTTCTGCAGAGATTGTACATATTTACTGATACTGATGGATTGTAGAAGTCTGAGTAGACTTTTATGGTGGAAATGTTCTGAATCGGGCAGTTTTGTCATTATTGGTGCATGCAATTTGTTTTGCTGTTTACTGGAAAAATGTTCAAAACAATAAATTTAAAACGTCCTCTAACAACTGTACTGTATTATACAAGGAACATAATTTAATACAATCAGAAAGGTGTATTAAAGAACATATGTATGTTTCATGTGCAAGGGGCCTATGATTAGAAAACAGCTCATATTTAATATTTATCTGCCACTGGCCACATGTATATTATTTGAATGTGGGTTTCAATGCTGTTTCAAGGGCAACTAAGTTTTAATGGTAAGTCTTTTTTCATTATGAGACTGCATTGCTTTGTTTAGCAGATGTCTATTAATGTTTGTGCTGTAAAATGTAAAATAAATCTTTTAAATGAAATCCAAATCATTGTAGAAGTAAAGCAGTATGCATATTATAGTATTTATGGTAAATGGGGTGAAATAGCCAAGTAATGGGATACTGGAATGGCTGCAGGGGGGAGGCCCCATTCAACCATAATTTTGTGAGAGGGGAAGGGCGACAAACTCAAAGACAGACCCGGCTGAATTATACCTCTCCACTGTCCAGATTTTCGAGGAATGAATAGATTTTTGCTTCTTATTTTTGGTTTGTTTCTCATAAAATTTGTGGCTTTCTGGAAAATAATTTAGGATTGAAGTCACTAAATAATGTCAGACATTTTGTTTCAGACTTCATAACCTTCAGGAAAAATGAATGCTAAAGCAAGACCTCTTATTCTGTCAACTAAGTTTATACAAGAACAATTTTTAGTACTGTCTATATGTTCCCGCAGTATATTTGGCCTTGCCCAGATTTCCTTCATTAAGAGGTTGAGAGGTACATGCAAATAAATTGCTTTATAGAATTAGGCATATCCAAACCTTTCAACTGCCCCAACTTTGTTCAAAATCCTGCTCTCCTCCTAATAATGCCTTCACAAAATGGCAATTTTGAAAGAAATGTGAAGGTTTACAATTAATAAATAACGGAAATGATCAGAGTTATAGATTACTTTTATTTCAGAAATGCATGTAGATACTCTTATTTTGTCAGCTGCTCAACTAAATGGTACTAATATTAAAATGTGTCCCTTCTTTGACAGGTTCCCAGCTGTATTGTGTGGCTATTTTATATTTTTGCATCACATTTTTGGTCCCTTTTTCATAAAATTGTGGTTTTCTGGCAAATTACTGGCAAATCATTAAAGACTGAAGTTAGAAAATAATGACAGACATTTGAGTTTCAGATTTCATACCCATCAGAAAATTCATACTAATGCAATACCTATTATTGTAGTATCTTTCTAAAGTTTATAAAAGCAATATTTAAAAACTGCCCTTATTTTTGGGACGTTGTCCCACTTCTATTTATGGCTTTGTCCAGATTTCTTGCTCTGAGATTAAGAAGTTTGACAAATATGTCAGGGCCATCACCGTCAGCCAGAGACATTTCAAATTGTGACATACATGTTGCACCCCACTCCCCCATGTAGTGAATCTGAATGTGTCCAAGTATGGCAAGGAACAGTTATGCAGTGTAAGTGTGCAGAGTATCCCCCATCCAAGGTAGACACAAGTACTACAGTGACTTTTCATTTGTCTTTGATTTTGCAGAATGTTCTGGCTTTCTGTCATATTTTTATACTGCTGATTTATGCTTCTTATTATTCAGAAAATGAATGTTGTTGCAGTCCCTGCTGCTCTGTGTTTAAGTAGCAATGCTTTAATGACCATCAGATAAGCTTGTCTATGATTATAAGATGCAAGTAAGCTTTAATAAGCATACTGTTAAAGAATTACCAACATTGAAAGCCTTTTTGTTGTTGCCATGCAGAGAATATTTACATAACTAGATAACATATAAGCCTTAGGTATTGAAATGCATACGACAGTATTTGTAATAAAGGACAGAATTACAGTAGTTTCAGAAGCTCATTACATTTGTTGGAGACTTGCAGTCATCTTTGCAGGCTTTACCCATAAACTAAACAGAATGCCAATCTATCGTGTGTGGTCCATAACCTGTGCACTAATCCTTTAAGCAATTTATCTTGAGCTTGTTTCTTATTTGCATTTCATTTTTTACTTTAATCATGTTTTCCCGATGAAAGAAGTAGTTGTTGTCAGGCAGCTGGTCTTTTTTGGATAAGAAATATTTTTACAAGTGGGGGCATCACAGAGATTGCTACTTTCAGCATGTTACTTGGTACTTTTATAAAGATGAATATAAATTATATAATTAGAACTGCAGTGCAAAAAGTGGTTTGAGTTGAGTGCTGCTTGTTTTTTCATACTTGATTTTGACTGGCATTCCAGTGATATATTTAAAAAGTAAATTAATTTTTTCATGCCTTACAACCTTTTTGTTTCCATCTAGATATTAAGTGAGCTGTCATGTAGACAATGCATTGAAATATTTTTTTTTTCTTCAAAACTTCATTTTGTCTTGATTGGACTCTCATAATGATGGCTTGGAATCCAGGCCAGCATCCCAGTTTTTTTGGTTTTGAGCATAGCTCCACCCCTTTCAAAATGGTCACACCCCCATTGGCTCTACCCAAACAACTGCCTCCTGCAGCCCCCCCCCCTTTGATTTGAAGTCACCAGCTGCCACTGCACACATCATCTGTTTGCTCTCCTCTTCAAAATGTTTTACTTCATGTCTTACACATTTGCTCTAAAGAGCAACAAATCTATCCATGCCCATTGGGGCTTGCTATCTCCCCCTTTACAGCAGATGTTGCCATCTAAATCTGGGGCACAGTTTGATATTATTGACTAGGTTTCTCTGGCTTGCACAATTTTCCCATGTCATGAGAATTTCTGCTAGGTCCTAATGTTTGCTGTGTTTAATCAGAAGTTTTTTATTTATTTTTTTATTTTTATAACAAAGCAAAACAACCCCCCCCCCCCCAAAGCCATAAAGAAACTGCCTAGGTTGCCTTGTGCTGGATGCAGCTCAGTATGCTATGCACAGTGGAAGCGACAATGTGGATCCATGCTTTGATAACCTGCACATAGATGCTTACTGTATGTGTATCTGAGTATGTTTTGCATACGCTCACATGTATGCATGTTTGTGTGTCTATCTATCGATCTGTCTATATAATGTACTAATTCTAGCTGTTTCAGTTTCACCAACTTGCTGCTGATTACCCATTTCATGCTATACTCTCTATTCACAGGGAGTTTAAAAACATTTTATATATATATATATATATATATATATATATATATATATATATATATATATATATATATATATATATATATATATTTTTTTTTTTTTTTTTGATGAGGACAAGACTCCTTGCATCCTCAGTATGAGTTTCTTCTCCTTTATCCCCAAGCTATAAATATACTGCCTTTGAGGTTACACAACACTGAAGAAAGTATATTTATAGGTATGGTATATACATTTGTGTCACACAGGAATACAAAGGTGAACATTCAGCTGCAAGCAGTTGAGTCATGAGCAGATGAAAGGAGAGTAAGTAAAAGACAACCTATATATGCATATCTATCTGCATTTACCTATATATATATATATATACATATATATATATATATATATATATATATATATTATATAAATCTCTGTCTCTCTCTCTCTCTGTATATATATATATATATATATATATATATATATATATATATATATATATATGTATATATATATATATATATATATGTATATATATATATATATATATATATATATCTGTGTGTACCTATATATATACATATCTATTTGCATGTATCTATATATATATATACATATCTATCTGTGTGTACCTATAAATACATATCTATCTGTGTTTACCTATATATACGTCTATCCATTTGTGCCTATATACACATATCTATCTGTGTGCACTTTTATATACACATCTATCTCTGTGTACCTATATATACATATCTGCGTGTACCTATATCTGTGTGTAGCTATATATACATATCTATCTATGTGTACCAATATATACATATCTGTCTGTGTGTATGAGCGCATGCAGGCATTGCCAGGTCCCATATGTTGCACTCATACCTACAGTAGGTGTGATACTGGAACACTGTGTCTGCTTTGCTTTTTTTTTAATGACACTGAATATAGGACTCTGGATTGTACCATCACAATTATTTCTGCTGTGAAGCTTATTTAAATACATGATGTGTAACATCTGCTTGGCTTGTGCATTCTAACACCTCTGCAAACCATTTACATTTCTGTCTGTGAATCACATGCAGATATTTTAGTGCACTGATGTTGACATCAGACATAAGCAGTGCATACGATGTTGATGAGCGCCCTCTACTGATGTTGACATCAGACATAAGCAGTGCATACGATGTCGATGAACGCCCTCTACTGATGTTGACATCAGACATAAGCAGTGCATACGATGTCGATGAGCGCCCTCTACTGATGTTGACATCAGACATAAGCAGTGCATACGATGTCGATGAGCACCCTCTCATATTACAGAGCAGCAATACTATTCATAAATGTATGTATCACTGTGATTATGGAGGTATGATAACTTGAAATCTGTGACATTTAGCAAAAGGATGATGCTGATACTGCTTGTTTATCTTGGAGGAGAGAAAAAGCTACAGCAAAGTTAAAACTAATGTTGTGGCATGTTACTTGGGTAACTAGTTTAATGAATACATGTAGGTTGTCAAATGTGGTAAAGGCTCATTCAATTAATTTATTTTTTACTCACGTCACGTCAGTCGCCCTGCTAGACAGGGGTCCAGGAAAGTAAATAATGTGGGAAGAAATAGCCAGGGAATTGTTATGGCTAGGCTTGTATAGGCCCTAGGGCTGATAGCCTAGTACCAACCTATGAACCTATGAACCTATAAACTGATCATCTACATCTACTTGATAACAATCCTTACAACTTTACAACTCCCCAGTTTGGTCACATTAGCTTGCAAATAACAGCTCAAGTACACGTGTTCTTATAATGCAATAATGTTTTTATTTATTTATTTTTTTTGAGGTAAGTCCATCTCCTCTGTCTATATGGGAGTTTTGCCCCTGCCTACCCTTTATTATTCTTACTCCAAGATCATTGAACCTCAGAGAAGGATCAATTATCAAACTCCCCTTTATTATTCTTACACCAATGTCTCTACACCTCTGAGGTGGATCATTTACTGACAGATAATGAAATTGATAGATTGAGCAATTAAGCTTCTATAAGTGTGATCCTGAAGATCTCTACATTATATGAATGGGTTATAGGAATGGGTTTTTATGTGCTTGTTTCTTATCTAACAGTGTTTAAAAAAAACATTAAGTTAAGAACTTGATCTGGCAAGACTGGATACTATATTTGCATCCATCATAGTTTTGTATGGTTCTCTCACAATGGATACTGAGTGTTCTGTTTATCTGGATCACAGATAAGTCCTGGCTGTTCTGACTCTCTGTGCTGAAGAGTTCTAATTTGCTGAGTCTGAGCCATACTTTCATTTGTAGAAAGTTGAATTTATGGTAGTTTTTTTTTTCTTTTGCAGAACATATACAACATACATTTGCTGGATAACAACTCACTCCAGCACATCATTAAATTTGTGTGGTATACAGTAGAAGTATTAACCAATGTGGGAATACCTGAATATTCCACAGAGGATATGACCAGAAAGGTGGAAGATGAAGCTGTCCTTACAGAATAGCTGCATTATTTTTAAATTATTATTAAGCTGATAAGTCTGTATGTATTTCTAAGTCACCTGCATTAGTTTAAGGCACAATATTGAAAACTCAAGAAACTGAGGTCACTTCATTTGTCATTATCACTAATGACCTTTATGAATTATATGCATATTTCAGAAGGAGTCTAGAAAGATGGGGCTACTGAAAGGGGGGAATGCATTTAATGGTACTCGTATGAAAGTCCTGATTCATTCTCCCAGCAATAAAACAGCAGTCATCCATAAATACTTTATCATTATCTATGACAAGCACAATATACTAAGTACACCTGAGATGCAGAAATATTTGTGACAGGTTGATTTTCCAAAACTGAGAAAGATTCAGGTGGATTTTGAAATTGCCTCTCTTATAGCAACAGACCTGCAGCTGATGATTTCTGCTCCAAAGTGATATGTCACTGGGTCCTGATGGGTTACTTTCTGAGTTTGATTAGATTTTTGAGAGAGGCATTCTCACCTCTAGAGAATAAATAACATTATTAATGCAGGTGCCATTTCTGCCAGGAAACAATCTTTGTATCACCTCTACTGAAACATAATAATCCTCTATTGTAGTATTCTATGGCACTATTTTTAACAAATATCATCCATTCATGACTCTGTTGCAATTTGCATAGTGAATATTATTCCCATATTAATCTACTCAGATCTCATTGATCATATTAAGGACAGACTTCTTTCCAGGACTGGATAAAGGACACATTTTTGACATTAGTCTGCAATCGATATGCAATGAGAGGTAAGATTTCTTTCATCAGATGATCGGTTTGCTTTCAGACATAATTCATCATTTTTTTTCCTGATGGAGGGGCTGGGGCTGTGTAATTTTGCTGTGTTTTCTTGGATGTCCTAAAGCAGTTATATGATTGGATCACTGGCATGTTGAACAACGCTGAGTGTGTGTGTGTGGGGGGGTCTACCCGATCTTATTTGCCATCTCAGTAGTTCAACAGGTAGCAAACTCGCCTTTCATCCTGGCATGTCAGAAGGCTGTGGTTCTATTAACACACCAGGTAGTTGGATTAATTTCCAGTACTGACACAGCAGTGTTGCATAAGGATTGCGCTGCATAAGGATGGCACTGCATAAGGATGGCACTGCATAAGGATGGTGCTGCATAAAGCTGGCACTGCATATGCATGGAGATGCATAAGGATGGCGCTGCGTAAGGGTGGAGCTGCATAAGGATGGTACTCCATAAGGTTGGTGCTGCATAAGGATGGCGCTGCATAAGGATGGTGCTGCATAAGGTTGGTGCTGCACCCCTAAGTGTGCTGCCCTTTGGATGAGATGCTAAACTCAGACATCATCTGCCTGATTTAGTGGAGTGCAGGGGTTATAAACGATCTTGTGGCACTTACCAAAAAAAAAAAAAAAAAAAAAGGATGGAGGAAGGTCCCTGGTGCTTTTGTCAAATTTACCCTCATCAGTACAAACGCCACAGTGGGTCCCCTGCAAAAAAAAAAAAAAAAAAAAGAGGCCATCAGCTTACAGGGACTAACACAGCCAACAAAAGTGTAAAAAAATAAATATCAGTACAAGTCATTGTTATCTAAGCATATTCCTGTCCTAAAAGTTTGATCAGAATATCCCAGTATGTCAAAGTGGTAGGGCTGTCACCATGGTAAAGAGCTTAAAAAATACTCAACTTACTATGCAGCTTAACATTATCAAGATGACATGGCATTAGCTCATAGAAACTCACTGTGCAGTTCAGCAGTATGGAGATAACATGCTATTTGCTCTTACAAACCCACCAACCTATTTTTCAGCTGATTGATAGAAGTACATCCATTTATTGTCTGGAAACTTCCTGAATTCTATCAAAACATGGCCAATGCATTTTAACCCTACTGCAGTGTTTGGGAGAAAAGTTTGCATTCCTTTGAAAACAAGCATATTTGTATGCTATATCAGAAATCTCACACTCACTTGAGGTTCTTCAGCTTAATTAATTTTTTTTACAGCATTCATCTTAAGAAGACAATTTTAATTAGACAGCAAATCTTGGAAAGGTTGAATGTCTTTATCAAGCTTGACCTTTATTTTGTCTGCATAGAACACTCCTAGTTGTGCTGTATCTCACCCAAGACTGAGGGGAAGACCAGGGTGCTGGAGATAATAGTTAGAATGGATGAAAATGAACAGCCAGCACCAACTAATTAAGCACACAGGAATGACTTGCATAACTTAAGCTGCTCTGGCACCACCTAGTCGCGAGTCAGGCAAGCAATAATGCACTGCAAGGATAAGCTAGGTTTGACCTGCAAGAACACGGATGGCGGTGGTGAAGGGAAAGTGAAATTTGTATCTTCATTAGTTGGCATGATACTGTAGGCTCTAATAAGTTTGTCAACTGTATGAAAGAAATAACTTGGCCAGAGGCTTAAAAATATCCATAAAAAGGATTATGTCTTATTATGTTGCCATTCACTATTGTTTGCACAAAGAAATTGAGATCTGAAAAACAAACCTTCTTTAGAATGTACAGATCCACCCATGTGCAGATGAAGTCTGAAACACTGTATGGATGGAATAAAAGGGTCAGTAGGGGGGACATGGTTAATAGGATGGTCGATGATGCAAAGGGTGAAAAAATATCAATTTTCTCCACATCTTGAATGTATATATTAATACTCAGGAGGACTCGTCATTAAAATTATTCTTTTTTTTTTTAAACTATCAATGATATCCAAAGAGACTCTTCATTCGTGTTTGATATATGCAAGTCAACTTCTTTCAGGTTATTGGTTGAATTCCACAACATCTACACTGTATCAGATTTCCAGTGCTTCTTCAAGACTTCTGAAACTGAAGAGATAGGATAGAATTAATCATATCAAAAGAAGTAATTTCACTTTTTGTGAGTACTTTATCTTTAGATGCAGCATAAAATACTTTTTTGTAGATGATCAAACAGTATAGAAATAGACAGTGAGCAAAGATGTTATATGTAGTTCTTTCCACCATTCTTGAGGACCAGTAAGGCTGTAGCTGAACACTACATATGGCAACTATTTTTTCTGAGGAATTTTTAAGGACTTGGCTGTGTAATTGATTTTTTAGCCCTAGGTTTTTGCGATAATGCTCTTTATTTACTGATTTACTAGTTCTCAGTAACAAACTGAAGTTGTTACACCTTTGTGGAATTCTATGGTCTTAGGTATGTGGACAAACTGTCCTTCTACTCTCTCATTGATGGAAATACAGGATACACTGGTTGATAGAGTTATTTTAATGTCAGCCATTTCAGATTACTCTTATGTCCTCAGCTATATTTACATGAAATTGGTTAATGATGGTCACATGTATAGAGATCTGGTCCTTCTGCAGTGGGAGTGATATGTGACTCCAATTTTGTAATTAGAACCCTGAGAGCAGGAATGATAGCTGACACCAATTTAATGATAAATCTTTGTCTAAGACTTTAAATAATGAAATTTTGGTTCCATCTAGAAACTGGTCATGCTACACAAAGGGCATTTCTTGCCAAAGAGCATATGGGGATTACATATTTGATCTGAAAGGTACCACAGCATCTTTACCATCGTTGCAGACTTTGTGGTACTTTAGTTTGTATTAGAAAAAAATGATAACTGAAGGTGTGCAGTGGGTTGTACCTTCCTTTTGTCATCCCAGTAAACTCATTTCTTCAGATGTGCCAAACAGCATGTATGAATCACATTTTATATACTACCTGTCCTCAAAACGCTGACTTATAGGTAAGTGCCCTTGAGGGTTCATTCACATTAGGATTTCCACCAAATAGTTAAAGTTTATGTTGATAGGGTATAAATTGTGATAAGGCGTTTTTGAATCACTGAAGGGTATATATTGTGTGGAGGCATTTTGGATCAGTGAAAAAGTTGAAGCTGTGCTGGAGACAATGGCCTCTTACAACTGGAACTGTACAGACTACAGTAAACTCTTGGTTAACTGGCACCCACGTGGTTTGGTAGATGCCGGATAACTGTAGTTTCTGGTTGCTTGAGATTTACTATTACAAATAGGCCTGATTAATACTGTACCCTATACTATTTGTTTGGTTTGACTTGTTCTCAGGTTGGAGAGAGAGGGAATTTATTCCTATCTTCATTTTTAAAAGATTAAACTCTAAAAACATAAGGTATATTCCTGCAGAGGGAAAGAACAGAGAGTGCAACACATGAAAATTGTACTGTATTTCTTCAATATTTTTTTGCTGGTTGCTTGAGTTACGGTTAACTGAGAGTTTAGTGAAACTTTTGTGGTAGAGATCTCACTGGAAGTTCAACTAAACATAGTGCTGGTGAGAAGCTTCTTCTGTCTTATCATAGCAGGTATCTGCTTTGGATATGTAGATATTTTGATCTGTTCCTTTTATTTTGGAGATTTTTTCAACTCTGCTTTTAAGGTGCTGTGCTATTGTAACATGATGTCTATTTCCAAGGGCAAAGGATAATGCAATGTATTAAGTGTTTGTGCATTACATGTGCTGTCATACAGTGCTGTGTATTACTAAATGCACTGGATACCTCAATATATAAAGTGTTTTTGCATTACAATGAGGTACAATAAGCTCATTGGTAGAGTCTTGGCAACTTATGATGTTGCAGGTATGAACTACAGGGTGAAAGCAATAAAAATAGCCTGAAATAGCCTGAAAAGATAACTTCAGTATGGCAACCCTCTAGCAGCTCCTATGTCAGGCTACTAAGAGAGAAAATTAATTTTAACATTAAAAGTCTTGACATTCTAAAAATAAAATTTTACATAGGTGTATAAAGAGCATTGATAATAACTGTGCCTATCAAATTTATGGTATGAAATAAATTTCAAGAATTTTAACAAGTCTGAAAACTTTCTTAAATACCTGAAGATATAATCCACTTAACTGAAAGCATGATTAAATTATTAATTAATTATTTTATTTATTAATTCATTCATTTATTTGTTTGTTTGTTTATTTATGTATGTATGTGTGTATGTATGTAATCAGGAATTAACTGATGAGGGCCATTTTCAGTCATTTCTCAGGCCAAGGTGAGTAAAACTCTGCAATTAAGCCAGTAGCAGAATATACAAACACTATAGGAACATACACACATTAACATATAGTAGAATATGATTTAAACAAAGTGAAATAAATGAATGTCTAACATAAGATTTTGGTATCAAATCAAAATGAAGGCCAAATTCAGAAAGTTTACCACTAGGTGTATAGCCGTTGTACACTGTACAGTAACTGTTTTGGATTTAGACACAGCCCTACCATGGTGCGGCAACAAAAAGACATTCAGCATGACAGGGGGGTGTCTCTCTGGACTACTGCCTCCATGGGAGTAACCTATGATAATTACCCTTGTACTGTATTGCAGCAACATTGAGAATAGCGAAGACAGTGTAAGACTCTATATATATATATATACACACACACACACACACACACACACACACACACACACACACACACACACGCACATATGTGTGTGTGTGTGTGTGTGTGTGTGCGTGTGTGCGTGTGTGCGTGTGTGCGTGTGTGTGTGTGTGTGTGTGTGCAAGTGTGTGTGTTTGTTTGAGTGTGTGTGTGTGTGTGTGTGTGTGTGTGTGTGTGTGTGTGTGTGTGTGTGTGTGTGTGTGCGCGCGCGCAGTTAAAAAGAGAGTCTTATGTCAACTATGATCAAGAAAATAGCCACAAGGAGATTTCATGCAAAGTATGTTTTTGAGTTATTTTCTAGGTTGTTACCAAAGGGCCCTTACGAGCCTAGCTATGCATTTGAAGACATATGGATCCCAGGTATCATATGGGTGGTAGGAATGTTAGTATACAGATAGCTAAGGATTTGTAGGGGGGTGTTAGAATATACTTTTCTTACTGACAGCCTCTGTCCATAAGGGACATGGGAGCCAGACTTGGATTTAATTTACCATTTCCCATCTAATTGTCAAGGTTTTGTTTGGATAGAGTCAGGAATGAACTCTCTTTTACATGGATGGGAAGCCTATTCCACAGTACAGGAATCCTTTGCGGCACATCTTTCTCTCCAGCACATTCTGTTAATGTCACAATCAAAATTCAGATCTGTGGATCTAGTGCTTCAGCTACTGTTTATTTTGCACATATGCAACAGATCCATTAGGGTTGGGTCTGAGGAAGCCCTATAAGTATGCAAAGATCTTCTCTTGGCACCCTGTAGGAGACTGAATGCAGAGACAGAGACTTTAGAAGATCAGTGTATGAGTTTAGCCCTAAATTCTTCTGGTGAGAAACCTTTGCAGGCATTCCAGCTGTTGCAAATGTCTGATTAGGCAAATGCCAAGGGAGGAATTGCATTCAATGATGGGTCTGAAAAGGGTCGAGTAGTGCGGTACTATAACTTTCTTGGAACTGGATCTCAATACTCTTACCTATAAAATGGAGACATGCAATGATTTTCTTATTATCTTAGATATATGTTGGTCAGAGTCGAGATTGCTGTCTCCATATGTTCCCAGATCCATTACTTCTAGGTGAGCCCTTAGACATTATAATGCATTTTTTGGCATTGAGTTTTAGGCCATGTATTTAGCATCAGTCATTTGTCTGTGTTAAACCCACTTGCAAGATGTTTTTTGTGTCTTGGTGGGAATTTATAATAGCTCCCAATCAGAGTCAAATCATGGTCAAATGTGTCCACCCCCCCATACGCAGCCACCCTACCTCCCATAAAAAAAAAAAAAATTGCCATTTTGCATGAGCAGCAGTAAACTTCTCTTCTCCCGAAACTCACAATTGTATGAAAATGCACTTGAAACTCAGTTCCTTGAAAATGCATCTGAAACTCAGTTCCTTGAAAAGCAGCTTGGTAGTTGGGGTAGAGGATTCAGGCTCTTATTTCCTGTAACTAGGTTACAGGGTTTGACCCTTTCAAAATTACTAACAACCTGCTATCCCTAAGTAGGAGATTTCACACACACACACACACACACACACACACACACACACACACACACACACCCCTACCTCATACTTGTCTCTCCAATTCCACATGTGGAAGACAAAGATGTAATCAACAAGTCACACAGATAGAGAAGACAAAGAGGTAAACAGGTCATATGCACCTGTTGCGTCTGTGTGACCGGATGCAAAGGGCATTCTTAAAGAAGAACAACCTTAAAAAATATGTATTTTTTTTAAATTAAATTAAAAACATTAATCTTCCAGCCAGTGGTGTCCCTTCCAAGCCGGTGGGCCCTAGGCAACTGCTTTGTTCACCTAGTGCTGGATATGGTTCTGCTCCCAGTTTACAGTCATCTGCGAACTTAGAGAGCCAGAGGTCTTTAACATTTGGCTTGACTTCTGAAAAGTAGATGCCAGTCCAGATAGCTAATATTTTAGACTGTTCAGGAGGCAACTAGAAATTTTATCAGGACCCATGGAGGTGGTGTTTTTGGCTTTAGCGAGTGCTGCCAATCTGGTCCGTGCTGATATCTGGAGAAGTATGCTGGAGGGATTTCACCTGGTGGAACTGAGGGGAAGTAGGATGTAAAGTTTAAGCTGAATTTTTCAGGCAGTAGATTTGCTATATCACCTTGATAGATGTTGATGGCACCAGTTGAGCACACTGCTGTGTGTTACCTCTTGCAATGGTTTCTCTTTACCCCAGGCAAGTAATCAAAGAGCCCTAATCCTCACCACTGACACCAGTGAGAGGCGGTCACTAAACACAGGACAGGATTTACACAGTATTTCAAATGCAGCTTTCTGCATCAAACACAATTTCCCCCAAGAGCACACAGGGAACACGCTCCACTGGGACTGGACTCTGTCTGTCCAGGTCCCAAATAAGACCCACCTTGGAGCACTGTGTCCCACTTCCAAGTATCTGACACACACTTGGTTATCTGATTTTTTACACACACACACACACACACACACACACACACACACACACACACACACACACACACACACACACACACACACACACACACACACCTGGGAAAGGTTGACACAAATTCACTAGCTGTGTCCCCTCTCTCCAGATTATAGGGTAATTGCCACTAGCCAAAAACAATAAGGCTGTTACAAGGGGTAACCAGTTATACTGTGTCAAATAAATACTTACATGAATGGCACTGGCAGAGTGTGGCCCAAAGCATTATGGCTTTTCAGAGTGGCCACAGTGACACTGAAATAAGCACAGGTACTGTCAAGATATGAAAAATATTCAATAAAAGACCAGCCAAAATGAAAAGGTACAAAATATTTAATAATGGATAATAAAAATAGAAAACAGGAAGATATTTATTTAGTTACAAGAGTTTTCAGTCGCAGTAAATATAAAATAACATAGTTGGATATAATCTCACATGCAGAAAAAAGAAATAATACTAAACTAATATCACTGTACTTTTCCTAACTGAACTAAAGAGAAACCATCCCTTGTTAACTCACTTAATATCGCAAGGCATAATGTATTGCTGAGATGCTCACTTCCACAAGCAAGATGAGATACTCCACACTGCTGAATTGTACAACTAACTACTGAACAACTGAACTGTGATAACTGACATAGATCTTTTATATATCAGATTCCAAAGGAAAACCAAAACAAACTGCTGTAGCCAGAGTTCCATCCTTCACTGGTTATTTATTTATTTACTTATTTATTTATTTAAATTTGTTGACCGGGAGTGTCCGACTGGACGTGGGTCCATTTTCAGCGGAGGCCCGGGGAGAAAAGCTCCACAGTAAAATAAACAGACAGTAGTTACATTGGATTACATAGCGGATTACATAGCGATTAGCAATTTAACATAGAAATTACTTACAACATATTTACAGATGAAGAACATAGTACATCAGTAGACAACTAGAATCTTTATCTGTGAAGTACATAACAGGCATTAACAAATGTAACAATGAGAAGTTCCTGCTGTATAATAAGTACTAGGCTTATGAGCATCTGAGCTTGCTATCATCAAGGTAGTTAGTGGAGGTGAAAGAAAGGTAGTAGTTGGATGGGGTGGATGATATTAGAGTGGGAGTTGCAAGGGCATAGCCAGTATGTTTTTAGGTGCGCTTTTAATAAAGTTTTGAAGTTGGTGCTTGATGGTACGGAGGTAATTGTGGGTGGGAGTGAGTTCCATAATTTGGCTATGGCGCAAGAGAATAGTGCTTCACCAGCAGAGTTATTGGCTTTAGTGATCTGCAAGTGATTTTTGTTGCTGGATCTTAGTGGTCTGGTGGTGCGATAGGGTTGGAGTAGATTCTGGAGGGATGGAACATTTAGTGGATGGTTTACTAGTTTGTGGGCGAGTGAGAGTTGATACCACTGAAGGAGGTGAGGGAGTTCAACCCAGCCCAGTTCAGCAAGTGAGAGACAGTGATGACTACGGTAGGATGCCCCTGTGGCGAATTTGGCAATTTTGTTGTAGCAGGTCTCTAGCTTGTTTAGATCACATTGCCTTAGGTTGGTATATACTGGAGAGGCATAAAGTAGGGTGGAGATAAGGTGGGAATTTGCTATTGAAATCTTTGCTGCTTTGGTGAGAAATTATTTATTTCTGTATAATGCTCCTAGTTTTTTTGTGGACTTTTTTTATGGTCATGGATATGTGAATGTCAAATTTTAGTTTATTGTCTATTTCCACTCCTAGCAATTTGGTGTGTTCAGTTGGGTATATAGTGGTGTTGTCTTTTGCTGTGATGTTAAAGTGAGAGTTGTTTTGAGTATGTTTGGTGGGTTGGAAGATGAGTAGTTTAGTTTTGTTTGGGTTGAGTATTAATTGAGCATCGGATAACCATGTTTCAACAGAGGAAAAGGCTTCCTGTGTGACTTTTTGCAGTTTGGGTAGGGACTGGGCTGAGCAGATGATGGTTGAGTCATCTGCGTATTGGATGAGTGTGCCATGTTTGGTGGCAGAGGCTAGATTATTGGTGTAAACAGAGAAAAGTAGGAGTCCAAGGATGGATCCTTGGGGAACCCCTATGGAGACAGGTAGTTGGGGAGATATGTCATTCTGCCATACAACGGATTGTTGGCGGTCAGACAGGTAACTCTGAAACCAGTTGGTGACTGATTGTGAGAAGGATAGGTTATTGAGGACAGAGATAAGTTGTTTGTGTGGGACCATGTCAAATGCTTTAGATAGGTCTAGGAAAGTAGCAGAGGAGAGATAGCCATTGTTTTTATGCTGAAGGATAGTGTTAGTAAAGGAGAGTAAAGCAGTGGTGGTGCTATGGTTTGGTCAGAAACCATGCTGAGTACTGGAAAGGAGGTTGTTAGTAAGATAGTTATAGAAGCTATATATATATAAGTATATATAAGCTATATAGCTAAGTATAAGCTAGTTATAGAATTGCATCACGTCTAGTCACCTAACTCTGGCACAATTCACATTTAGAACTCTGTTAAGATTCTGTTGCAACTTTTGTTTAACATAAGCAACTTTTACAAATACATTTTTAATACAAACATCTGTACAAATTAATGTGACAGTCAAATGGCATATGATTATTTACAAAACTTCAGCCAGCCATGCTGGCATATTGCACATATCGTCATACCTCTAATGTTCAGGATGTAGCTAAAGAAGGCCTTCTAATTGTCCTTAGTATGTAAGGCTATCCTGACCTCATAGTTGGACGTTTGACTTAAGCAGACCTTTTAGTTTCTTGTTTAGTTGCATAACAGAGCGCTTGTCTTTAAGGGAGTTTCTTTTCCTGATTTTGTCCATGAGTTTTCTGCTTTTATTAAATATCCTGTTTAGGTGAGGATTCCACCAATGGGATTTGTTTTAGTGTTCATTTTGGTTTATATCAGGTAGGTACAGCAGCCTCTGTGCAACCACTGATGTTTGTATAATGACTCTGTGAATAAATCTACATAGGTAACTATCGTCTTGGGACTGAGGATCGCCTTGCGTTTTGATAAACTGTCATTTAATAGGATGTAGTTTGCCTTTGAATGGTTTGCAACTGTCACTAGCTTAGCTGGATTTTTTTTTATTGATTTTTGCTTTAAATGAGACAGCTTTATGATCTGGCCTCACTACTGAGGAAGTGACATGGGGTAGGGGAGGGGGACATGGGGTTTGGGGTGTTGCAATGCTCTCTCATGTTGGTGAGTACCAAATCCAGTAAATTTGATCCACTGGTTTAAGCATGCACTATCTGTTCAAGGGTGTGTGTGCTAATGAAGTCAAGGAAGCATTGTGCCTGTGAGTCTGAGGCAGTGTATATTTCCCAGTCTACAGAGGGGTAGTTAAATTCAGCCATGAATAAGGTGTTTGATTGGATGTGAGTGCCTCTAGTACACTTAGGTAAGAGTTGTGAGACTCTAGGGGTATAGATGGCTACCTATAGCTAGTCATGACATGGTGAGAGAACTGCCTGTGCCAGCTTGCAAATGGATGATCTCCATGGTATCATCCTGGTAACCACCTGGAGGTATGGTATCATCCTGTTTAAACACCTGGAGGTATGTTTGCTGCTAACATGGATTGAAACTCCTCCACCTTTGGCTCAGGAGCTTTTGTTGGTCTAACTGCATGGAAGGCACTGTATCCTTATATTTACGGAGTACTCTCTATGGCTTTGAACCACGTCTCAGTCACGGCATAGATGTCTACATTCTCCAGAGTGGGTGTGGAGTTTGTTTTTTTTTTAGGCTCAGAACATTGAACAGTAACACATTAAGGTTTATTGTAGACCTTTTCACTATGTTGGCAGTTTTGTCTTGTTGGCATAGCCTTAAAAAGGCTTGAAGGGAGTGGATAAAATTTTAGCTAATATCTGAAAGCCTAGAGGACAGGTGCAACCTATCCTTGGTAAAGTAATGTGGTCTTTTGAGCATGTTCTTCCATGCTGACAAATATTGGATCCCCCTGGAGTGATGCCAGAAATTAAGCCAATTATTAAAATCCATCATTCTCTGTTTATACTGTGGTATCATCCTTGGTGAGGTTAGACTGCTGCTCAGAGCAAAGCTCCTACCTTTCTGTGACACATTCAGAGAAATCCAATATGTCTTTTTTCATATACTCTAGTGAGGTATGTCTCCGGTCATCTCCACCCACATGGACTATAATAGAATCATATTGGTAACTGAGGTGCAGTAACTTGAGACCTTGCATGATACAGGCAGTCCCTGGGTTAAGAATGAGATCTGTCTTTTAGTCTGTCCTTAAGTCAAATTTGTACATGGCATGTTCTACTATACTGTAATGCAATGCAGTACAGTACAGTACAGTAGAATGTTCCATAGAAAAAAAATAAATAAATTTACCTCTTCTTAAGCTTCACTTCACATGTCTGTACTACAAGCATCACAAACAAATGTTTTCTACTCTTTCCTGAACTTTCAGACCTCTGCCAGACCTCCTACTGCCACCTAGATCCTAGTAAGCTGCAATGTCATTTGCCCATTGTACTGTATAGTACAGTAACTGCTTCAATACTGTGTAATGTACAAGCCATCAGTCTTGATCAGTCAGATCACCAACACAGTGATCTCTTAACCAATTGGATCTCTTGTTCTCTGTGAAGGCGGAAGTAACTGCTCTAACAAGACGTTCGAGCAGTTTCACGAATGGGGAAAAGGAAAGTACAATAGAATTCTTCATTTTAAGGCAACTTCAAATATTTGTATTTATTTTTACATTATTTCTGACATTGCTGTAGTCAGTTTTTATCTATGGGTCATTGTAAGTCAGATGTCTGTAACTCGGGAACTGCCTGTACTGTGGATCCAGGTTCTGGATATGCAACTACATGTTAGCTTCTCCTTGGCCAGCCTGATGAGTAGGACATCTGTGAGTCAGACAATGGAGTCCCCAAGTGTATGCTTGACTTATGGGCTTTGAATTTGGGGGACCATTAGGTGTAGGCTTATGTGGAATGTTTGGTGCTGCTTTTGATGTGTGCTTTAGTGATTGCTGAGGAGAAGTGCTATTTTTTTAATTAAACTCAGAGATTTTATTCACTTGTCATACCTCATCTGGTACTAAATTTTACGTAGCTTGTCCAGATTAAGAGAATGCTTTTTTATCAATTTTTAGTTGAAAGGATGGTCTATAAAGTAGTAAGGAATTATGAGTTTCTAAAGAAATGGTCAGAGAAATGCTTCTTAAGCTTGCCAATGAGAGGAGGGCAATTGGGTTCATGAAGGAATTTGTATATTAAGGTGTTATTTAGGAATTATGATCCCTGTTTTAGGATTTTTTTAAGCGATATTCACTCCACTACCACTGATGGAGTAAATTGATGACTTCTGATTTATGTATGGTGATATCAGAGTTAGAAGTTGAGACAACTATAGGTAGGCTTTATTAGAGTTTATAAATAAAAATAAAAAATGTTTATGGCTACAGCTGGTGGTCCATGCATTTTGGTGACACAGGCACCCCTTCATATTCATTCTCCCAAACACACACACACACACACACACACACACACACACACACACACACACACACACACACACACACACACACACACACACATTCAAACATTCACAAATTCATGAAAAACACACACAAAGATCTCCATATCCAATCTTAATAATTAACCTCCTGCTGTGACCTCCTATCCTGGCACTTACTCTCATATACACTGAAACATGCAGCCTCACATATACATAGACACACACGCACCAGCTCTACCTGTCTAGTAAGCTCACTAACACTCATCTCAACAATGATGGAGTAACACAAGCATACCTTTCAACCATACTGAATTGCTCAGTAATTACTTGTTTTGAGGGCAAAATAATGGGGTGCCACAAATTCCCGAGTGACCCCTTTAATTCCTGATTTTTGATTTATTTATTTTTGTAGTACAACTTTAAATTTATGGCCGACGTCACCACACATCACCAGCCTACAGGGGGTGTGCATGAATGACTGTCAGCTTTCTTGGACTATTATTTTGAACTGTTTTGGAGGGAATATAACAGCAGTACAACAATTGCTCAGCACCCAACTACATGCTGCAGGTCAGGCCCTCCAGGTGAAAAAAAAAAGCACTGTAAATGCTATCAATGTTGTCAAATAGAAAAACTGTGTCGCTACACTATGGGCACAATTTACAGTGAAAGAACTGTGTCGCTATGCCATGGGTCTAGCTTATAATGAAAAAACATGTATGTGTATTTGAATACATTGCAGAAATCTATTTTAAGCAGTGAGCGGTCCATCAGTGCAGCAGAAAAGTTTAGCACGGCAGAAATCTATTCAGTGCATGCATGCTTTAGGTGTGTGTGTGTCCGCTCTGTCTTTACAGAATACAGAAATCAAAATCTTCTATTTAAGAGAAGCAGCTCCATGAGAAATCTCTCTCTATTTAAGCAGCATGGAAATCTCTATTAAACAAGCATCTCTCTGTGTATTTAAGCAGTTCCATTTTTCACTATATATTTAAGCATTCACTCTATATTTAAGCAAGCAAGTGTATATTAAGCAGCTCCATTTCTCTCTCTCTGTATTTAAAAAAGTAAGCAGCTCCATGTTTCTCTGTCTGTATATTTAAGTAACTCCATTTGTGTGTATTTAAGTAAGCAGTTCCGTTTTTTTCCTCTCTAAGTATTTAAGCAAGTAAGTAGTACGTGTATGCTTTAGGGGCCTGTGTCCACTCTGCTCTGTTTACAGAACTCTTTTATTTAAGAAGAAGCAGCTCTGTTTTTCTATGTCTGTATATTTAAGTAACTCAATGCGTGTGTATTTAAGTAAGCAGTTCAATTTTTCTCTCTAAGTATTAAAGCAAGTAAGCAATACATGCTTTGGGGGGGGGGGTCCGCTCCGCCTACAGAAATCTTCTATTTAAGAAGAAACAGCTCTGTTTTTCTCAGTCTGTGTACTCAAGCAGCTTCATTTGTATATATATTTAAGGTTAAGTGAGCTGTCTGTATTATATTTAAGTGTGTGTGTGTGTGTGTGTGTGTGTATGTGTGTGTGTGTGTGTGTGTGTGTGTGTGTGTGTGTGTGTGTGTGTGTGTGTGTGTGTGTGTTTGTGTGTGTGTGTGCGTAACTTATTCCCTTCAAAGGAGTTCTGGAAGTTTGTACTGTAACTTTGAATGGGCGGAGTCTATGCTTTTTGATAGAACCAAATTATGTCCTCATATTTGAAACAAATGTACATTTTTGAGGAATCACAGGAGATACTAGTGAAGTGTGAGTGGCAAAATCTTTAGCACAAACTATTTTTATAGAGTTAGTATTCTTTAGGTTCTAGGTCTTAAACTGGATTTTATAAGTCATAGTTAACAGAGAAATTAAGTATGTAATATTTTGTAAACAACAATATCTCAGCAACCACTCATGATAAATATACAGTCAGCAGTATTTTGTGCATTCAGCTGAGTTCTTTCATGTGTAGCTAAGCAGTTCTCTCTGCACTACTTGTTTGTTGAGATGTTTAGAAAAATATGACATTTGTGAAAAATATAAATAAATATTACACAAATAAATGTTAATATCTCTTTACCTGCACTAGACAGACATCAGATGTCAATACAGGTGTGTTTACCATTGGATAAGCTTGAAGATAAAATATTTTAATACTTTGCATGCAGCACAGTTTTGGAATTATTAATGCAAATATGAACAAGCAATATTTGATGCCCAGAGTAGTAGGCTGTAACTGCAGAAACGCCTTGAAACATCCCTCAGCTGTAATGAGTTAAGGGTGTGTGTGTGTGTGTGTGTGTGTGTGTGTGTGTGTGTGTGTGTGTGTGTGTGTGTGTGTGTGTGTGTGTGTGTGTGTGTGTGTGTGTGTGTGTGTGTGTGCGCGTGTGTGTGTGTGAGTGTGTGTGCATGTGTGTGTGTGTGTGCGTGCTGTCTGTATATTTAAGGGTGTGTGTGTGTGTGTGTGTGTGTGTGTGTGTGTGTGTGTGTGAGTGTGTGTGTGTATGTGTGTGTGTGTGCTATCTGTATATTTAAGCGTGTGTGTGCTGCCTGTATATTTAAGGGTAAAGGTGTGTGTGTGCTGCCTGTATATTTAAGAGTAAGGGTGTGTGTGTGTAAAATGCCCCAGTTAACTATAGCTGGTGGTTAGGGTTACTCAGGCTCAAACCCTGAACCTTAAGTACAAGGAGCAAGACCCTTTATTCTCTACCTATACCACTACTTGTGATTCAGTGTTTGGTCTGTTCCTCTTAAAATTTGTGCTTTTCTAGCAGATAGTGAGAACTGAATTCACTAAATAATGTTAGCCATTTAAGTTTCAGTCTTCCTATCTTTCAGGAAAGGCATGGTAGCAGAAAACATCTTGTTCTAGCAACTTTCTAAGATTTACAAGCAATGTTTAAATTGTGTCCCTGTTTTTTTGGGCCATTGTCCTCCCCCCCAATAAATTTTGGCTTTTTCCAGATTTCTTGTGCTGCATAATTCTCCAGGGGGAGAGAAGTTTAGTGCTGCTTATGCCATGTATGTGTTGTTAGTAGCACAACAGGTCGAATGCTTGCATTTTGCTGCAGAAGGCTGTGGGTTCTACACCCACAGTATGTAGATGGATTGTTGATACTGTACTGTGTTGTATTTTTAAAGGGGTTGGATGCTGCAGTCCTGAGAAGGTCCACTTTGGCAGCGATACCTAGTAACTATGAACCTGTTATCAGTTTGCCATCCATTCCCTATTGCAATATTACTAGCTTATTATTTTTAATGTAAAACAGACAATTTATTCCTCAAGGGCAACAGACACTTTATTTGTAAATGAAACAATGAAATATAAAGTTGTTTGGTAGCAGCAACCTCTTCATTAGTTACAGATCTCTTTTCTGTAGAATTATTTAGATGATTTCTACTTCTGCAGAGATTGTGCATATTTACTGATACTGGTGGATTGTAGAAGTCTGAGTACACTTTTGTCATGGAAATGTTCTGAATTGGGCAGTTTTGTCATTATTGGTTCATGCATTTTGTTTCATTGCTTATTGGAAAATTTTTCAAATCAATAAATTTTAAATGTGCTCTAACAAGTGTGCTGTATTATACAAGGAATATAATTTAATACAATCAGGAAGGTGTATCAAAGAGCATATGTATGTTTCATGTGGAAGTGGCCTATGATTTGAAAACAGCCCAAAGGTAATCTTTATCCACCCATGACCAGATGCATTTTCTTTGAATGTGGGTTTCAGTGCTGTTTCAATGAATGTAAGTTTCAAGGGCAGAGAAGTTTTAATGCTAAGTCTGTATTCATTGTGAGACTGTATATTGCTTTGTTTAGCAGATGTCTATTAGTGTTTGTGCTATAAAATGTAAAATAAAAGTTTTAAGTGAAATCCAAATAATCTTTGTAGAAGTAAAGCCTTATGTACATTAGTGTTTATGGTAAATACAACGAAATAGGCAAGCAATGCAATATTGGAATGGCTGTGGGGGGGGCTGTGTATCGAGGGCGACAATTTGGCCATAATTTTATGAGGGGGGAAAGGGACAAACTCAAAGACAGCCCTGGGTGGCAGAAACACAAGCTATGCTACTGATCTGTAGGCCATGGAGAGTAACTTTTCGAGGTTCTAGAAAACTATAATATTCTTTTGCTAAGATTAGAATATTGCCTACCATTAAATGCCTTACTTTTACCACAAAACCCACATACTGCAAGCCACAAAAATAAAATCCTTAGGCTCATCATCTTCTCCCTTCCCTGTAAACATCATTCCTACACATTTAAAAAATGGTTACCATTTACTGCAGGGTGTAGGGCCATATTGTGGTTCTGTTCTTCAGTTGGCATTTGAAAGTTGGTATCCCACAATTCCACTGGAGTAGACAAGCTTACATAATTATGTATGCAAATTGTATGTTAATCAGCATACATATTTATATCTATTTTTCATGGTCTTTTGTCCAGATTGTTGATGTTTCCAAATTGAGAGGTATGAACACAAGCTGTTGATTGTGCTCCTTAGTATGTGTAGCCAGTTCTGGGATGAGCATATGCCTCTCTGTTAGAATGCCTCTGTGAAGACTGGTAGAGATGGGTGAAGGCTGCCAGCCTAGCCAGTTAGAATTGTGCAGATAATTCTATAATTTGTAAATATGAATGTTGAACTTAAAACAATGTGGCAACATTGCCATCTGCTATAAAGAAAGCTAAGCCAAGCATTTCTTCTTGGTCCTTTGAAATTAAAATTATTTCATCACTGCCTTTGATTTTTACAAGTTGGCTCCAGTCCAGCTAGATGAAGGCTTCCTGCCTATTGTTTTAAGGCTAAAGTTAATGACCAGAATTTGCACGTGGAATGTCCTTTATTGCTCTAAGTGTAAAAGAATGTAAATGCAGTTCCTGTCAGCCTGGGAACACCAGGAAAGTGTAAAAGGTGATGTGATGTTTAGCAGGACTGCAGTTTCAATTTAAATAGTGAGAACCAGAGATTATTAAGCATTTATGTCAGGACATCCAACTCAGCACTGTTTTATGCTCTCTTTATGTAAGTAGTATGTTAGAACTGTGTTTACTCCTAGAAGTAGCTAGGAATTAGAAAATATTACACTAAGGGTTTTTCTGTTATGTCAGAACTGTACTACTGAATTATTTTAAGTATTTGTGTGTGATCTCTGAACATTTGACTAGCACTGTATATTAGAAAGTATTGTCTTGTGGTTATTTATTATTAAATATTTTAAAACCCTTTTAACTGTGGCTGGCTTGTATAGAGATGAGTTAAGCTCTAAGAGTACATTGCATATATATAAGGATCCTGTACCAGGTCACTCAAATAAGCCTTGAAACTGTTTAGTCACATCTACCAATTGGATAGTAAAATTGCACAGTAATAATTGGACACCCTTTTAAGGGCCTTTAGGTAGATGTTAATATTAGCTAGGTGGTGGCAGTAATTACTACCATATAGTCTGGGTAAAAGGGGCAGAGCTGGAGAACCTGTGCCAGCCTTCCCCAGGAGTGACTGTGTGTCAGCTACGTGGGCAGGGACAAGAAGCACCGGTTGGACAGAGAGGGTGCTGGATATTTTAGCTTGCCCAGCTTGGCTGAGATATGGACCCTATAGCTGTGCCAGTGGGAGTCTTATTGGGGACCTGGGTGGCAAGGGAGCAACCAGCCCTGGACTGACTGTGATCTCTGTGTGCTCTTAAGGGAAATTGCACTTTACTGTGTGCATTTGTTATCCTTTCCTCTCATATGAGATGCCCTCTCTGGTGTTAGTGGTGAGGACTGAGGCTCCTTGATTGCTGGGCCAGGGCACAGACGTCACATATTAATTGGTGGCAGTGGTTGGGATATCCACCTCACATTTGTGTTTGGCAGTGGTGGGATATCCAAATCACATATTAACTAGTTGGCAAATACTAATTGGCTTATAGTGGTGTGGGTAGAGTGAATCCTGCAGCTTATGTACAGTGAGCTTTGAAGGTATTTTGTACTCTAAAACAGCTACATAGTGAATACTCAGAGCTCAGATCACAATTCTTTTATTTCTTTTGTTAGCTTAGTTAGTCAGGGTGAGCAGGTAGCATGTCAGCAGAGGAGTATGCAAAGCTGACAAGGAGCCAGCTGGCAGAGATGAGCCAGGCTATGGGACTGGTGCATGGAAATCTGACTAAGGCAGACCTGATTGCAGCCTTGGTTACAGCTGCATCAGAAAACAGCAACCAGGAGGACAATCAGACTGGCAGTGGAGATATAATTCCCTCGGAGAATGGACAGCTCAATCTTTCTGCAGTGGCCTTAAAAATCCAGCTGAAACAAAAGAGACTTGAGTTGGAGGCCAGGTGTGTGGAATTAGAAGCAAATGAGAGACTGTGATGTTTGCAGGCTGAGGAGAATGAGAAACTGTTAAGTCAGCAAGCTGAGGAACAAGAGAGGCAAAGGCAGCATGAGAAGGAGATGCTGACTCTTCACCAGAGTCATGGAGGTAATGGGGAAGGGAGTAACTGGACCCCAGAAGTACAAAAGGTCAGTAAATGTCTTCTGCAGTTTAAAGAGGGGGATAATTTTGATAGTTTCATTCATATGTTTGAGAGGGTATGTAAACAGTATGAAGTTGACCAAGGGCTCTGGGTATGGTTCCTGACCCCCTTACTCCATGGTAAAGCTGTAACTGCATTAGAAAATATGTCTGACTTTGCATGTTTTGATTATGCTGCTGTAAAGAAATGTGTGTTAGAACTGTTTAAGCTAACACCTGAAATGTATAGGAAAAAGTTTTGTGAGCATAGACACAAGGCAGATGAAAGTGTGTGTGAATATGTTACTGAACTGAGCACTTATTTCCATAGGTGGGTGAGTAGATGTCAGGTCACCACATTTGAATGGCTGGCAAAACTTTTGGTGAGGGAACAAGACATTAGCACTTTGCTTGAGGACCTGAGGATCTGGTTAGCTGATAGTTAATATGCTACTTCAGATGAGTTGGGGAAAAAGGGAGACCTATATCTGAAAGCAGGGCAGCCCTGCAATGGAAGGGGACACCCAGTACTGCTCATGGGTCTAAAGGAACCCATGGAGGGCAGCACAGACTGCTTCAAAAGAATCTGCCAGTAGCAGGGGAAGTCACTAGTCCAGGTACACATCCAGGAGCTGGGGTTAAATGTTTTGAATGCAACCAGTGGGGCCATGTAGCATACAGGTGTCCACAGAGGCAAGGTCGGGAACCAAAGGTGAGGGAGTCAGTAAGTGGGAAAGACAAAATGCCAATAGTAGGTTGCCTTGAGACAACAGGGGTACTAAACTACCATCCTACAGATGTCTTGAGAGGGAAGAATTTGGATGAGGCAGTACCATGTGCTTATGCAGTTACACACAGTCAGGCTAGGAGACAAGCATGTGGGTCTAGTAGCCTGGGGGAGACCCAGACAGACTGCATACATGCAGCCAGGACTGGTGAGGTGTTTACTTCAGGGAGTGAGCTACGCTGTAGCAGTGAGACTGAATGTGAGCCACAGCTGCTTGGGGGTAGTGATGGTCCCTTGGACAGAGTGACTGCAAAGGTAGAGGTGAGTAGTAGTACCCAGGCTGACAGTGAGGCACCACTGTCAGAGGATTCTAGACTTTCTGTGGAAGGGGAGCTGGGAAGGGTTACAAGGAGAGAGTTGAGACAGGCTCAGCTCTCAGACCCTACATTGCAAGGCCTGAGGCAGGTAGCTAGGAAGGCACCTGATTCTCAAGGAAAGGGGGAATCTGTATACTGGGACAAAGGGTTAGTATACAGAGAGTGGACCACTGAGGGAGGGCTAGAAGGTGAGAGAGTACAGCAGTTGGTAGTGCCTACAGCCTACCATCTGACACTTCTAGCCATAGCCCATGATATTCCCTTTGCAGGTCATATGGGCATAAAACGTACAAAGAGGCATATTATGCAAAACTTCTATTGGCCTGGAATTTCCAGAGATGCAACAGGGTACTGCAGGACCTGTGAGCAGTGCCAAAAGGTAGGCAAGGCAGGAGACAAGGTGAGAGCTCCTTTAATGCTTTTGCCTGTGATTGAGGAGCCATTTCAGAGGGTAAATATGGAAATTGTGGGTCTTCTGAGCACCCCAAGTTCCACAGGGAAAATGTATATCCTAGTAGTAGTGGATTATGCTACACGATACCCTGAGGCAGTGGCTTTGTCCTCCATTGAGGCAAAGAAGGTGGCAAATGCTTGTTAGAGATTTTCAGCAGGGTAGGTTTCCCAAGAGAATTACTAACTGACCGAGGGGCCAATTTCATGTCAGACCTGCTGGCTTGTCTGTGAAAGTCCTGTGGGGTGAAGCACATGACCACCCCCTACCATTCCCAGACTAATGGTCTTGTTGAGAGGTTAAACTCTATAATCAAGGCCATGCTATGGGCATTTGCAGATCAGTTTAAGAGGGAGTGGGACAAATATTTGCCCAATCTGTTCTTTGCTTACAGAAAAGTTCCACAGGAATCCACAGGTTTTTTACCCTTTGAGTTGCTGTATGGGCATAGGGTGAGGGGAACTCTACATTTAATTTAAGATAAGTGGGAACGTGAGTGCGAGTCTCACAAGGAGTCTTTTGTGGCGTACGTCCTAAACCTCAGGACAAGGCTCAGGGAACTCATGGGCTTGGCCCAGGAGAACCTGGCAGAAGCCCAACAACAGAAAAAGGTGTGGTATGACAGGAATGCTTGAGCTAGAGAGTATGCTGTGAGGCAGCAGGTAATGGTTTTCATTCCTGTCAGACATAACAAGCTGCAAGCAGCTTGGGAGGGACCTTACAAGGTGGTAAGAAAGGTAAGTGATGTTAACTACATGGTGGAACTACTAGGCAGATGGCAGGGGCACAAATTGTGCCACGATAACATGATGAAACCTTACCATGATAGGGAGGCCCTTGTGCTGAGCATTTGTAGTGGATTGCAGGCAGAGTCTGAGGGAGATCTGGGGCCTGACCTCTTCAGTGAGGCAAGGGCTGACATCTCAGTGGAAGGGGTAGCAATGTCCCAGCAGCTATCTCCTACCCAGATTCGAGAAATCTGAGCAGTGTTGCAGGAATTTGAGGACATGTTCTCTGGGAAACCGGGGTGTGCCCACCTGGTGCAGCACCAGGTGGATACAGGACCCCAAAGGCCTATTAGGCAGGCCCCTTATAGGGTGCCTGAGAGAGTCAAACAGACTCTGAGGGAGGAGGTACAGGAGAAGTTGGAACTAGGGATGATTCAAGAGTCCAACAGTCCCCGGGCCTCCACAGTGGTGCTGGTGCCAAATAAGGATGGCAGCACCAGGTTCTGTGTGAACTACAGGAAATTAAATAGTCACACAGAGTCGAATGCTTACCCCATGGCTAGGTCAGATGAGGCCCTAGAGCAGCTGATGGGGCTAAGTATCTTATAGGTTCGTAGGTTCATAGGTTCATACTAGGCTATCTGCCCTGGGGCAATTATAAGCCTAGCCCAATTCTGTATGGCTTACGCCACCCCTTGATTTGAGTATACTGTGCCCTTTTTTAAGGTTTAGTTTACTGTGCCTCTGTCTAGTAGTGACACGGGAGTAATCCCTGGGACAAACCTACGATCCCCCATCCACTTATCGAGATTCTTCTTGAAGAGATTCAGTGAGGTGCTCTGCCTCACATGAACTGGAATTCTATTCCAGAGCGAAGGGAGCCTCTGGGTTATGAACCTGTCCCTCCAGCAAGTTCTATTTATTTCTGTGCTGAGGTTCAAGTCCCTCGAGCATGTGGCTGTAAGGGATTTAGATTTACTGAGGTGGAGCATGTCCATTAATTCTGGATTTGACATAGCTTTGTATGTCAGGCATAGATTGCCTCGAAGTAGGCGGTATGCAACTGAGTAGAGCTGGAGTTTTTTTAACCGAGCAGTATATGACATCTGTTTGAGACCCTTGATCCTCTTGGTGAGATACTTTTGGGGTCTTTCTAATTGCTGCAGGTGTCGGGTAAGGTACATCCCAAAAGGGGCATTGTATTCTATGATGGGCCTGATGAGGGATGAATAAAGGGCACGATTACCTCTCGATCTAGATGTGAAACCCTTCGTGATGAGGTGGGCTATGTAGAAGGTCTTTCTAACCACTTTGGCAATGTGGTTTTCAAAGGAGAGATTGCTATCAACTTGGGTCCCCTGGTCCCTAATAACATTCTCTGTACTTAATGGGTTTCCACCTATGTGGTAATTTGTGGGCACATTGTTTTTGCCAAAGGGTATGACTATACATTTTTTGGCATTTAGCTTAAAACCATGGTGCTGGCACCAGTTATCTGTCTCTGTGAGACCTTTTTGAAGGATGTTTGTGTCAGCTGGAGAGTTGATTATGGCGCCCAGTTTGCAGTCGCTGCGAACTTGGTGAGCCATAGTCCTCCACGCTTGCCTGTACCTCGGAAAAGTATATACCGAACAAGAGTGGTCCCAGGACAGAACCCTGTGGGACGCCACTTGTGACGGTTTGAGTCTGACATGGCTCCAGCAACTCTCACTCTGTGGGTTCTGTCTTTGAGCCAGTTTGCACCCATCTTGTGGCATAGGGGTTTATATTTAAGCTGGATAGCTTATCTATGATGCCCGAGTGGGATATTGTGTCAAATGCCTTTGCAACGTCCAGATAGGCTGTGTGGACTACCTTCCCTTCATCTATGGCTTTGGTGACTGTTTCAAAGAAGTCAACCAGGTTCAAAAGGCAGGATCTGCCCTTGACAAAGCCAAACTGGGTAGGATCTAGTGTCTGTAGGTCCCCAATGTCTTTGTTTATGAGCTCCATGATGATCCTCTCCATAGCCTTGCAGACTAAGCTAGACAGGCTTATGGGGCGATAGTTTCCAGGGTCCGTAGATGCTCCAACTTTGTGGAGTGGGACCACTGTTGCTGTACGCCATTCTGTGGGCACATATCCTGTAGTGAGGCTGAGATTGTATAGCTGTTTTATTTGAGGGATTAGTTTCTCTTGTAGTTCATGTAGGACGCAACCTGGGACGCCATCTGGTCCCATGGAAGCAGTGTTTTTTGCTTTGGAGAGGGCAGCCTTCACCTGAGCATCTGAGATGTTTGGGAGGCAGCCCTCTGCCGGGATAGATATTTGCTCTTTTGGGGTGGAGAGTTTGCACTGAACCTGTCTGCCAGCATATTGTCGATGTCTGTGGGTTCAGTGTATTTTTTGTCGTTTAGAATCAACTCAGAACAAGTCTGGGAGTTGCATCCCAGGTTTCTAACGTAACTGAAAAAAGCCTTATGATTGTCTTTGGTGTCCTGTGCAATTTTTCCCTGGCCTTGGAGGATTTGATGAGGGATCGTAGTTTTTTTGCTAGTACTGATCAGAGATGCCTTCCCTATTAGGGATTTTGCTCTATCATGTAGTAGCTTGCTCCTTCTGTTGTACAGTTTATTTATGGCAGGGGTCCACCAGACTGGACGCCTGCCTTTGGATGATTGGGTCTTGGTTTTGTTTGGGATAGCATGATCCATGCATTCCTGGAGATGTCCGTAGCATGCATTTATATAGGATTCTGCAGTTTGGGATGTTGTTTCCACTGGCCCTGGGGCCTTGAAGGATTCCACTTTGGTTTTGAGAAGTGAGAAGTTCACTTTTGAGAAGTGTTTCACTGTGGTTTTCTGGGCTGGGGGTGGGGTCGGGATGTGGACATCCAGTGAAATTAATTTATGGTCTGATCTTATAAATGAGGGATATACTTCTGGTGTGGAGCATAGAGTCCCCATGTTGGTAATGATCAGGTCTAGTATGTTGTCCCCTCTTGTGGGAGTGGTTACTAGTTGTTCCATAGCATTTGAGTTTATAATTTCCAGGAATCTTTGGGCTAAGGTGCTGGGGCTTGAGTAGTGCTTCCAGTCAATGTTTGGGTAGTTGAAGTCGCCCAATATAATGGTGTTCGGAGAGATCTTCATGTTCTCCAATGTTTTCAGGAAAGCCGAATGGGATTCCTGACTTTGAGAGGGTGGTCTGTAGGATGCTATAAACTGAAAAGCAGTCTTGCCTACTGTTAGTTGCACATGGATGGTCTCCGATACTTCATGCAATGCCACTAACCTGGAGGTGTGGATATCCTTGATAAATATGGAAACTCCCCCTCCTTTTGTGGTTCGGTCCGGGTTTTGGGGCCGAAAAGCATGCTGTTAGTGCTGTGGTGCTCTCTGGAGCCTTGAACCAGGTTTCTGTCACTTCACAGATATCGATGTTCTCCATACTGAGGAGAGCTTCGAGTGTGTGCATCTTGAGGTTAAGACTTCTGGCGTTTAGCAGCATTACCCTTAGTTTCTTGTTCCTTGTGCTGTCTATGGGGGTGGGTTACACCCATCGATCCTACCAAGGGTTACATGCAGGTGCCCTTGACTCCCAGTGATAGAGAGAAGTCAGCCTTTGTGACTCCTTTTGGCTTATGTGAGTTCACAAAGATGCCCTTCGGGATGAAGAATACCTCAACAACTTTCCAGAGGCTGGTAGATCATATCCTTGCAGGAGCAGGAGAGTTTGCTCTTGTTTCCCTGATGATATTGCCATCTACAGCCATTCCTGGCCAGAGCACCTTCAGCATGTCAGGGATGTACTAGGCAGACTAGAGAGGGCAGGGTTGACCATTAAGCTGAGCACATTTCAGGTGTGTATGGCAGAGGTCTCGTACCTAGGATATTGAGAGGGAGTAGTAAGATAAGGCCAGTACCTGCCAAAGTGGAAGCCATTCAGGCATGGCCTGCACCTGTTACTAAAAAGCAGGTGACAGCATTTTTAGGGACAGCAGGGTACTACAGAAAGTTTGTTCCCAGTTTTAGTACCATAGCTGATCCCACCCCCCCCCCCCCAGACCTGACAAGGAAAACAGTCCAGATAAGGTAGCATGGACACCAGCATGTGAGCAGGCATTCCAGAAGCTTAAAGAAGCTTTTGGAGGACTCCCTGTGTTAGCCAGACCAGATTACAGCAAATAATTTGTTGTGCAGGTGGATGGTTCAAACCATGAGGTGGGAGCTGTACTTAGCCAGATTTCTTCAGAGGGGGAAGAGCACCCAGTGGTTTGTCTCAGTCTTAGGCTCCAACTCAGAGAGGAATGCTATGCAGCTGTAGAAAATGAATGTCTAGCCATAGCGTGGGCACTGCAGAAACTTCAGCCTTATCTGTATGGAAGGAAATTCATTGCTATGACAAATCACAACCCCCTAATATGGTTAAACAGAACCAGCCAGCAAAATGCCAAGTTGCTAAGATGGAGTCTAGGGTTGCAAGCATATGATATGTCAGTGCAGTACCACAGTGGGGTTAGCAATGCCAATACAGATAGGCTCTCAAGACAGGGAATGGGGTAGGTATACTCAGACAGACCTAACCCTCTCAAGCGGAGTTTCTCAAGGGTCATTTTAAAAACTAGCTTAAGTTCTCTGGGGGAGGAAGAAATCTGAAGACTGGTAGAGATGGGGGAAGGCTGCCAGCCTAGCCGGATAGAATTGTGCAGATAATTCTATCATTTGTAAATATGAATGTTGAACTTAAAACAATGTGGCAACATTGCCATCTGCTGTAAAGAAAGCTAAGCCAAGCATTTCTTGTTGGTCCTTTGAAATTAAAATTATTTCATCACTGCCTTTGATGTTTTACATATCGGCTCCAGTCCAGTTAGATGAAGGCATCTTGCCTATTGTTTTAAGGCTAAAGTTAATGACCAGAATTTACATGTGGAATGTCCTTTATTGCTCTAAGTGTAAAAGAATGTAAATGCAGTTCCTGTCAGCCTGGGAACACCAGGAAAGTGTAAAAGATGATGTAATGTTTAGCAGGACTGCAATTTTAATTTAAACAGTGAGAACCAGAAATTATTAAGCATTTTTGTCTGGACATCTAACTCAGCACTACCTTATGCTCTCTTTATGTAGGTAGTATGTTAGAACTGTGTTTTTCCTAGAAGTAGCTATGAATTAGAAAAGATTAGACTAAGTGTTTTTCTGTTATGTCAGAAGTGTACTACTGAATTATTTTAAGTATTTCTGTGTGATCTCTAAACTTTTGACTAGCACTGTATAGTAGAAAGTATTGTCTTGTGGTTTTAATTATTTATTATTAAGTATTTTAAAACCCTTTGAACTGTGGCTGGTGTGTAGAGGTGAGTTAAGCTCTAAGAGTACATTGCATATATATATATATATATATATATATATAAGGATCATGTACCAGGTCACTCTAACAAACCTTGAGACTGTTTAGTCACATCTACCAATTGGATAATAAAATTGTACAGTAATAATTGGACACAATTTTAAGGGCTTTTGGGTAGTTGATAATATTAGCTGGGTGGTGGCAATAATTACTACCATATAGTGAGTGTGGAAGAGAGGTGAAGAAGAGAGTACAGGCAGGATGGAGAGGGTGGAGAAGAGTGTTAGGAGTGATTTGTGACAGACGAGTACCTATAAGAGTGAAATGATTATCTGTTTCCATTTCTTCCTGTCCTCTGCATCTTGCTCTATCACACCAGCCACCTGCATGTCCTCTCTCACCACATCCATAAACCTTATCTTAGGCATTCCTCTTTTCCTGTTACCTGGTAGCTTCATCCTTAGCATCTTTTTCCCAATATACTCAGCATCCCTCCTCAGCACATATCCAAACCAACGTAATCTTGCCTCTCTGGCTTTGTCTTCAAACCTTCCAACCTGGGCTGACCGTCTAATATACTTATTCCTAATCCTGTCAACCCTCGTCGCACCCAGTGCAATTCTTAACATCTTTAATTCTGCCACATCCAGCTCAAACTCCTGCCTTTTTGTCAATGCCACTGTCTCCAACCCATATAACATAGCTGGTCTCACTACCCTATTGTAGCTCTTCCCTTTCACTCTTACTGGTGCCAGTCTGTCATAAATTACTCCTGACACTCTTCTGCATCCATTCCACCCTGTCTATACTCTCTTTTTCACCTATCTTCCACAATCACCATTACTCCGAACTGCTGATCCCATGTACTTAAACTCATCCACCTTCACCAACTCTACTCCCTGCATCCTCACCGTTCATCTATCCTCCCTCTCATTCACACACATATATTCTGTCTTAGTCCTGCTGACCTTTATTTCTCTCCTCTCTAGAGCATATCTCCACCTCTCCAGGGTCTCCTCAACCTGGTCCCTACTCTCACTACAGATCACAATGTCATCTGCAAACATCATAGTCCGTGGGGCCTCCTGTCTGATCTTATCTGTCAACTAAATGGGGAAATATAAAAAAGGACAATAAATGGCTACAGAGACACACACACAAGTTGCACACATACATTCACACACACACACACACACACACACACACACACACACGCACACACACACACACACACACACACACACACACACACACACACACACACACACACACACACACACACACACATACACACACACACACACACACACACACACACACACACACACAGATACACGTTTACTCACACGTGTACACACACGCACACAAACACCCACACACACACACACACACACACACACACACACACACACACACACACACACACACACACACACACACACACACACACACACACACACACACACACACACACACACACACACACACACACACACACACACACACACACACACACACACACGCACACACACACACACACACACACACATGGGTACACACACGTGCATACACTGAAAAAAATACAAACCTGGTTGAAACCACATATACCAGACACAGAAATAACCCCACCTGGTTACAATATTCTAAGAGCTGATAGAATAGAAAAGAAGGGAGGTGGTGTAGAATTCTCTTTAAGAACATGCTCAACTTACAAGCTGTAAACATAAGTATTACTAACATTAATAATGCAGAGCTACTCATAATCAGATTACAACTAAGCCAGAACAAACATATATATATATATATATATATATATATATATATATATATATATATATATATATATATATATACATACATATAAAATAGCTATCTACATCCCTCCAGGAAACAATTCCAGTACAATCAAAATCATTCTCCAAAATATCATAAAGAAGTTGAAACCCACTTCACTGGCAGCATACAACTTGCCAGCCCAGCATAATATCTAAAATTAACAGCAGATGTTATTACATTCCCCTGTGTCAATACTTGTAAACCACTCTATAACAGAACAATATGTCCCAGCTATTTAGAAAATTGCATATATTACACCATTACGCAAAGGAGGTAATTCAACAGAAGTAACAAACTACCGCCTCGTTGCTATACTTTCACCGCTTTCTAAAATTCTGGAAAGATGTATCCACTTTTAACTTCTTTAATACTTTCTAAACAAAAATCTCCTCTCATCATCACAGCATGGATTCTCACCACATCATAGCACAACTACAGCTCTTCTAAGTTTCACTAATACTATAAATAAATTCAGACATGATGGCAAAATAGTGTCATCAGTCTTTTTACATGTCTAAAGCATTTGATACAGTTTCCCACCCTAAGTTACTGTCCACTCTGAAACATCTTATTATCAACCCTGATGCTGTTAACTGGTTTCAAAGTTATCTATCTAGCTGCCAGCAAAATGAAATATGAAATGGAAGCAGGATCTATCCCCACTCCTTCTTGTTACACTTGGAGTCCCTCAGGGTTCAATCGTAGGGTCCCTCCTCTTCAGCATATTCATAAATGACCTGAATACTACCTCCTCTCAAGCATCTATCATACAATACACAGATGATTCAACCCTCATGTGTGCAGCATCCACAATAACTCAACTTCTTACAGTCACACAAAAAGCCTTCTCTGATATTGAAATGTGGTTAGCAAACTAACAACTCATTCTCAACCTTAATAAAACTAAACTTATGATCATTCATCCATCTAAACCTACAAACCTCCCAGCTAACATTTATATCACTGCCAGTAATAATACTAAGATTCTCCCAGATTCCCAAACAAAACTATTAGGTGTCACAATTGACAGCAGACTAAAATTTGACATACACATTTCTAACACAATCAAAAAAGTTCACAAGAAAATGGGAACAATGTATAGAAACAAAAAAATTCTTAACAGATGCTGCAAGAATAGCCAAAGCTAGAACCCACCTTCTCTCCTCACTCATATGCATCCCCCATATTTACCAACCTGAAAAAGTCAGAACTAAGTAGATTAGAATCGTGTTATAATAGAAATTTGCAACAAATTCCACACTTTGAACCCATCATTGTCAATGCCTAAAAAATCTTTTGGTTGGAACTACCTCATATTATGAACTATAACCAGTTAATAATGGCTCACAAAATAATTCACAATCCTGACAACTTACCTTCCTTAAAAAATCTTCTACAACCCTACTCTAACATTCATATTCTTCGATCATCTAAGAAAGACTTACTCCAAGTAACCAAAGTATCCAATACAGCAGGCAACTCTCTTAACCATAACTTTGTTGCTAAAAATTGGAATAACCTTCCACATAGTATTAGATCCATAAGCAATCTTAATTATTTCAAAATATCTCTCATAACACACTTATCTGAATCCTGGCTTTGCACATGTAACACTCCAGGTTAATTATTAACTTAGCATTACTTCTACAATTTGGCTGTATGTACTAACTCTGTTAACTTATCCCTTCTAGCAACACTAATTCTCTACAAGTAGTTACATTACTAGCTGCAACTCTCACCACGGAAGTATTAGTAACTATGCACTACTTTGACTAAGTGATTCTCTCTGGTTAATTTCTTTACTAATTTTATGTTCCTCCACATATGTAAATGTAACCATATATTTGTCTATATTCAAGTGATGTCTTGTTCTTTTTAATACTATGTATATATTTTTGTTTTTACATTTTTATCGGGCCGGATTCATGATGGCTTGCACAGAGTCTAAGAGTAGAGTAAGACTCCATGCAGCCATCATGTCCGACGAGTGATCCAGGAACAGCCTGCAGGGGCATGCAAGAGAGCTCCTAAAATGGCTCTTACACAGACAGGGCTGGGGAAATGCAAATTACCTCAATTGCAGGTGAAAGGCATGCAAATGAGGTATATTTGCGATTCAGGAAAGCCGAACCTGTCCGAGTAAGAGCAGTGTTATTTGCAGAAATGTACTCAATTGACAACTGAGTACCGTTCTGCAAATAGCAAAACTGAGCCATGACAACTCCAAATAAAGGTTGCATCCAGTGCAGGAAGCATGCCAATGGCCAAATATACAGCCATCGGCAATGTTTCTCAATGCAATGTGAAAAAAAAATAATTTTTTTCTCCGATTTCCGATGTTTAAGCGTAGCGCAGCGCCGCGCAAATCGGCTGTGCTCAAAAACCAGAAAACTAAAAATTAAAACCCACAAATGTGGATCTTATTTAAATTGTTAATGTAAAATGTAAGGGAATGGCAGGCTGAAGACAACATGGCCATCGAGTAGAGGTTGCTAAGGGGGAAGCTCAGTCTAAGAGATGTAACCAAGTATTAGTAAGCAATCCTATGCAAAGGAGGGTTAGGATAGTGAATTGCAAGTTTACATAGCAAATGAGTACAGTCAGTGGAGTGTAGGAGTAGGATAAGGGGAGTAACAGAGTAGAAGATAGGTGACATCACGAGTGGGGTATGTATGAAAGAAGTGAAGCTCATTGGTGCAGAGTGGCATGTGTCAGCTGTCATTTACACATCATGGAAAGAGGTGTGTCAACAAGTAGGCTAAGTAAAGGCAAGAAATGGAAGGTGTATGCCATGGATAACACCAAAGTTTCTTGTTGAGTGGGTATGTGTGCATGTGCACCTATAAACCCGAGTAAGACAGAGTGCGTGCATGTAAGCATGAGTGCGCGCGTTTAAGCTGGAGTAAGCATGTATAAGGCTGTTTAAAGAGTTGTAAGCGTGTTTGTGCTGGTGTGTGAACGTTTTAACCCGAATAAGCAAGTTTTTGTCCGTGTAAGCATGTGTGCACGCGTGTGAGCTGCTGTGAGCGTGTTTGCACTTGTGTGCGCGGCGCTGCCCCTACCCGAGGAAACAGAAAGGAAAAAGGAAGCACAACAAATAGGAGGAAGCTACCAGGGAGTACTAGCAGAGCTAGCAAGTGAAAACAATCAGAATCAGGCAATTACACAGGCAGTACACTAGCCCAGTCCAGCCTAGCACTTAAAACTCTGCAAACAACAGTCCATTATGTTTCTCACTACAGACACTGCAGTAAGCTAATAGAAGTGAAAACTGAAAAAGCTTTACTGAGACAAAGAAATGTTAGGGGCTGCCATTGCTGTTATAAGGCTACATATGCAACATGCTGAGGGTGGTGACAATGGAAATGTTGCTGGACAACCCACAGTGAGGAGACGGAGAAGAGTGTACAGGCCCAGGGTAACCTACCAGGAGCTACATGAGCTGGAGATAGTGGAGTGCTGTAGAGTGGACAGAGACCTCCTGCAGCAAATTGTTGAGCTGTGCAGGCCACACCTCACACACAGAACCAACAGAGGGGAACCCATCCCAGTGGAAACCAAGGTATGTGTTGGCCTAAGAATATTAGCAACAGGTACCTTCCAGAGACCAACCGGTGATATGATGGGGATATTACAGGCATCAGCATCCAGGGTACTGCACCAGTTCCTGGATGCCATGTCAGCACATGTCAGTGATCATGTATATTTTCCCAATTCCCATGAGGTATTGGCCAGCAATATGCGTCTCTTCCAGCAAATAGCGGAATACCCTGATGTAGTGGGTGTAATAGACTGCACACACATACGCATCAAAGCACCAGCCGGCGAGTGGGGTAGGGTCTACTTCAACCGCAAGGGCTTCCCCTCCATCAACTGCCAGGTTGTGTGTGATGCCCAGGGCATAATACTGAATGTGTGTGCTGGTTGCCTCTGATGCAGCTGTACCAGACATTTGCCAATGGGGACAACCCACATGGTCACCTAGTGGGGGATGCTGGCTATGCACTGGAGCCATGGCTGATGACACCCATCAGAAATGCACATACACCTCAACAGGAATGCCATAATGAGGCACACACACAAACACGTAATGTAATCGAGCGTGTGTTTGGGCTGCTCAAGTCACGGTTACACATCTGGTGGAGCCTTGCAGTACTCACCAGCTACATGTACCCAAATTGTCATGGTATGTACTATGCTACATAATATGATCCTGCAAAAACAGCTGCAGCAGGACCAGCATAGGTCTGGGCCAAACAGCCCCCCACCATTGCCAAGGCCATCACAGGCAGATCGTGACTCGGAGGAGGAACAACCTGAGCCTGCCCCAGTAGGCAGAAGGAGGTGTGCCCAGTATGCTTTGGCCTTGGCAAAGAGGCAATGCATAGCACATACACTGGCTAAAAAGGAACTCTGGAAATGATAGCTCTCTCTGACTTGCACATATAGTAAAAGGGATGCCTAAGTTGACACTACCTGCTTTCAAACATGTACAGGGAGTGTAGTATGTGCATCAGACATAGGCAGCCCTGCAGTACCACCTGAGGCATGATTGCCATGTGTTAAGCAATATAAAGCAGTGCTAAACAGCATTTACCACCATGTAGTATATGCAAACAAAATCGCACACACCAACTAGCACAACTGTGGTCAATGTTTAGTAATATTGGGCAATGTCCAGCAATGTTGGTGAATATTGAGCAATGTCAGACAAGCCTGGTCTAAGTAGGGCATAGCTGAGCAAAAGCCAACACGCTCATATTTGCTTAACTGGCCCTTAAGCAGTCTGGTCTGCTCAGTATGAAAATATAAAGCAGTGATGGGCCTCGAACCCAGGATACTGTGCACTATAGTTAAAGTACTGAACCACTAAACCATGATAGTATTGCAGTGGTCAGCCTGTATGAAGGAATGTTGATAAGTCTATGCAAAGTATCTCATGGAAACCCTGCAGGCACAGCATAATCCCTGTTGAGTTATGACACAAAGGTGAGTCCTGCAGTAAGAACAGAACCTGACTTCCAACACACACAGTATAAATGTTAATATTGGTCATGTTCACACACATCAACAAATGTAGTGGACCTCAGATAGCAACATACTGAAAGGTCACACTGGGCATGCTCACACACTTGAATCAATGAGACAAATGTCAGGCAACAAAACACGGAAAGCCTGAACTGGGAATGCTCACACACTTAGGCCATGTCTGAGTACAGCAGTGGGCCACACATATCTGGCAGTTGCAAGTGTTAACCCAGAAACATCTCACTATCCAGCAATCCACCCTGTGCACACAGTTATATGACAACAGACACATATATAATATAGTGGAACCCTGTCATAATCAAATATGTTCTGCCGATACCCAAGTTGTTCATAGAAACTGGGAAAGCAAAGACAATAAAGACCTACAAACAGTATCAGCAATAAACATTGTGCATCCTGAACATTAGCATAGGTTCAGAGGTCGATACTAGGCTATCTGCCCTAGGACATGTACAAACCTAGCCAGAGTGTGTTTGGCATTCGCAATCCTGTCAGATTACTACACTGTGCGTGTGAATAGTAGGTCACACAAGATAGCCCATGTACGTTTAGGCTAGTGTGCCTCTGTCTAGCAGGGACACAGAAGATATCCCAAGGGTAAACATACAATCACCCATACAGTCGTCAAGATGTCTCCTGTAGGTGGTAAGTGGGTGGCTCTGCCTATGTGAAACTGGGATTACAATCCCGAGTGAGTGGAGCCTCTGGGATAAGAATCTGTCCCTCCAGCATGTCCTATTAACATTTGTGCTGAGGTACATGTCTCTGGAGTGTGTAGCTCCAAGGGAGTTGGGTATCCTGAGGTTGAGCATGTCCAGTAATTCTGGATTGGGTATATCTGTAAATAACAGGCACACATCATATCCGAGTAGGTGGTAAATGACTGAGTAGAGCTGGAGTACTGCAGCCGAACTGTGCAGGGCATCTGTGTGTGTCCCTAGATCTGCTTGGTGAGGAATTTCTGTGGCCAGTACAGATGCTGCAGGTGTCGGGTAAGGTACACCCCAAATGTGTCATTATTACCAAGCATGGTTGTGATGAGTATAGGGGCAAAATGACCTCACTCGATCTAGATGTGAAACCATATGGGATAAGGTGGCCTATATAGAAGGTCTGTCCAACCACTTTGGCAATGTGATTGTCAAAGGCAACAGTACAAACAAGTCATGTCCCCAAACCCCTAACAACTCCTACCGTATGTAATGGAGTACTAACTATATGGTAATGTGTGGACATGTTGTTATTCCCAAAGGGGATGACTATGAAACTAATGGCATTTAGCTGTAGGCCATGGCTCAGGCACCAGTCATCCATCTCTGTAAAACTTTGTTTGAGTATGCATGTGGCAGCTGGAGAGTTGATTATGGCACCCAGTTTGCAGTCAAGTGCAAACATGGTCAGCCATATTACCTCTGTGGTAGCCTGTACATCAGACAAATATATACTGAACAAGAGAGGTCCCAGGACCGAGGTGTGAGATGCCACGTATAACTGGTGTATAGTCAGACATGGCACCTGCAATTCTGACCATGTGGGTGCTATCCCTGATCCAGGTAGCAATCCATCGTGTGAGATATGTGTCCATATCAACGCTGGTGAGCCTATGCATAATGGCCCAGTGGGTTATTGTGTTGAAGGGTTTTGCAAGGTTCAGGTAGGCTGTGTGGACAACCGTCCCTATGTCGATGGACCTGTTAACCGTATAAAGAATACAAACAGGTTCAAGAGGCAAGATCTGCCCACAACAATGCTGAAATGTGTAGGGCACAGTGTCTGTAGGTTCCCGATGTCTATGTGTATGAGTCCCATCACAATACGCTCCATAGCTTTGCAGAACAGGCTAGTTAGGCTTATAGGGCAATATTGTCTGTGGTCCATTGTGGCACCAACTCTGTGGAGTGGGACCACTGTCGCTGTATGCTATTCCTTGGGTACATATCCTGCAGTAACTCCGATATTGAACAGTGATGTAATGTGAGGGTTACGTCTGTCATGAAGCTCATGTAAGATGCATTCCGGGACACTGTCTGGTCCCATTGATGCTGGTGATGTACGCTTTTGGGAGGGCAGCACTCACCTGTTACTGTGTGATGTCAGGGAGGTTACACTCTGTTGGGATGGATAGTTGCTCCTTAGGGGGGATGGGGGGAGACATCTGCACTGAACCTGTTTGCCAGGATGTTGGCAATGCCAGTGGGTTCAGGGTAAGTTTAGTCAGTATGCAGTAAATCACAGCATGGTGAGTGTCCACCCAGATTCCTGACATAACTGAAGAAGTCCGTGTGATAGTCCTACGTGTCTGGTGCAATTGTCTGGTAGAAGCGGCCCTTAGAAAAGTTCATGAGTGATCGTAGCTGTCTGCTAGTACAGATCCCAGATGCCTTCCCCATCTGGGATTGTGCTCTATCATGTAGTAGCTTCCTCCTGATGTTGTACAGCTTATTAATGGCTGGGGTCTACCAGACAGGTCTCCTGCCATTGGAGGAGTGAGTCCTTTTGTTATTTGGGATAGCACAATCCATGCAGTCCACTAGGTGTCCATAGAATGTGTATGTAAAGGATTCAGCAGTCTGAGCCGTATTTGCCACTGTCTCAGGGTCTCTGAAGGATACCACCTTGCTTTGGTGAAGTGAGACATTGTCTCATGAGAAGTTCACCAAGATTACCCAGGATGGGTGTGTGGAGGTTATATGTATGTCCAGTGAGATACATGTATGTTCTGACCTTACCAATGAGGGGTATATCGCTGGTGTGGAACATAGAGTCCCCATGTTGGTGATGATCAGGTCCAATATGTATTCCCCCTTGTGGCTGTGCTGACTAGTTGTGCCATAGCATTTGAGTCTACAAATTGTAGCGACTGTTGGGCGAGGGTGCTGGGGCTTGGGTAGTATCCCCAGTCAATATTTGTGTATTTGAAGACACCCAATATAATGGTGTTTGTGGAGACCCTCATATTCTCCATAGTTCCCATGAAAGTCGAGTGTGGTTCCTGAGTTTGGGAGGGTGGTCTGTAGCAGGCAACAAACTGAAAGACAGTTTTGCACATTGGTAGTTGTATATGTATGGTCTGTGATGTTTTGTGCAGTGTTACTAACCCAGAGGTGTGTGTATCTGTGATGTATCTAGATACTCCCCTTAGTTGTGTTGTCTGTTCCACGTCTTGTGGTCAGAAAGCATGGTATAATACATAACCTGGTAGTGTTGGTGTGCATAAGTGAGCCTGAACCAGGTGTCTGTTAGTGCACAGATATCGTTATCCTCCATACTGAGGAGAGTCCTCAGTGGCCGCAATATGAGGGTAACACATCTGGTGTTGAGCAGCATTACCCTTAGTTTCATTTAACCTGTAATGTCTATGGAGGTGGGTTTGTCTTTTGAGCCCTGCTTAAAAAAGGCACTATGGTGGTAGCAAGAGCCTTAGCCAGCATTTGAAAGTCCACGGGTGACAGGTGCAAGCTGTCCATAGTGAAGCTACGTGGCATGTCGAGCATGTCACCACAGGTTGACAGACACTGTATCCCCTATGAATGACGCCAATTTATTAGCCAACTGTAAAACATGATATGTTTGTCTGTATACTGTGACATCATAATTGGTGGGTGCAAGATGCTAGACAAGGTCAGAGTCATACTGGCCTGGCTACATGATCAGAGTGTTCCTCCATGTATCATGTCATCTGGTCCAGGGAGTAACATCTGAGGTTTTACGCACCAGCATGGACAATGATGGTGCCAGTCCTGTACTTGCTTTGGAGTGACCTGACTGCATGTGTTATGTGGCAGATCCTGGCACCCGACAGACAGCCCAAAGTGACTATTCCCTTGTTTGGGCTGGTGAGTGGTACGTCAGTGTGTCTGGCAATAAGTGTCACCTATTACAAGTGTATTAGATGTGTTGTTTAGCCTGAAGGGCAGTGACTGTATGGCACACTGACATTGTGAACTATGTCATATGTGGGTATTGTAGTAGGGTAGCAGTTGTGTGTGTGTGTCTGCTTTGGAGGTCTCTGCTGCTTAGGCAGAGTTCATTTATGGCATCCGAGTATGTCTATGTGTGATAATGTGGTTTGAGTGCTGTCACTAGAAGATATGTGAGACTGATATGTGGTGTGTGTGGTTACCTTCACCACCTGATAGACTGTGCCAGTCATGGGTCAAGAGAGTTCAGCACCCTGTATGTCTATATAGGTGCATCTCACACATATATCTGAGTTTGTCTGGAGGAGGAGAGGGTTGTCTGTGTACATGAGGCAGATGTGACATTGTGTCAACATCACAATATTCACCAGCTGGACTGAAGAGTACACACGAAACCGACACCTGGACATGCCAGGATATTATGATGACATACTCTGTAGCCTGATCACAAAGGATCAGTAGGGTGTTAAGTGTGTAAAACAGTATAACAGGGATTAGTGCTCAGGTTCGTTGGTGTTTTGTAAAGAGTAGCTGAGAAGGAGTCTAGACTGAATCATGACATCTCCTTCAGCTATGTCATAAAAACCAATGTACACCCATATATGTCCTGAGTCAGGGCCAACTGTACCTGACTGACAATGCTGACATCCTGACAGACAGGCCCATATATACATACCCACCTCCCACTGATGATAGTCCATATCATCATACCAGGAGATATCACATGTAGAATGGATGAGCAGCTACCCCAATGCCAAAATCATGGCAGCAAGTGGAATACATTGATTCCCAATATATGTCATGCATAAACTACAGAACAAATAGATCCTGCACCTGAACAGTCAGCTGAGCCTCACCCCCTACACAGGTTGTGGAACCGTTGAATGTGTTACAGCAACATATGGCACTCTCCACAAGTGTTGGTGCACAACACACCATGGGAAGTACAGTCCAGTACGCCTATGAAGTATGATCTGCAAGGTCATGGAGTCCATCATGGTTGAAGTCATAAACAGAGCTATTGGAAGATGACATACACACAACCCTACCAACCGTGGTATGTTCATGTGCGGATCATGGTTCCCAAACATGCTAGACTGCTTGCAAGGCAGCCACCCAGGACATACATCAATGAACACAGCTACACATGTCTCACATAGACTTTGAATAGCCCTTTATCAACATCCCAGACACATGTAGTATCCACAAAACCAACAAGCTGTGCATAAATATGTGTTGACATATGAAGGAATGTCAATGTGTCCACAGATAGATCACACTAGGTAAGGATTATGAGGTCCTGTTCAAGCTGTTGACACCTGCTGACCCACATGGACCATTCCTGGAATGGCATAAAACAAAATGTACACACATCACCATGTCCAGTCTGATGATGTCACCATCCTATAAATACAGCAGGAGAAGGGAAACCAGCCAGTAAAGCGAATAGTGCGCCATGTCAATGCGTCTCTCTCTAGTATCATAACATAGTTAGGTAGAGGTTTGAATCCTGCAAACACTGATTGTGTGTGTGTGGGGGGGGGGGTTGTATGTGTGCAGTTTCCTTTGAGAGGAGTGCCCTTTTTGGAGACTGGGAAAACTCACTAAAAGAGGTACATTCCTCTTTGGAAAGTCCAATGATGTCACCATCCTACAAATACAGAAGGAGAAGGGAAATCAGCCAGTAAAGCAAATAGCACTCCGTGTTAATGTGTCTTTCTCTAGTATCATAACATAGTTAAGTAGGGGTTTGGATCCTGCAAACACTGACAGTGTGTGTGTCACTGTTGGTCAATGCAGTGTGGGTTTTGGTTTCACTATGGTAAGACATCTGAGTGGCAAATATATATGTGTACATGTCCCTTCAATCAGTACATAGGTGTGAAGCCTGCATACTACATGAATACATCTGTTTCCATTGACAGGTTGTGATGCTGCTTCTCAGAACGTAGGTCACATATGTATGTATGTGACAAGTCCGTCCACTGTTGTGATCTGTGGCCAAGGTCATCTGTGCCAGACACACCCATGACAGTTACTAAAGAGTAGTGTGAGTGAGGGTATATGCCTGGGGTATATGTCAGACATGTTCATACACAACAATGACTGGCGATAATGGACAGTCTGTATAGGTGTACAACTGTCTTGTGGATATGCATTCAGGCCTCTAATGTCTTATGTGATACACCGAGGGACTCCACAATACCTATGGATATGTGGATACCAAGGGACACATGACATAACACGAGGCTATATGTACACATTGGTACCCAACATACATACTGAGGTCTACCATTGATGTGGTACTGACGGGATAGTATGTATAGTAAATGTGGATGACTATGCCATAGCCGGCTTACTACTATACAGCATGTATCAGACAACAGGTATCTGTCTGTATAATACCCTTGTGTAGGATATGTGTCCCATCCAGGGAATGCATTGTAGGCCAATGCATGCATTTCCAGATGTGGATGGACACATCCCTAGTGTGTTTGCATGTACCTAAGGGGGCTATATGCCAAACAGGTGTGGTCCCAGGAATGGGTAGTGGTCAATACCACCGGTTAGTGGTAGAGTATAGTACCGGAAGGATCCAACTGTTACTGAGTTCCCTACAACTGTGTGTCATTTGTCAGGACATCATCCAATGATTGCTTATAGTCATGCTGTTGAGGTTCTGTATACTACCAGACCGGAAATCATTGACAGATATTAACAGTATCACCCATAGCATAGTGTCAACCCATGCCATACACACATGTGGACCCATGTTAGTACATAACTGTAGTAGAATGCATACTGACAATTGAAAGTTACTATGAGATGTTAACAGTGTGTACAACAGGGTATGCCACATGTCCCATGTGTCCACCATGCACATACATGCAGACAGTGCGCACCCACCATGTTCACAGATGGACACTTGCTAATCTGTACTGCACATATCACACACGTACTGTCCACTCACTAACACATGCTGGCAACATATTACACTTCAGCCAAGTGGCACATTGGTGGACAATACATACTCAGACCTACCAGTGGTGTAAACAATGCTACATTGACAATCAGAGCTTTGATGCATAATGCATGCTCAGACATACCTACAAAGATATACAACAGACCTGATGTTGCACAGCAAGATGTAGTCGATGCCAATAAGGAGATGAAAAGCAAAATCCAAAGTTGTAAAAAATCACTTTAGGCAACTGGAACCAAACCAACCGAAAAGCCACCACTCCTTCTTCTTCAAAAACTTCTTTATTGACCTAGGTTTCGTTCATACGAACTTCTTCAGAATACATACTGCTACTCAACACAAGGTTTATATACAATATAATATATTGAATAATTACTTCATTGATGTCATTGATTTTCATTAATGAATTCTTAAAAGGGAAATGTCCCTTTTTCAAGATATATCATGTCTATTGAAAACCATTGTAACTACAATATTGAAATAAACCTGGATCAAATACAGATATGTATTCTATTATGTGAATAATACTACTATTTTATACTAAAAATAACAATATAATTAAAATATGTACATATAATCAACTATTAATATATATCATAAAATTGTACCTTACATTAAATATTACATATACTAACACATACAAATCTCATTTGATGTATATAACATATAGTGTTATAAAATTGTATTTTACCTAATTAGGTTACATCCCTCAACTCTGATGTTATATTAAAAAGTTATTATATGGAACTGTTACAATTTATCAGAGGTCTAATATAATATTATGTGCAATATACCATGTATAATTCTATAACCCAATTTAAATAAAGTAAACATTTATGTCCAACACTACTGACAAGTGTTACTTCAATTAATTTGTTGTATATATTTATATATATATATATATATATATATGTAATCCATCCATTAACCCACTATGACCAAAAATTAATTAAGTCATGTTTTTACAATGAACCAAAAGTTATATATGATATAAATAATTGTTAATATATCTATTTAATATTGATTTTACAATACATCATCTATTTCCCATAAGCCCTGTTCAATTTCAATAATGGCATAATAGTTAAATATTCATTTATACCAGGTGGAATATATGAATTCAAACGTATTTGCCATTTTAATTCCTCCATGTCTAAATGATACATGATTATTTTCCCCTGCAGATCATAATGAATTTGATTAATGACCATAAATTTAAATTTATGGTCATTATTTTCGATAACATTTCATTCATATATTCCACCTGGTATAAATGAATATTTAACTATTATGCCATTATTGAAATTGAACAGGGCTTATGGGAAATAGATGATGTATTGTAAAATCAATATTAAATAGATATATTAACAATTATTTATATCATATATAACTTTTGGTTCATTGTAAAAACATGACTTAATTAATTTTTGGTCATAGTGGGTTAATGGATGGATTACATATATATATATATAAATATATACAACAAATTAATTGAAGTAATACTTGTCAGTAGTGTTGGACATAAATGTTTACTTTATTTAAATTGGGTTATAGAATTATACATAGTATATTGCACATAATATTATATTAGACCTCTGATAAATTGTGACAGTTCCATATAATAACTTTTTCATATAACATCAGAGTTGAGGGATTTAACCTAATTAGGTAAAATACAATTTTATAACACTATATGTTATATACATCAAATGAGATTTGTATGTGTTAGTATATGTAATATTTAATGTAAGGTACAATTTTATGATATATATTAATAGTTGATTATATGTACATATTTTAATTATATTGTTATTTTTAGTATAAAATAGTAGTATTATTCACATAATAGAATACATATCTGTATTTGATCCAGGTTTATTTCAATATTGTAGTTACAATGGTTTTCAATAGACATGATATATCTTGAAAAAGAGACATTTCCCTTTTAAGAATTCATTAATGAAAATCAATGACATCAATTAAGTAATTATTCAATATATTATGTTGTATATAAACCTTGTGTTGAGTAGCAGTATGTATTCTGAAGAAGTTCGTATGAACGAAACCTAGTTCAATAAAGAAGTTTTTGAAGAAGAAGGAGTGGTGGCTTTTCGGTTGGTTTGGTTCCAGTTGCCTAAAGTGATTTTTTACAACTTTGGATTTTGCTTTTCATCTCCTTATTGGCATCGACTACATCTTGCTGTTCAACATCATACCTACAAAGATGTCATTACACTTTCCTGTTGGCAACTTGCTAATATTGCTACACTGCTATATTGTCACTCTGTGCATCAGCACCATGTTAGCCTGTTCCTGCATCAATGTTACAGATGACAGGAGGCAACATAGGTATCATCACATGCACAGGGTGTGTTGTTGTTTGCCAGAGCCTGACATTGACCCATCCAATCGACATGTCTGTGTGTGTGTGTGTGTGTGTGTGTGTGTGTGTGTGTGTGTGTGTGTGTGTGTGTGTGTGTGTGTGTGTCTAAGTGTGTGTATGTGTGTGTGAGGGACAACAGTACAGCATGGGCCAACATTGATGTAATGTGTGTGTGTATGTGTGAGCCCTAGTTGTTTGGTTAATGTGTGTGTGTCTGCATGCACACAGCTCCACCATGTGGCTGCCATATATGTAGTTTGTGGGACAGCCACAGACTGTACCTGCTAGGCTGTACAGATCACTGTCTCCAGCCATGGACACAGTACCTGTGCCTGGCAGGGGTGATACGGACAGTATCGGGTACCTACACCGACTGGCTACTGTCATCAAAGACAGAGATATGATGACTGGACCCATGTCCCTGCTGGTACTGGCCAGAGCCACATGCACATGGTCTACTGGGACGGTCAATGGACAGGCCAGCCCCAGCATGGCTGGGGCTGGTACTGCCACTACGGGAGCAGCTGTGAACTGTGGGCCATCCGCAACCACTGCCAGCTGTTGCTGTCATGCATCCACGTCGACATCGCAACCGTCTCGCACGGTCCTGGCTCATGGAAGACATATTGTGGAGGGCATCTACTGTCTCTCCCCAATGTCTATCAATGACCTTGGTGTAATTCCGGATGGCACCGGCAAGGTCACGGATGCTGTCATTGATAGCAGTGTAATGGGCCCTCTACACCCTAAGTCCTTGTCTGGTGTACCGTTCCATACGTGCCTGAGCCTGCATTACAGCCCGGAACATACTGGACATTGCAAGACCTGTGAGGGCACATCTGCCAGGGGCAATACTACCAGCGGTGCTCCCCCGAGAACCCATGGACCTCCGCCTATGTGGTACCATTCCAGGAATCTGGCTATGGCTGCTGTGAGGGGATGCAAGTGCCATGGGTACCACACTCTCCTGGTCAATGCCAACTGTATGTTGCCCATCACCTATAGCCATTGGTTATGAGGAATGTATTGACAGTATGAGTGTGCGCATAGATGGGGTTGAACGCTGTGTACTGTCGATTGTCGGACCAATGACAGGCCCTGTCAAATTTTCCTGTGCCAGAATACATGTCACATCATCACCACTATTCATGGCAGTGGCTTCAGGTTCCCTGCTGCTTTCGGCCACCCCTAACTTAGCATCTGTGAGAGGAAGACAGGAAACACACTTTACAGTCTGCACATGATGCATGCACACATGCACACATGCACACATATACACTCCTCACTACAGCACGCACACACACACACACACACACACACACACACACACACACACACACACCAGCAATCCAGCACATACTCTATAGTGGGTGAAGGTGGGTATCAGTATCAGAAGGCAAACAGTCACCACACACGTGTCAGCATGCAGAATATGTGTTGCACAAGAACATGTAGTGCAAGTGTAGATGCCCCTATTTCATGGCAGTGTACATGGCTTTGATGCAACTGCATAGTTGTTCAGTGATTGGCTACACCCTGGAACACAATGTGTACCTGGACACAACATTACTGTGCAAGTATTATCAGCACTGCAATGCCCTGTGCACCATCACTCACAGGTATACATGCCATGGCTGCATGTGTTATCTGTGTAACACATAGGTTTCCATGTCTGAGTACAGTGTCTGTGTCCATAGCAGATAATAGTGGGCACAGGTGTAGCACATGCATGCTATGTACATACACGGGATGAGTAGTGCATGTTGACATGAAGGAATCCCAATGCTCAACATGGCCAGTGTACAGTGGTTATTGTGAGTGTGGACCATATTGCAGATATGTCGGTGCCAGCCATGGCGTGGCATGCTTCATGACTGCAACATTAAACACCATACATACCCAATGTGTGTCATGTGACCTATACACCCACTAGCATTCCAGGACATATATGTGACACTTTGTTTGGATGGCGACTGCTGTGCATATTGTGTATACTGGCATATGTAAGCACACACACAACATGCTATGCATATTGTGTATAGGTGCATATGTTTGCACACACACAATATTGAGGTGCACAGCAATGCCTGCTATGAGTAGTGCTGTGGTCACTGTAACTGGATGGGGTGTAGTACCCAGTGCCATCATCATCATGCATCTTGTGGTCACTCACAGCTACTAATGTGTTCAAGACCACCGCCTAGCATGCTGTACCTGAACTGCAGTGCCGTGGCTGCATTCACAATTACACAGCCACTTTGTACATGGGTGTGTGAGGTGCCCAATAGGGAGCATTGCCTAACATGACTGTGTTATGTCTTGAAGAGGGTTGCACAGCCCCATGATAGGCCTCTACCCCTGAGGTACATCATGTGTGTGTGCATGACATGTGGGATACTGAAGTGTGACCTTACAGCGGGTGTGTGGTAATGCCAAATGTAGCATGTTTTCGTGTACTGCGTATGATACACATGTTCTGTTGTGTACAGCTGTAGCAACTATGCATATCCAATGTGCAGTACAGTGTTGCCACAAATGTGTCTGCTGCTCTGTGCATTGCATGTGATTGAGGCAGCTACTGACTTTACGTAGATGTTTAATGTCTCACAGCAAACATGCACAGCATGCATTATGCGTAGGTGTGTTACGTGTACATGGCCTACACCTCACCTATGACATGCACATGTCATTACCAATATTAAAGTGTTAACACACTCACCAGCATGTATCGTCTGCCCTGCTTTCACACCAGAGGGACCTACAAGAATATGACACAGTTTGTCAGTGGCCACAGCTGTGGCATTGCTACTGTGAGTGTGCTAAACTACAGTAGAACAACAGTCAACAGTCACAGGTGTACAGATACTATTCCAAATATCAGTCTTGCATGCAATAGGCAGCACAACTGCTGAACACACAGTACACATCTCACATATGCATATTCTAACAATACAGATAACAATAGTCTACACCTAGGGCATATTACCTGCATGCTCCATGTCATCATACTGGGTGGCTCCGGCCTCCATGATGATACATGTGTGATGCTGTTGCTACTGTAAGCCAGGAGCCACCATGCTTAGGAGCAGCTCCTTCACTCTGGTGATGGGGGGATGTATGGCCACCCCACCGCCTGTGGCAAGCTGTTGTCTATGGATATCAGACGCATGCCGCCGGACATGTCTAATTATATCACTGCAGTGATGGCGTACCTGCTCATATGTCCAGTTATGCATGCCTATGTCATTTACCCAACGAACAAGATCTTGCCACAGTGCAGTACGCTCATGCTGGTGTTGGCTGGCCCTGGAAAACAGCAGGCTGTTGTGTATTACCTGTTCCTCCGCAGCTGTATATGATGGATTGCGTTGATGAGCCATAGCCCTGGAAGACAATTAAACGATATGTGTGAGCAAGTCATGTGGCACACTTAACATTATTAAGTACAGGTATCACTTAACTGCCATATATAGCATCTGTTTGTCTGTCAGAGGATACACACGTTCAAAACCACATATCAGTGTTCAGCCCACAACTGGCTGACAGTGCCTGCCACACTCCATATAACAAACCAGTATACACCAGTACTCGGCACACTGTTTGGGATACAATGCACAACCTCGCCACGGGGTATATATCAAGCTAATGCATGAAGAAATATGTCATCCAATGCAATGAATGTAAATTACATTTACAGTATTACCAGTAAACCACCCTAGTCATTGATGCCATACTCCTACCTAACATATGTGCACGGTTGTTAATATAGCTGGCATACTGCTGTAACAGAGTATACATGTTGTTAGGTACACACACATATGCTGTAACACACATGTGATTACAGGCATGGTACAGGCATCATTACACACACATCAGACATACATACAACACACAAATGTATGCCGACACAGATGAGCATTACCTGTGTACCTTACAGTACTGTGTGCCCCTACTTACAGATACCTATGCCTGAGGTATGTAATTTGTGCAGACTACAGGAAACACACAAGACAGTGTTACCAGGGAATTTGAACATACACCATACTGTGCTGTTTAGACATACAGCTTCAGGTAGTACAACAGTTCATATGTGAGCTGGATTCACTAGCAGTACCACTTACTGAGCATACATGTATTGCTTCAGCCTACAATGGGACACCACAGTCATACACAAGGAACTACGTCACAACATATGCCATCCTACTATATCTGCATCCCAATAACTGACACATCTTTCTCTGGTCTCACACCTAGGACACAAACTACCATGACAGAAACAACCTCACACTAAGCTATCACACCTTTACAGACCTTGCACACATTCACTGTCACACTCATTCCACCTCACATAGCACGTATTGCACTGAGTACATGTGTGTGTGTGCATTGTGTCATAGGTAGATAATACGCTATTGGCCCTAGGGCCTAGAGCAGCCTAGCCATATGCTACCCTGGCCTTTGACACACATGTAATTTGATTTCACTTGCTCCTGTCAACCGGATACACAGAGGTGACTCCCAGGGCATATTACCTATCTCCCAAACAATGATCAGGGGTATGTATGACATCTGCTAATGAGGAGCCTTGTTTGTTAATGCTGGGTGGTTTAGTCCAGAGTATGGCATATTTGTGGATAGGAACCTGCACCTCCAGCATGTGATGTTTAGTGAGGTGGTGAGGATTAGGGCCCTAGGTCATGTAGCCTGGAGGGATTGTGAGGTGTTGACATGGTGGTTGACCAGCTGCTATGGGTGTGACATACCTCTGTATGTCCGGCAGAGGTAACATCTGGGTGGGCGGTATGCAATGAACTCTAACTGTGGTTTTGTGAGTCAGTCTGCATAGGGCATGTGTTTGAGGGCAGTATTACTCTTTGTGAGGTATGTCTGTGGCCTTTCCACTTGCTGTAGTTGTCATGTGAGGTACATACCACATGGGGCATTGTGATGAGTAAAGGGGAACACTGACCTATATTTCCCTAGATGACACACCTTTTGTGATGACACGTACTACGTAGACAGATTACAAGACTAGTGTGGCACTGTGATTATCAATGGGGAGGCTATTGTCCACCTGTGTCCCATGTTCCCTTCTGACACCTTCAGTGTTAGTCAGGCTACCACCTATGTGGTGGTTACTGGGTAAAGTGTTTTGGAATGGGGTATGGCACTGCAGTACCAACACTGGTATTCAGTCCATACCTTGGTCAACAGGCACCTGTTGCAGTACATATGACCCCTTGTCTCCATCTCTCTCCATCTCTCGCTCTCTCTCTCTATATATATATATATATATATATATATATATATATATATATATATATATATATATATATATATATATATATATATATATATATACATACATATCTATACATACTTATACATATCTATACATATCCATATATATCCATATATCTATATATATATCTATATATATACATATATATCTATATATATATCTATATATATATATATATATATATATATATATATATATATATATATATATGTATCTATATATATCTATATATGTATATATCTATATCTATATATATATATATATATATATATATCCATATCTATATATATATATATATGTATATATATATATATATATATATACACATACATGTATACATCCATCGCTGTACATATAGATGCGCATATAGCCACATATACTGCCCTCCTTTCATGGTGGGGATGTCACTTATGCAATAGTTATGAGACATACGGTTATGTAATAATATTGCACAGTGTTGTGCAGAATGCATTTTGCTGTCCTCAGGCCATATAGCTGTAGCAGGCCTCACTGCCTGTAGCTCAGTCCCACAGCGTTTAACCACCACATGACATATACCGGCACTGCTTGCTGTCTGCAATTCCACACACTACAACCTACATACATATGTGCACATAGCAACCTTCAACAACATACATATGTCCAGCCTTTACTAACAGTTACAGTATGTCCCTTGCCCTATGCACATGTGCATATACATATAGATATGAACTGCTGCCACATATACCCGTCAGACACATCATTCAGATGCCAGCAAATCCATATCTGTTACATACCTTACCTTTGTATTCCTCACCTCCATCTGTTGTAGCTGTTGCTTTGTTATTATTTTTTTTTTTTTGGTTTGTGTTTCCTCTGTGTGTTGGTCTTTCTTTTCAGTGTCTGTCTCTTACAGCCTGTTTGTCTCCGTCTGTCTGTCTGTCTGTCTCTCTCTGTCTGTCTCTCTCGCTCTCTCTCTCTCTCTCTCTCTCAATTGGTGCAATGATATTACTGCATGTGTGGACAGCAAGTACAGACTGCTTTTCTAGGTATCTGCACATGTGCATGTGTTGGCCACTGCACCTTTTGGTGCCCACCATTTAGTAATTGCATGCAGCCTGCTGTGTGGTAATTGCAGTACTCACTGTGATTGAAGGACACTGCTATAAAATGCTAGGTTAGGTAGGCATAGCCCTTTCTGTTGTGCAAGGTGGGGCCCATGCTTGCTTGCTGTGGACACTGTTGTCTCAGTCAGAAGGTTGGAATATGTCTCATATCTGAAGCTAGGATTGTAGCCAGTGATATGCATGTTGTACTGAAACCTGACTGTTGCTTCTTCCAGTGCACTCTTCTCAGTGTGTAAGTTTACTCACACCTCCTAATGCTAACACTGGATACATGGGAGTATGTACTTTCTTTTTGAATTAGAGAATTAACTGGCATACAACAGTAGTTATTGCAATGTGTTCCTATGGCTTTCCTATTTTCCCTTTACATTCACTCATTGTAATGCATGATATATTTCTTACAGCACTAAGTTATTGTATATCTGCTGTGGCTTAGTGGTACGTCATGCAGACTGGTGAGTCCAAGGTGTGGGGTTCGAGACTGACAAGGATATTTTATTTTGCTGCTGAGCAGTACAAGGGCCCTGTCATACACAGTGACTAAGGCACTTTTAAGCTGTTGTAAGTGGGTTTGCATGGGTTTGCGTGATGCTTAGCGACGCTGAACTAAGTGCACACATGCGCACACTGGTGCAAACCCGCTTACTACTGTTTACAAGTGCTTACTCTTGCTAACCCCCGCGCTCATTTATTTGACAGAAAAGTAAATGGGGAGATAGGAATGTGGTGATAAAGGGTGCACAAAGTGGGGAAGACAGTAGGGAAACCAGCTCGGGATGTACAGGATTGGTGTGGGGAAGGTCCATAGCTGCCCGTTTCTTTACCAGCAACAGCTGTGCATATGCATTACATTAGGAGTGAAATTTGAAACCTTCCACTCCTGAGAGAGGGGTGAGGAAAACTAAGAATGTTGTACTACCAATTATGAATATCAGGCACATGCACTGTTTGTGAACTGCTATACTGTCATTAGTACATTACTCACTTCTGAACAGTTTGTGGTTTGTTTGTGCTGACATTAGCACAGTCTGCTCAGGACAACTGGACATATTTCAGTACTGTGTATGCCTACCTACACCCGTGGGTGTGCCTGACTACACAGGTATATGGTACTTTTGGGTAGGGGTGCAGAACTGCGGAGAGCATTATTTATTATCGTGTGCTGTTTATCTTGATGAACATGCAGAGTTGCTGTGTACCTGTTAGTCTATAAAGGCTAGTAGTCTGTCTCAGTAGCTCCCACCTGTGGACATATCCAGATGGTAGACAGAGGTTAGCCTAGTATCCTTTGACTGTGCACCACATCAGTCTTTTCAGCACCTGAACAATGGCATCGTCACAGGTGGTTGTTAGCAGTACATGGCTACATCCTTTGATATTTCTGTGGTGTACTCCTACATACGGGCATGCTTGTGGAATTCATTCTGCAGCTATTTGCTGAGTGTGTAACAGCAGACAAGCTGATATGCCTGTGTGTTTCTGACACTTCCAGGCTTCAGATACTCTCAGGTAAATATTTGAACAGCCTCAGGGAAAGGTACATATAAGTGGGATACACCTGTGAAATTTTTCAGATATTTTGCTGTTGAGACTTTGGGGGATTCGGAGCATATGTATTACTATACCTTTTCTGATGTGCAAGCAGTGTCTACTCTCACTTATTGACATTTTTCATTAAGTGAAATTCCCCACCTTTCTGCCTACTGTTAGTACATTTCACAGGGAGTCAGAGGGGCACAGCTAACATATGTTTGCAAATCAGGGACATCCCTGTAAATCAGTCACAGTTGGGAGGTCTGGCCTTTGACCTATTCAAATATGCCAGTGTTTATCCTGCTCTGATACTGTGTGGGGTTTGTAAGGTGCTACTGTAACATTATTCCCTGCTAGCATGGCTGGTTCTCTTTTCACAGTCATGTCATGCAATTCCACAACACTTGCTGGTTAAGGGCCACAGAACAAGATTTGTGTTATGCCATTCCTATTCTCCCTTTACATTCACTCATTGTAATGCATGATATATTTCTTTCAGCACCACATTTTTGTATATCTGCTGTGGCTTAGTGGTACTTCATGCAGTCTTGTGAGTCCAAGGTCTGGGGTTCGAGACTGACAGGGATATTTTATTTTGCTGCTGAGCAGTACAAGGGCCCTGCCATAGAGTGACTAAGGCACTCTTAAGCAGTTGCAAGTGGGTTTGAGTGGGTTTGCGTGATGCTTAGCGATGCTTAGCTAAGTGCACACATGCGCACACTGGTGCAAACAGGCTAACTACTGCTTAAAAGTGCTTACTCCCGCTAACCCCAGCGCTAATTGCTTTTAAAGTAAAGATAATGGGGAGATAGGAAAGTGGTGAAAAAGGGGGCACAAAGAAGGACACACAGTAGGTAAACAAGCTTGGGATGTGCAGGACAATTGTAGGGAAGGTCCATAGCTGCCCATTTCTTTAACAGCAACAGCTGTGCATATGCAATGATTTTGAGTGAAATTTGAAACCTTCCACCCCTGGGAGAGGGGTGAGGACAACAAAGTATGTTGTACTGCCAATCCTAATTATCAGCTTACATGTTTGTCTGATGGACGTGTGCGAAATGGGCAGCTATGTATGGGGCATAATTTTTTTGTGGGTACAGATTGCCCTTTTTTTTCAGGTGAGAGTGGGAAGTGAAGTAGAGGAAGTAGGTATGTCCGGGGAGGTAGGTTGGGAAGGTAAACAGACAAGACAGACAAGACGTATACAGGGGCGGTGTATGACACATGGGGTGGGTGACACAATTGACGGGGTCGGATGTTTGGAAATCTCAAGCCCATGAGCCCACAGATGGTAACAGTGGAACTGAGATCCCCACCCAATGGCAGTCACCACTGAACCTTCACAGCCCTGAGGGTGGCTGTGCTGGGGGCTGTGTAGGATGGGCAGGCTCACCCGGGAGACGCTCCACTCTCGCCTCAAGCTGGCATAGGGGATCAGCAACTGAACGCTGGATCTGCCTACGCACCACAGCCTGGACCCTTTGAAGGGTGACAGGTGGCCCTCCTCTGCCCACACTTGCATGGGGGGATGATCCCCATCCTCTCCAGTGCTTCCACCTGAAGGTGGCACAGGACCAACGGAGGAGGGGAGCCTGGGTTGGGCACCGGACCTGCTGGTGCCAGGTGCACTCACTGGCTGAGGAGGGACAGGTGGGTCCACTGGGACTGGCCTTCCCATATGTTCTGTGATTAGGTGTGTTTAATTACAACATAAGCAAAACAGCATTCCAGATTAGTTGTAACAGCATGCAATAATATTCCCATTAACCCAACACACCAGGGTTACAACAGTTGAACAGCAAGCATAACACATGCATATATTGAACCACAGTGGTTATTCCAACAGCATACAGGGATGTTTGGTAGCAACAGGCCACCATGATTGTGGTGTTTAAACAGGGCACATGCATCAACATGAATGCAAATATTTATAGAACAATAGGACATATGTCCCAACAAATATTTAAGATTACACATACCCATTGAGGTGTGGAATTGCATGGTTTATGCACATACAGTAGGGTGTATAAAAAACCTCGGTTAACATCTTATAATGACCTTTTAGTCTACACTACATTCCTAGTGACTGCAAGTGTATATCCCCTACCTGTATTATTACACTTGCCGCCATACATTAGGTTGTGTACTGTGTTTGGCTAGTTCAATATATGCTTGACCTATATCTGGCATACTAACTGTCCAGGATGCAGATGTTACTGCTACATATTTCTTGATTGCATTTAGATTTCTTTATCTACATATCTGGGATGTTTTCTCATGACATTTTCACTTTGATTTGTATGGAACCCTGCATTTCTTGACACACACTCACATTTCTGGAAAAAAATAACATGCTACATGTGTGCCAGGTTTACTTATTCATGCCAGCCAGTAACTGCCTGGTGTGGACTGTATATATGTTTCACAGCTACTAGTACTTCCATCATCCACTTTATATGGGACTGCACAACTCTGGGTTGCCAGCACCTTTTCAAACAGTACTGTTTGTATACTGCAAGGGTACAACAACATTTCAGACTCTGTGACACAGGCACACTCTGGGTTTTAGACCTTTATTAATGACATTACACATGCTTCCACAGGCTCACTCCTTTATTTGTTTTAATGGTGTATATGGCAGACATGTTCAAGACATATTATACCTTTATTAATAGGTTAAAACAATCTTTTTTCAGGCTCATTCACTTATTTTATATGACAGTGCCTGCAGAGATATTATTCCAGACATATTTTACCTTTCTTAATGGGTTTCTACACTCTTCTTTTGCCTCTCTGATGTTTTTATCTGACAGTACATGCAGAGGACTTATTCAGGCAATTTTATGGCTGTATTATTGGACTACAACACTTTCTTTCATGCTCTCTCCCATATTTTATATAACAATACATGCAGAATAATCACTAACCTGCCTGGTGGTGCAGCCTTACCAGCCTATCAGCATAGGCTTGCTGATTCATAGCACGGTCACCAGCAGCTGTAAAGTAAATGAAGGGATATTGAGACATACCTATCCATTATACATACTCCATTATCAATTCTTGCATACTGCATTCCATGGCTACATACTCAGTTGTGGGGCATGCCACATCCCACGGTCCTCCTGTATCCATTGGTTCAGGCAGTCCTGCTTTCATCTCTTCAGGTCTGCATGGTGGTGACGGACCTGCTCACCAGTCCGAGGAACACCTGTGGCACTGGTAAGGTGATGAGCTAACCGGTTCCAAGCCTCTGCCTTGTACTCCATCCCTTGGAACTGGCCCTGCAGGAGTCTTGACTCATGACAGTGGACAAGGAGCCAAATCATGTATTTGGACTCCTTGATGCGTTGCACTTGGAAGCGTGTTCCCTCTCCGACACCAGACATTCTAACTGCAGATGTGAGCTACAATCAGTTATGGTGTTTATTCTCACCTGTGGGGCTTAAATATGCCGCATTTTCCCTACTTTTTTGTGTTTGGCCATTTTGTAAAATTCTCGGCTGACTGCAGACATGCTTAGTAATGGGTAAACTACCATTCGTAAGTATATGAATGTTAATAGTGGCAGTTTCCCCTATGGTGTCATGGCTTAGTGGTTCTGTACTTTGCTTCTGATGCACAGAGTCCTGGGTTCGAACCTTGTCATTCATTTTATTTTCATACTATCCAGACAGGCTAGGGGCTGTGGCTGCATTTAAGCAACTTTGCTCTATGTTGCTCCTCAGTGCCCTACGGTGCCCTGGTTGGCGCGGCGCGCATGTCCTCGTAAACACATTGTGCTGGGTAAAGCGCCATTGAACTATGGGCAACTCTGTTGCGCTGGGTAAAGTGCTATGAAACAATAGGCAACTCTATTGCGCTAGGTAAAGTGCTATTAAACTGTGGGCACCTCTATTGCGCTAGGTAAAGCGCTATTAAACTACAGGCAACTCTAATGCGCTGGGTGAAGCGCTGCTTAACTGCAGGCAATTTTATATCAGGATCCTTTAAAATATTTATTTTGTTCACTGATACATTGGCCATTTCACTGCTTTTTAGTAATGTTTAAACATATTTGTCAGGTATTATTTCATATACTGATTTAAAAAATAAATACGAAGGGGAGTGATGGGACTCAAACCGTAAATGGCTCTTTTTTGTGCGAACGCTCTACAATTATGCTATTGCTATTTGGTGTGATTTGCATAAACATTCTTTTTATGCTCTTCCATGTAAGAATTGCTAACTCTAGCTAAGCAATGGGCACACCCGCGCACACACGTGCAAATACGGGAAGCTATTTTGAGGATTTAAAAAATATATTTTAATGTTTTGCGTTTTAGAACTGTGATAGGGGTTTACAATATCAGGGAGTGTGGTGTTGGGCAGGGACATTTGAGTGGACTCGCTCTTGTGTGTGTGCTTTGTTTAGTTTTAAAACACTTGCAGGGGCGTGGACATTTAGACTGCTTGGCAGTCGGACATGCCCCCTGCTTTATTACACGGTCCGTGTAAGACTTACGGATGAGTCAGCGTGCCCTCATGCATATTCATGGCAAGCTGATGTCAAACCATTTAACTGCAGCCTCCAAGTAAGACTTATTAAGTCTTACACAGAGGATTAGTGAATCCGGGGGATCCTGTAAATGTGTTAACATTAATTTTGTTGTCAGTTTTGTTTATAATTTCTATTACATGTTGTGATAATTTGTATGTAAGCTTAGACTGGAGCTTTTCTCCCCGGGCATCCACTGAAGATGGGCATTGTCCCAATTGGACCATGCTGGTAAACAAATGTAAAATAAATAATAAATAAATAAATATTGGGTAAAAAGTAAGAAAATAGTACAGAAACAAAATGCTTTTCTATGCACCCAGTACATGAGGTGCAAAATAACGTGCATTAGCTATGTGAAAGGTTTTGCACTAGAAGAAAATAGTGTTGTTATGTTCATTTCCTTTATCGCATTTATTGAATATACAGTGAATATAACATGTGCCATACACATAAACAGGCATGGATGGGGCAACTTTTACTGAGAAGAGCTCCGATTCTTTTCTTTGCATTTTTCAAAACAGAAACACAAGACACAGTATTTTAAAATGACTGAAGAAAACAACCTGAAAAGAGGTCATAAAGAAACCTACAGCTAGAATTAAGGGCTGCAGTAAAAAGGCACTTTGTTCTCAGTGTGGTTCTGGTGCAGGAGTCTGTCGGTAGATTAAAGGTAGTTTTGGTGACTGTTGTTTCAGTAAAACTGTTTCACCAAAATCAATTTCTTCCACAGTAGAGAATTCTCCTTTCTCTTCTGTTGTGGAACCTTGGAGTAGGTATATTTAGGTATGGGGGTGTGCTTGTATCTCTCCACATGAGGAGTACAGTAGGGGCTTTCCCACCTGTAAAAAAAAAAAAAAAAGATTTACTCCAAGTCATACAGAAAGTGCTTTTAATTAAATATTTTCAGAGTTTTGGTTTCATGAAGGAAGGTGTCAGTATATCAACATGCACCCCGTTCAGTAACACATTAGCTACAATGGGGAATATCTTATCATTAGCTAATATGCATGTCTGTGAATTGCTAATAACTACAATGATTGCAGATCATCAGTTCCTGTGGCAGTTAGTGCTGTTGGCTCTACTGTGGTAGAACAGGCACTCCCCCCACATTCACTCTCTCCCACACACATTCACAAACACATACACATCCAGACACACACACCACATGCCTATCCCTGTGTTGTCAGAATGTCCCCAAGGTCTCCTTTTTCCTTCGCTCATAAATCACAAGTAGTAGCAATCAGTCATTAATGGCAGACATTAGGGCTTCAAACTATATCCAATAGTAAATACAGAGTAGTGCAGAAGGTGTTAGGCTAGTGATTTTCTAAGTTTATAGATGCCTCTGCTCTTGGCCTAAGTTGTGATACAGCAGTGAGAGGTGTGCCTACTGTTTCTTATTCCTTCCCTTGTTCATCATAAATTGTTTCATGCACTGAATAATATATATATATATATATATATATATATATATATATATATATATATATATATATATATATATATATATTTATATGAAAACTATGTTGCTGTACTAGTTTCTCAGCACAGAGGGTTAGTTAGTATCTCTAGTGTCTATTGGTTCCACACACCACTTTTTATTTATTTATATTTTCACTTAACTACTTTTAAGGCACAGTATCTACAATATCTCTGGTGTCTAGTGTTTTCACGCCAGATTTCTGTTATGTGTATTCGCCATTAATACATGAAGTGAATAGTTCTCCGTAGTGTGTAGTGCTTCCCCACCTGATGCCCATTATGTGTAAGTGCAATTAAGGCATGAGATAAAAAGTTATCCCTGGTGTCTTGTGTTCTTCTCTGATCCATGTTGTATGCAACTTCTGTTAAGACATGAAAGGAAGAGTACTCCCTGATGGCTACTGCTCTTTCCCAGTAACCATTATATATAAGTGCCATTAAGTCACAGACGTAAGAGTTCTGCTGACCCACATATTTAGAGCTATACCCAGTGACTAGTTCTCGAAACTACCCATGTAGATATCATTCTCCCTTGTAGCTAGTGGCTCCCTGACCCATTACTGCAGGATTTGCTCATTAGTCTAGGTGTGTGTAGAAGGGTGACAGCCACCCCCCCGCACACACTCACACACACACACATGTACACACACACAGATATATCAACAGCCCCATCCTCACCCAATTAGACCCACAGACAAACTCAAGCTTTCATCTATATACATGCAGATATGCACACACACACACACACACATACACACACACACACACACACACACACACACACACACACACACACACACACACACACACACACACACATGCACAGATATATCAACAGCCCCATCCTCACCCAATTAGACCAACAGACACACTCAAGCTTTCACCCATATACATGCAGATATGCACACACACACACACACACACACACACACACACACACACACACACACACACACACACACACACACACACACACACGCACAAACACACACACACACACACACACACACACACACACACACACACACACACACACACACACACACGGTTGCATACACACACATATACAGCTACCTAAACTACCCTCTCACTAACTCCCTAATGCTACCTCCTAGGCAGATACATGCTCACACATACACTGATCTGAATGACCACTCGCAAACATTAATGCAAACACATGCAAACACTGCCTGATCACTAAACTCCCCAGCAATTACTTCTACTATGATGGATGAACATGGCATTTTTGGCAATGTTCATTACTGTGAGTGGCCAGGAGCAATCATACTAATTTATGCAGGCTATATAAATACCTTACCCCAGACAGTTCTGAGGGGAGAGCACATGGCTGTTAGCATATGCCTGTCCCCCAGACCGCCTCATTAGTGTGCATAATCAGGGAGACATCCTGCTGTGGTGCTGCATGTCTTCATGCAAAAGCACTGGAGTGAAGCTGGCTTTGAATTTGAAAAAGTTGCCATGAGGTGTGCACCTTGTGTCAATCTCAAAGTAACTTTTATGAATCCTGCTCAATATTTTATATTTTAATGCTGAATATAAAATACTGGTCAGAGATTACTAGCATCATAGTATTATTCCATGATAAGAAGTGTTATTCTGTGATAACAGATTGGAGAAGTACTTAAAATAGTGTGTAGGACTGTATGACAGGCACTGGTTTAATTAAAAGCTGTTTCTTTATTTTGTTTATGCAATAGTATGAAAGAATCTCTGTTCTGTGTAATATTAATGCATGTGATTACTGACTACTGAGTAAAGCTAAGCATTTTGTTTTGTAGTTTGTGATGATAAAGAAGTAAGCTGTAACATTTTAAAATGTTTCTATCTTTTGCATTGTATTGTTGAATATAAAAAGGCAAACAACTTTTGTTAGTAACATAGTATTATGTTGTGATACCCAGTCATTGAGGACACATATAACAACATACAGGGGCTGAATGAAGGGTACTACACTAATAGCTGTTCTGTAATGTTTGTTTCCTTTTTGTAATTGTGTACTGTAGACTTAAAGCATGGCAGCTAATAATAGTATATATAAGCAATGGGAAACATTGTGTGAACTGGAGCTGTGACATTTTGTTTCACAGTTTGTGTGATATGTAAGCTAGCTGTCACATTTTAAAATGAGTCTGGAAAACAACATTTGAGATCACAGTACTGAATAAAAATGACCACACAGACTTTGGGGATAAGAAAGAAAAGAGCAACAACTTTAACTTCAGGTATAAGCCACATCTCACAATAACATTAATGACAAAAGCAGTATAACTGTATTATGTCATTAGTTGTTTTATTCATGTCAAGAGATCGAGTTTATGTTTTATTCATTGTAATACTGCCTGATAGACAATGAAACAATGTAATGCACCTTTAGGGGCATGCAAACAAACACAGAAAAGCATAACCTCCTAAGTAAACTGACATCCAAAGCTAAATCAAGGCAGGATATCCTAAAGTTAAATATTTAGATCTAAGAATTAATTTTGTCACTGACACCTTTACATGAGTCTCCAACCTTTCCATCAGAAATGGAATGGACACATAATTTGATTCTTCACTTCATCACCCAACTGTATACTACCGAATCAAATGTGCATAAGACATCAGGCTGCTTTGCAGATTTACGAGCAATGATTTACAGTAACCTGGGTGCATTAGTATATATACTAACTGATACCTTTGGATTTCTATGAAAATGGTGCATTAATCCTTGAAATGCTAAAGTGCACATTTCACTAATTCTAGACAGTTGCTGAAATAAAAGCTTCAGAATCTTTGCAATTTTGTCTAGATGGAGTAGCTAATTTGAAACACTTTTTTTCAGTTTCATTTACAGTTTATTTTAAATCCTTACCTTAACCCCTACTATGTAATTTTATTTTTATTTTATCATTGTTAAATTTTGAATACCTTACTGTTTGTTGTAGCATGCAAATATGAATCACTGTACTTTTCATGCTTATTCAATGTTAACTTCTTTTTCAGTGCAATGCATTACTAAATATTATGTTTCTTACTATTGCTATGTATCAGAGATTTTCTCCCCAGGACTCTGCTGAAAATGAGTACCTCTGAACCTGAGAAATAAATCTAGAAGCACAAAGGCAATCAAGCAGACAACCAGATAGAATAAAAATGAGAATTTATTGGTAAGCGCTTTCGGCTGTAAACTCCAGCCTTCATCAGAAGACTGGAGTTCGCAGCCAAAAGCGCTTACCAATAAATTCTCATTTTTATTCCATCCGGTTGTCCGCTTGATTGCCTTTGTGCTTCTGGATTTATTTCTGTAGTTTGTGGTTCGTGTAATAGTTACCTCTGAACCTGGTCAGACTCTCCTGCTCACCAAATATCAATAAATAAATACAAAATTTCAGCTAGCTGTGCTGGCATATGTTACTCATTCACTGCCCTACTTCTCTTGGCATAGCTGGCAATACGTCACATCATCATATCTCTCCCCCCTTTGTAGAATCAAGCTGGTTTTTCAAGAGACCCTTGAGAAACATTGCTTGAGAGGAAGGACCCTGTCTGAGACTACATTAACCTATACCCTATGCTGGGGACCTGTCTGCATTGGCATTGCTGACCTGACTACAGTGCTGCACTGTCATGTCATATGCCTGCAGCCCTAGGCTCCACCTTAGTAATTTGGCATTTTGCTGGCTGTCTTGATGTAGTCATAGATCCTCCTGAGACTTCTTCTGCCATACACTGTAAATACTCAGCAACAGGGCCTCTCTATCATGGTATGGGTTCATCATGTTAACATGGTGCAGTTTGTGCCACTACCTCTTGCCTAGCAATTCTACTATGTAGTTAAAATCTTTGACCTTCCTTACCACTTTGAAGGTTTCTTTCCAAGCTGACTGCAGCTTATTGCATCTAAAAGGAATGAGCACCATAACCTGCTGCCCCACAGCATATTCTTGGGATTGAGCATTCTTGTCATAGCAGACATTTTTCTAATATTGGGCTCTTGGTTCTCTTGGGTCAAGCCCATGAGCTCCCTAAGCCTTGTCCTGAGGTTTAAGACATATGCCACAACAGACTCCTTGTAGGATGCACACTTATCCTCCCACTCATCATGAATCAAATCTAAAGACCCTCTCCTCATTTGCCCATACAGCAACTCAATGGGTGAAAACCCTGTGAATTTCTGGGGTACCTCTCTCTGTATGCAAACAGCAGATGGGGCAAATAATTGTCCCACTCTCTCTTAAAGTGGTCTGCAAATGCCTGTAGCATGGTCTTTATTTTTGAGTTTATTATTTCCTCAAGACCATTAGTCTGAGAATGGTAGGGGCTGGTCTTTAGTTGCTTCACTCCACAGCACTTCCACAAACAAGCCAGTAAGTCTGACATGAAATTGGCACCTCTATCAGTCAGCATTTCTCTCAGGAAACCTACCCTGCTGAAAATTTCTAACAAAGCATTTGCTACCTTCTCTGCCTTGATGGAGGACAGAGCCACCACCTCAGAGTATCTAATAGCATAATCTACTACTACCAGGATATACTTCTTGCCTATGAAACTTGGGGAACACAGAAGTCCCACAATATCCATAGCTACCCTCTGAAATGGCTAATCAATCACAGGCAAAGGCACCAAAGGAGCCTTGACCTTGACTCACGGCTTACCTATTTTTTTCACTGCTCACAGGTCCTGCAGTACCCTGTTACATCCCTTGCAATCTCAGGCCAATAAATATTCTGTATAATACATCTATCGGTATGCTTTATGCCCATATGACCTGCAAAAAGAATGTTAGGGGCTATGATAGAAATGCCAGATGGTAGGCTCTAGGCACTACAAACTGCTATATCACCTCACCCCACCCTCTAGCCCTCTCTCAGGGGTCCACTCTCTATACAATAATCCTTTGTTCCAGTATACAGCCTCCCCTTTTCCTTGAGAATGAGGTGCCTCCCTAGTTATCTCCCTCAAGCCTCCTATTGTAGGGTCTGAGAGCTGAGCCTGTCTCAACTCTTTGTGACCCTTCCCAGCTCCACTTCCACAAGAACTCTGGTATTATCTGACAGCGGTGCCTCACTGTCAGCCTGGGTACTACCACTCACCTCTGACGATATACCAATATGAATAAAACTATCAAAATTATTGCCATCTGTAAACTGGAAGAAATTTACTGACCCTTATTGCTTCTGGAGTTTGTTTATTCCCTTCCACATTACCTCCATTTTCCAGGAGAAGAGTCAGCATCTTGCTCTCATGTTGACACTGCTTCTCATTTTCCTCTGCCATCAAACACCTCACTCTCTCTGCTGACTCTAATTTCATTGGTTTTTCCTATTTTTCAGTCTCCAAATAGCACAGTCTATCTACTGATTCTAATTCCAAACAATTGATCTCCAGTTCAAGTCTCTTTAACTCCAGATTAATTTTTAAGTCCTCTGAGGAGAAGGTGAACTGTCCTTTTTCTGAGGGTGCAAATTCCAATCACCAGACTGGTTATCCTTCTGGTTGCCAGTCTGAGCTGTGACTAAGGCTGAAATCATTTCCTCTTTAATCAGATTGGCATGCACCAGTCCTTTGGCTTCACACAACTTGGCCAACTGGTTCTTTGTTAGCTTGCCATAATGTTCTGCTAACATCTTTGCCTGCTTTGCCTGACTAAACTAAACTAACAAAAATAAATAACACTGTTGTGAAATGAAATTGAATGTTTACCTTGTGGCTGCTTTACTGACAAACTGCCTACAGGCTACAGAAGTTCAACTAATATCCCACCACTGCTCACCAATATGTGATGTCCCCACTGTGGGCCAGTAATCAAGGAGCTTGAATCATCACCACTGACAATGGAGAGGTATGTTCACTTGGAACAAAAATAGATACACCCAGTATTTCCAGATGCAGCTCTCTGCATCAAGCAGAATTTTCCTTAAGAGCACATACAAAACACACTCAGTCCATTGTCTGGATTTCTCTGTCAGTCTCCCTCCAGGTCCCCAGTCAGACTCCCCACTGGCACAGCTATAAATCTGAGTCCTTACCCAAGTGTCCAAGCCAAGTCCTCCAGCACCCTCTCTGTGAAACTGAGATTTGTGTCCCCACTCCAAACAGCTGACACACACACTCTTTGAGATTTTATTTTCACACATATAAACATACATACACACACACACACACACACACACACACACACACACACACACACACACACACACACACACACACACACACACACACACACACACACACTCACCTGGGAAAGGCTGGCACAGATTTACTAGCTATGCCCCCTTCTGGCCAGACTATAATGTAGTTACTGCTACCAGACACTCCAAAGCCAGCAACCCTAGGGGACTTAGAAGGGCACCCAATTACACCGTATGAAATTAATATTAATATAAATGTTAATGTTGACCAAAGAGCCAGGCTTTCATGAGTGGCCACAGAATCACCAGTATATATAAGCACTCTCAAAGGTTAAAATATTCTCTAAAGGACCAGCCACAATGAAAAGTTTAATAAATAATAAAAGAACATGAAAATACAGAATATCAATTTACAATAAACACCAGAGTTTCACTCACAGGAAATATTAAAATAAAATAGATGAATAGATTCACACAGATACAGAAAACCAGTAGTTAACTAATCGTCCTATATTTTCCTGAATGATCTAAAGAATTACTATTCCCCAGTCACTTACTAGAGCGAGACAAGATGAAGTGGGTGAGAGATCATTCTATGTTAGGTTTCAAAAACCGAGTGCTCTGAGACTTCAGTCTCATCTAGTATTAAAAACATAATTTCAGTGATGTATTACAGAATGACATCACATACATCTGGTCATCTGACTTCTGTTTCCCATGCTACCCCTTTCCTAGCAATGGACACAAAATCTCACACATATGTGTCAATAATATACACAAACAGAGATTTGCAAAGATCTGTTGCAGCTTCTGGAAGTCATAAAACAATAAAGCACTTCCACTCTTCTTGCAGGAGCTATAAACCATTCCCTGGCACAGACATTTTGTCTCTGGCTGTGGTAAGAAATGTAAGATGCAATCTTTATGGCCTAAATTAATTAATTTAATTTCTTACTATTTTTCAAAGTTAGATGGACTGAGATTAACCTATTCTCTTCCAATATTGTCTGTTAGCATATATACATGTCCTCAGTTACAACAGTAAAGTCTGATATAAAAGTGAATTTCTTTTTCTGCCCAGCAGGACACACTGTTGTTACATTTTTAACACACGCAACTTTACAAATGCATTTTTTCAGCATAAGCATCTGTACAAATCAGTTTGATATGCAAATGCCATATAATTCTTGGTAAAATTCCAGCTAGATGTGCTGGCATATGTTACTCATCCACTGCCCTACTTCTTCTGGCATAGCTGGCAGTATCTCATATCATTACAGAAGGAAAATTAAATCTATACTATCAAAGAAATCAGATTAAAGGAACTTACTCCTGCTTCAAAGAATTTTGAGAATGTTGTTTATCACATGTTCCAGATCATGAGGTATGTTTAAGAGTTTCCAGTTTCATGAATGAGAATCTTGAACCCAGGCTAGAACTTACTTCAAAAATAACATAATTTACAAATGTTGCAGATGTTATTAACAACAGTATCAATTTTGTCAAGCACTACTCTACCTCTTTTATAAAATGAGGAACTATTAGAGTGCCAAAACACAGCACACTTAACAGAGTCATACTACAAGCCTGGTGTTGTTTTTTTTTTTTTACTTGTCTTCTGTGCAGAAGTAATGGTGAGTGACCCAGAGTGTATAACAAATTAAGCAGATAAAGTACAAGCTGGAAAGCACTGTTACCTCTACCAAAGATACACCAGTGATAAAGATGTCAATTGATAAGGTGCATCTGTGGTGCCCTAACAATATTCTCATAGTCAGCATGTGTACTGTGCACTGCTTTAGAAAGTAGTATAAACATTTGCTATTAGATTGTTAGCTGGACACTCAAAATGCACTCCATCCTAATAGACCCAGGATGCTCATAGCCTTTGAAAAAAAAATCCACAGTGGTTAACAATATAGTGTGAATAACCCATTTAATACAAAAGGTCATGTCAAAATAATGTATATATGCCACTTGTAACACTGATTTTTGCAGTTATAGAGCAAAATATGTTTTTTGGGCAATAAGATAAACTTCAAAGGTTTCTCCTAGTGACAAAAGTGAGGTACAGAATTTATGCAACATAACACGTTAAGAAAATTGTGCTTTAATTGATACATATGTTCCAGATAAGTACTGTGAAGGTACTATGGAGAAATTTATTTATGAAGCTCTGTATGTTGAACACACAGCCCATTCTGTTAACAGCAATACATGTCATTAATCCATAATGATATCACCCAGGTGTTTCTCTGGGATAAGCCTAGTGATGATTTTGGTATCTAGTACTGCCTATTCAAATTTACACTAATAGTTGCAAAAACACATTACATGCAAGTTATTGAAATATTTCATCTCAAAGCTTACATGATGGGCAGTCCAGTGCATTGATATTCAAACTCTAATTTGTGCAGCTAAAGATGTATTAAATTGTGCTCATATATTCTTTACTTATACTGTCATAATGTTCTTATAAAGAATTCAGAGGTCAAACACAGACAGAACTGCTTAGGCTCAAATGGAAGCTCTTAGATCGATGAACAAAATTCTGTTGTTAGTACATATACTGCCTGAAAGATTAGTGGGCTACTGTAACATCTTTTTAAAACTTACCAAAATAATGTTTAATGTATTGTGAGTTATAAAACTGAGTTGACAACTTAGAATCCAGTGAATACTGCTTCTGTAAAGATTACCTTGTATTGAAAGGTTTGGCACTTCTATTTCTTTAGCAACAGTTATGCCTCTAAAGACTAAACTTTTGTATGATTTGTCAGGATGTAAACAGACTTTGTGAAAAGGCTCAGGGTACAGCCATTGGAGGAAGGAGTTAGTATATATTTATTTTTGTTAATCTATTTACTTATTTACCTATTTATGTAATACTTTTTTAACCAGGTAGATGGGTTGCCCTGGGACTCTTTTCAATCACAAGTCGAGCATATTGAGTTACAGGGCAATTACATCATCCAAAAAAATCAATCATCATTCCATTACGTAAGGGAGGAATAAACAGAAATTATCAAACTATCAACCTATCTCTATCCTATCCCCCTTATCTAAGCTATTAGAAAAATGTATGCACACACAACTAATAAAATTCCTGTTAGACGAAAACCTCCTCACACGAAACCAATATGGTTTTCAGCCTGCAAATAGTATCGCTACAGCATTACTATCCTTCACAGATACTGTTTACAAAACCATGGACTAAGGCCAATTTACATCTATAATTTTATCTATCTAGCCTTTGATACAATGTCTCATTCTAAATTATTATTACAACTTTCCACACTAGGCTGCTCCCACAGTACTCATGAATGTTTTTTCAACTACTTAACCGAGAGGCAAAAGTGTGTCAAATAGGAAACTAGCATATCTTAATTCCTAATAAATGGTACAGGGCCCTCCAAGGGCCTATTCTTGGACCCATGCTTTTTAACATATTCATCAACAAACTTCATACTGCCTCCCCAAAGCACAATCATCCAATATGCCAATGATGCCACTATTATCTCCTCTTTTAATAACCCCAGTCACCTTTTAACTATTACACAAACTGCCTTTACCTCTATAGAAATCTGGTTAAATGATGGACAACTACTTCTTAATCCAAATAAACCTAAGCTTCTATTGCTTTCTCTTAAGACATTCACAGATGATTTGAAACTTTATTCCCAAAACAAAACTCAAATTGAAATAGTATCCCAGGCAAAACATTTAGGTATCACCATAGATAACAAGCTTGGCTTCGAACCACATATATCTGAGATAATCAAAAAAAACTCCTATCATACTAGGCAAACTTTATAAACATGAACAATACATGAATGCTCCCACTAAAATAACCCTTGCTAACACCATCCTTCTTCCTACCTTCATATATGGGGCCCCCATTTTTACTAATCTTCTAAAGAACAAACTACAATCATGCTACCACAGAATTGCCAAATTTTCAACTGGTGTTCCTTACCGTACTCACCATTGTAATGTCTAAAAAGTGGTAGAATTCTCCATTTACCTGAGTCTAGTGCAACTCTCTATGGCTCATAAAATAATCTACAAGCCAGATAGCTGTCCTGAAATTTATCATGCTGCCCTACACCCCACCCAGAACCCTTCATCCCACTAACAAACTACTCTTACAAGTGCACAACCCTACAAAAAGAGCCGAGCAAAGCATCTACTCCCACATGATTGCTAAGCTACGGAATGCTCAACCACCAAATATCTGTGCCATCGAATCCCTTAAAACCTTCAAATTGACTTTGAAAAACTACTATCTAAACACTCAAATCTGCTTATTCTCCTAAGCATAAACACACCAATTTCACTTAATTACCCAGACCCCCTTTCCCTCTTAACCATGTCCCTTCTTACACTAATCTTATATTCTAGTTAATAACAACTACAGTTAAGCCCTCTAGCTTTCATTTTCTAAGCCTACTATCAGTACTTCTACCCTCCATTATGCCTTGAGTTCCATTATATCTTGAGTTCCCCTTACATTAAACTTTCAGATCACGTTATCCTAGTTATTAACTTCCACACTCACACTTGCCACAAACTTAATTAAACATTCCTTTCTCATACTATAATCTTTCCTCAATACAGCCTAAAGCAACCTTTTCTACTAACTCCCCTTCACCTCTATGCTCTTCTTCCTTCCCCAAATGTCCTTTACTACTAATGCTTGACATTCTAGAACTAAGCTTTTATTCCTATTACTTATAAGTCAAACATTTCTATTTCCAAAATGTATTTGACAGCTCAGTAATCAAGCTATCTCTCTAAACTGTTCTTGTCAACTAATATCATTTCTATGTTATTAAAATTAAGTTACTCTTTTCTTGATGGCATAAATGTTTTAGATTGTATATTTTTATTGCCAATATTGTACTTTAATCTATGTTCTAAGATGTATACTAAGTATTGATACTGATATTGTTTAAACTCCAAATGTCCAAACTTTGTACTATAGAGCTTTTCTCCCCGGGCCTCCACTAAAAATGGGTTTCTGGCCCAGTCAGACTTTCACAGTCACCAAATGTCAATAAATTAATTAAATAAATAAATCATGGGCCTGATTCACAAATATCAGCACAGAACTGCAGAGTGCATTGAGCTAAGTGATGGCATCCCCCAGACAGTGTAAGGTATAAGGTAAATTAACTGGTGGAAATAGTATATAGGTGAGCACTCACTAACAAAGATAAGAGAATACTGTGAAAGATTGTTGTATGCAATGCAAATAAACAGCATTCAAATAGTGACAGCAGTAGTCATAAAACAGCAATAAAAAAGAAGAGTATGTCTGACAGGGAATGTCATAGTTATGTAATGCAATAGTGACATTTGCTGAAGAAGTGTGTGTGTTGCTGTTACAGAAGTGTGGTATAATCACCCATTAACAAATGCATGCAGCTAGTGTTACACACTTACATGTGCCAAAATACTAGGCAAATACCTTTATGTAAGTCTGTGTGTGGAACTGTACTTTGCAAAATAATGCAGGATCTGCCCAATACCTCAAGTTGAAGAAAAACTTTGATATGACATGGCTCATCAGCAACAAGTCAATAAGCAGTAATCTAAAACTAATTGTGGGAAGTAAGGCAAGTGTAGGAACACACAGTGCACAAACCACAAAGAATGAGGAAGAGAGAAAACAAGAAGAGGGATAAGGGTAAACAGAGAAACACCCAGGGAAGAAGGAAATTTAAAGTCAGTGGGTGGGTGAGAGGACATGGGTAGTTTTTATTTTATGGGAAGAAGACGGACTGGTAAGTTGCTGGTAAATGATAACTGGGTTGGGAACAAACACACACCAGAAAGGATACCATAAAACACAAGCACAGGGTAGTGCAGTACAAACTGGCAGTGTGATGCTTGCACACAATGCAGAGTTAGATAGCACAGGAGGGGGCATTGGACAGCACTGTCAAAGACAAACAAGAGAAGGGTGCATCTTATACATGGACCATCATGTCAAACATTGCAAAATAATGCACCGTTTCAAAAGCAGTATTGCTGTGTTGTGGCATTCTGTTTGTGTATGTACTTCAACTGGGTATCAGGAATGACTGATGGCATTGTGTGCTAGGAAATGCCTTTCAAGAAAGGATATTACAGCACAGCAGAACATAAGTGTAACTGCAGAGATGCCATATGTTTGCAGCTATACACAATCATTGCATTTTATACTAGCTTATGAGCATATTTCTGACTCAACAGATGACAACATTAATAGGTAGCGCATAGTGTTCTGACAAGGCAGCAACATAATATATCTGATACAGCAGAAGGTCTCTACTGTATGCACACATTCATGTGCAACAAAATGCTATGTAAATGTAAGAAGAACGCAGAGCATCTGTTCTCATTAAACAGCCCTGCTAAATGTATACCATAGGTATACATTGTATCACTTTTAAAATGTTACAGCAAATGTGGTGTATGGTATGCACAATGGTGGATTTTGCAGTAATGTGCCTCTGTACAATATTATACAGATGTGGACATACTGTACCTAAAAAATTATAGGTGTAGTGCAATACTGTGATGTATCAGCTGTATCAATATATGTATGCATGACAAACCAGGTCACATGTTCCATGTTCATGAAACAGTGATTACTATGTGTAATACTAGTATAGAATTGACAACTATAGTGTACAAAACTGTGTAACACTAGTATAGAATTGACAACTACAGTGTACAAAACTAAAACCCTTAAAAGCATATTACTTAATGGAAGGTGTCACTACAGTTACCATGTCCAACTTTAACAAATATACAGAGACACACATCACTCATCAATATTGTGCCTCTGTATATTTGTTAAAGAGGCACACTTCACTTATCAGTAAACAGATGTGTTACCAATGACAGATTGTGTGAGAAAATCAGTGATGTCAATGTATAAATATGACTGACAGTGTATGGCACATACTCACGCAACTGCCCCTGTGAAGTATGCATACACAACTGGAGGAGTGCATCTAAGGGGAACACTGCAGATGTATGCCACACATATCCATGTCTACATGAGTGCCAAAATACATTGTGTAACATAATCAAAGTGCAGAATGGAATTACTTAAATGTTGGCACCTCTGTGGTATGATACTAGGAGTCTCTTTCTGGTGGGTTCTACCTAAAGGCATGGCACAAGTTTGTGAAACTGTTATAAATATAGTAGTCTCTGTCAGGTGGGTTCTACCTGAAGGCATGGCGTAGGTTTGTGAAACTGTTATAAATGGCACAATGAAGACCAAGAGCAGCAAATCTGACATAATCATGAGTGCATCACTACTTCTAGCAAAATCACTCATCTGCACATATGTAAAGTCAAGCAAACACACTGCAGCACATCTCAGAGTAGTCAATATGCAGCTCAGCATTCCTACATGTGTGCAAAGGGCCAGAATGACAAGTATGTGCACAAATATAGCACTTGAAAAAGGTGACAAGGGAATATGTGCAAGACACTTGTGTGAAGCAGACAAAGGTGTTTATGACATTGGCTGGAAAAATGTGATCCTGTCATGCCTCATTTGATATGTTATGTCAAAAATAAATGTTGCTACATGAGCATGTTCCACATACACAGATCTAGCAGAGAATGTCATGCATAGCCTTTTTGACTGCATAGAATATGAACCTTACTAATTTATGAAGGACATGTGCAACTGTGTTGAAGAACTGTATAAGTGCAACCCATGGGGGGTCACTAGGGGCACACATGAATATAATCATGTATACACCACCATGCACTTGCTAAAGGGCTCTGTCACTGACACTTAGATTCCCTTTTATGTGGTATAAGTCAAAATGGAGGTAATTGACAGGCTGGAGCAAATGATCTACAAGTCAATATTGCACAGAAACATCAAGTCAGTAAGATGTTCCCCTGATATATATGCAATATGCAATGCAGACTCATTCCAGATATGAAAGAAAATATTCCCATTTTAACCATCCGCAGTATAATTTGTGGACATGGTTGTAAGAGGATAAGAAGTGGAAGGGGTTGCCTACTTGGTGAAAGGCACTGTAGAGGTGGACCACACCTTGACTACATTGTCAATATATGGCAAACATTTGTGCTATTGATCTTTCTTGATTTGTACATGTTATCTAGAGACAGACAATGAGTCATGGTGGGACATGATATGACAGTGCCTTCAATGTACCAGGGAGCCATCCACATAGATGAAATGGAGACACATAGGTAAGTGGTAATACAATAGCACAGTACAAGTCAACGAAAACTACCACTGCAGACCTGTAGACACGTCTTATGGTGTGACACACTATTAGTGACAGTGCTAACATACGAGAGCAGAAATGTCTGCTCATTGACAATGTGTTGGCAGCACACAAATTGTGTCCAGAAAGTAGGATAACACTAGGTATTCAAACGGCCAGAAGGTAAATGATGTACTACAGACAGGGAGAAGCATGTGGTACGTAGACCAACAAGTCACAGGGTGAGAGATATCACCACAAGCATTTGTGTGGTAGTGCACCGATAGTATTTCAAGCAAATTCTGACTCTCAAATAGCAGGAGATAAACACATGGTTTCCATGATATGTATTCTACAAAACTACATGGCAATAGCATGCTGGTAACATGAAACATAGAACCATGCAGACCATGCTAACCATACCTCTCAACCTCTTAGAGCAAAACATTTGGACAAAGCCTACAATGATGGCAAACAAGGACATATTTTAAATATTGCTCTTACAAACTTAGCAAGTTAATAGAATAATAGGTTTTGCATTAGCATGAATTTTCTGAAGGATGTGGAGTCTTAAACTCAAATGATTGTCATTATTTAATGACTTCAATCCGCAGCTATTCACCAGAAAAGTACAGATTTTAGGCGGAACACACCAAAAAGATGAGGCAAAAATCTGGACATTCTGTGAAAGTCTGTACAGTTGAAAGGTATGATACTCAGATGCCAGAGTGACCTTTATAGCTGGTCTGAATCTCATAAACGAGTTTGGCAACAATCACTCTGAAGAATTCATTCATGCAGTGGGCCTGACACAATGCATCACTGGGAACTTTCCTCATTGCTCTGTGAAGGCTTTATCATGGACACAGTAAATGGGTATTGTCTGGCTGGAAAAACTGAATGTTGTGCAGCTGGCCAAGTTCTTACTGGGCACCTGACATTTCCAACTCAGACACACTGTTCTCCCACAAGAGTTCATCATGTCATCTTAGTTTGTTTGTAACATAAAATGCCAAACAAGTGTAACATGTATGGCATGTGCTGTGAAATACCACAATTTCTGTATAACATAATGAAATATTGTTGTAAAGTTATTCTATTTGTCTTGTTAATAATCACATGAATTAACATATAAAAATATGTGCATCATGCATGTATGCATGGCATACATGCCACAACAGAACAAATGCAGGAATACACATGTGCAATATACTACAGAATTGTGGAATAATCAGGTATGCGTGGTCCACAAATATGAATAATAACCCACAGTCATGTTTTATCTTGCAAGTAAGCACAGTTCATAGAAAATACAATGCAGTAGTAGTGACTGTGCTAGTGTTATGCACAGTTCATGAAATATGTCAAAAGACACATGTGGTACACAGATCTAGGATTATCTGCTTTTATGACAGTGCCATCTGTAATGACGACAAACTGCAGATGTACATACAGAATCTCACCAATGTCAGCTGTGTGTTCAGTGATGTGTAACCATAAATGCAAACAGTTCATTCACATGCATAACTTTCAAGTGTCTCTGATGTTCAGGAATGTACTTAACTTAACATCAAAAGACTGATCTGTCATCTGTAAACCTCATGAAAGTGGTGATTTATGTAAAAATTGTGGTGCATATCATTAAATAATTACATTAATCACAGCTGGATGTGTGCTACTTCAGAAAATGCCTATTATGTGATATTCTTTCATTGTGTCATGGTCATATGTTAAGAGTAGAACTATGTCATAGTGTCAATCATTACTCCTGACTATCCTGGGGATTCATTAACGTGTACACACATTGTGTTAACTCTACACACTTTGTTCATGTTAGTGCAATGAGCAGCACTGCTTATTGAACATGCAAGCTGCTAAGAAGCCTACACATTCAGCAGCACCTGATCTGAACAGAACATCTGCTAGCAGCCATGAATAGGTGCGTGGAGGTCAATCATGCACTAAAAACAACAACTTCTATAGCCATTCAACCCTGGTAAGTGAGCACACACCAAGACCACAATAAAAGTTAAGGGCAAGTTGAATCAGATAATTAAGAGGCAGGGGAAGCTTGACAAGGAAAATCTGTTTTGATATGAATAGATTACCATACAAGCAACAACATTTAAATATATATTTTTATGTATAAACCTAATTGTGTTCAGTTAGGGACATGTACATAATTAAAAGGAAATACAACAAAGATGTGAGTGGGAAACAGCTACAGTGTAACAAAGGGAGGTAAGTGTGATACACGTAAAACTTATTTAAACTGCTGACTTGAGATAACAGTTAGCAAGGAAAGTATATGGATTAGGAGATATGGCATATACTGCAGTTTTTGCACATCAGATATGTATCTCAGAAGTTATACACTGTATGTAATAGTATGCTGTAGTCCCTACCTCTCATGTAATGCAGTTTAAATGAACTCCAAAGTTGTTGCCTTATGCACTTCAGGGAGAGAGACATTTTATTGTCATTTGTTGCCACCAGAAACCATAGAATGGCTATTGTAAACTTAAAAGAGTGTTAGCAAAGCATGTGTTTATATCATTGTAAATTATACAATACTTTATACAGTTATAAAATCTAACTATATGTTTTCAAGTATACTTTTCCTGAGGCATGCTCAATAATTTGTGCTCCTCACTTGATTATATTGAGAATGCCTAGCTACACCCATGTTGCAGGTATATGGAACTAGTCTGCCATTATAATGTATACCGTGGAAGTGATTAAAGGTAGTAAATTAAATCCACATGATTGATGTTAGAACATACATACATGTTAAAGAATTGTAAGTTTTTCAGTAGTGCCTTATGTGTTTGATGTGTATGTATTATGTGATTATTAGTTGCTAAGATGGCAGCACTCTAAATGTCTGCAGCTACTCTGGTTCCCAAATGTGCATTTATGTAGTTTTCTGTTGGTATGTTGTCCATTTGTGAAATGTTTCTAGGTCGTGTGAGTGGTGTCTGCTCCAGTGGAATTTTTTCTGCTTGGTCTGGTGGTTTTGTCTTGATTGTTGGGATTGTACCTTTTTGGTGACCGTTGAGCTAACCATGTTCATTTTAGGCCTGCAGGGATTACAGTTGTGTTGAGTGCAGGTATCCGAGCTTGGCATTGAATTTTTGACTCTTTTGGTTCTACTGGGATGAGGGATTGGTCTGTACTTTGAGACATTGCTAGTGTTGTAGGATGGAGCTGGCAGTCTTGGTGATGATGGTGTGGATGGAGAAGATTGCTGTGGCCACTCATTTGGGCCTCAGGTAGTAGAGTGCTGGTAGCAGGATGGAGTAAATCAGAGATGAAAAGAATGGGTTTTGTTGCATTTGTTGGTTTTAGAGGATGGTGTGGATAGAGAGGATTGCTGTGGCCACTGTAAATCATTCGGGCCTCAGGTAGTAGAGAGCCGGTAGTAGGATTGGAGTGAATTGGAGATGAATGGACTGGGACTTCGGACATTTTGTTGGTGTTTGAGGATAAAATTGGTGAGAGTGTGGATGGTGTAGAAGGTAGAATGGCTGCAGTCATCAAAGTCGCCACTGGGATGAGCAGAGCACAGTTATTGCTGCTTTGATGGCTATGGCTTGGACTCTGTTGTTGTGTTGCTGTTGTTACTGTCACTATTATGTTTATATGTTATTTATGTGTACATAATTTCATTCAGTTGTGCACTTGTGTATGGTATAAATGATAGTAAAGTTTTACTTTAAACTTTGAACTTTGAAGGAAGCAATGCTGATATTGCTATGGCAGTGTACACACTTGTGGGTGGCCATGGTGGTGCAGTGATTAGTGTTGTCTCCATACAGCAAGAGGTTCTCCGGTTCAATCCTTGGCTGGGGTGCCTTCTGTGCAGAGTCTGCATGTCCTCCCTGTGGTCGCATGGGTTTCTTCTGGTTGCTCCAGTTTCCTCCCACATCCCAAAGACATGCTGTAGGTGGATTGAGCACTCTAAAATTGGGCCTAGGCATGAGCGTGTGCATGTGTGTGCCTTCTGTGGAAGGTTGGGTGCCGGGCTGGCAACTCAACACCATAAAACTCTGCTGCCAATCATGAGTGGACAGGTGATTCGCTGTGGCAACCCCTAACCGGGCCAAAAGAAGAAGAAAGAAATGTACACACTTGTGACAATGGGCAAATATTGAGGACAGTCATGGACACCTGTGCAGTCTGTCCAGTAATAGTACTAACTGATGAAAAACGCATGTTACAGCATCCTGCGTGTAGTGAATGATAGAAAGTTTTTGACTGTTCAAGCATGCTGGATATGTATGAAGCAAAGTACAGTAGAGCATGACACATACACAGAAGTGCCACTTTGACCAGGATATAAACAGACTAATGATCAGATGTACATACTAACAGTTGTCTAACAATAAGAGATGTGACATACATATATGCAAAATGAAGATTATGATCATATGACATATGCAAACATCCACATAAATCAAGGTACAACTCAAGTGTTGTCATTCCCTGACAAATGGGTTGCATGTGTATGAATGTCATCATGTACATCACTACACATAAGATGGATTATGTCTACAAAATAAATGGATAGAAATCCCAGGCAAGACTTAGGCAAAACAAAATTACATACCAGCATTATAGGTTCATAGGTTCATAGGTATGTACTAGGCTATTGGCCCTGGGGACTATATAAGCCTAGCCAAAAAGGTTCCCTGGCTTTTGCCACCCAATAAAATTATTTTCTTGTGCCCCTGTCGAGCAGTGCTGCAGAAGTGATCCACGGGGTGAATTTTCTATTTCCCATCCAGTCATCAAGATTTTTCTTAAAGAGGGCTAATGAGGAGCTTTGCTTGACATGAATGGGTAGTTTGTTCCAGAGTATGGGAAGTCTCTGGGACAGGAATCTATCCCTCCAGCATGTTCTGTTTATTGTGGTGACAAGGTTTATGTCTCTGGAGCATGTGGTTCAGAGAGATTGGGATGTCTTTAAGGGTAGCATGTCCAACATCTCTGGTTTTGACATAGCTTTGTATGTTAGGCAGAGATCGCCTCTGAGTAGGCGATATGCAATAGAGTAGAGCTGGAAATTTTTTGAGACAGTCTACATATGACATCTGTTTGAGGCAGGTAACCCTCTTAGTGATGTATTTCCATGGCCTTTCCAATTGTTGTAGGTCCTTGTGAGCTACATGCCAAATGGGGCATTGTACTCTATAATGAGTCTGATGAGGGATGAGTAGAGAGGAACAATGACCTCCTTTTTTCCGGAGGAGAACCCTTTTGTGATGAGGTGTCCCACGTAGAAGGATTTCCTGACTACTGTGGCAATGTGGTTATCAAAGGATAGACTACTGTCCACCTGTGTCCCAAGTTCTCATCACAGTTTCAGTGTTTACTGAGCTACCACCTATGTGGTAATTCATGGGTACTGAGTTTTTCCCAAAGGGGATGACAATGCACTTCTTGGCATTGAGCTTGAGGCCATGACTGAGACTAAGTATCTGTCACTGTGAGGCCCTTTTGTGGAATGTCTGCACTATTAGGTGATTCTATTATGGCTCCCAGTTTGCAGTCATCTGTGAACTTTGTTAGCCAAAGACCTTCTGTGTTGGCCTGCACTTCAGAGAAGTAGATGCCAAATAGGAGAGGACACAGGACTGAAACCTGTGGTACTCCACTCATCACTGGTCTGAAGTCAGACTTGGAGTCGGCTACTTTTACTGTGTGGGTTCTGTCAGTGAGCCAGTTAGCCACCCATCTTGTGACATAGGGATTTATGCCCAGTTTAGTGAGTTTATCTATAATTCCAGAGTAGGGGGTGGTATCGAAAGCCTTGACAAAGTCAAGATAGGCTGTGTGCACTACTTTGCCCTCGTCTACGGCTCTGGTGACTGCTTCAAAGAAGTCAATCGGGTTTAGTTGACATGATCTACCTTTTACAAACCCAAATTGAGTGGGGTCCAGAGTTTGGAGATTACCTATGTCTTTGTTTTAAGCTCCAAGATGATACATTCCATGGCCTTGCAGACCAGGCTCGTCAGGCTAATGGGGCGGTAGTTTCCAGTGTCCATGGTGGCACCCCTTTGTGGAGTGGGATAACCGTTGTTGTGCGCCATTCAGTAGGCACATAGCCTGAGGTGAGGCTATGATTGAACATGATACTTAGGTGGGGTGCCAGTTTATTCTGTAGTTCATGCAGTATGTAGCCTGGTATGTTCTCTGGTCCCATGGATGCTGTGTTCTTGGCTTTGGAGAGTGCAGTCTTTACTTGTTCATCCATGATTACAGGGGCTTTGCATTCTTCCAGTATTAAGATGGGCCCTTTGGAGGGTGAGGGGGGGGGTAAAGTTAGCACTGAACCTATCTGCCAGGATGTTTGCAATATCGGTTGGTTATGTATATTTAGTGCCATTGTGCTGTAGCTCAGAGCAGATCTGAGTGTTGCCATTGAGATTCTTGACATAGCTATAGAATGCTTTGTGGTTGTCTTTGGAATTGGTGGTGATTTTATTTTCATAACTGGCTTTGGAGGATTTTATGAGGGATCTCAGCTTCTTGCTGAGGCTAACCAGGGAGTTCCTCCAATTTTGGGATTTTACTCTTTTTTTACAACAGCTCCTTCCTTCTGTTGTAGAGTTTGTTTATGGCAGGGGACCACCAGATTGGTTTCCTTTTTTTGGAGGATAGCATCTTGGTTCTGTTGGGGATGGCATGTTTCATGCACTTGTGTATTTGCTTATACAATGCATTTGTGTAAGATTCAGCAGTCGTCCCTCTGCATGGGTGTCGTGAAGTTTGCCACTTTTGTCTTAAGAAGCATGAAGTTGGCTCTGGAGTAGTTTTTGATTCGGTTCATAGGTTCATAGGTAGATACTAGGCTATCTGCCCTAGGGCATTTATAAGCCTAGCCAGAGTGTATTTGGCTTCTGCCTCCCTATTAGATTAGCCTATTGTGCCTCTGTAAAGTAGGTCACAGAAGGTACCCTTTTAAGATTGTTTACTGTGCCTCTGTCTAGCAGGGACACAGAAGAGATCCCAGGGGTGAATTTGCGATTTCCCATCCATGCGTCCAGATTTCGCTTGAAGAGGGTCAGCAATGGGCTATGTCTAACATGAATTGGGATTCTATTCCAGAGTGAGGAGAGCCTCTGGGAAATGAATCTGTCCCTCCAGCATGTCCTATTTATTTTTGTGCTGAGGTTTAGCTCCCTGGAGTGTGTAGCTCTAAGGGACTTGGATTTTTTGAGGTGGAGCATGTCCATTAATTCTGGGTTTGACATGGCTTTGTACGTCAGGCATAGATTGCCTCTGAGTAGGCGGTAAGCAACTGAGTAGAGCTGGAGTTTCTTTAGTCGAGCTGCATAGGACATCTGTTTGTAGCCCATGATCCTCTTGGTGAGGTACTTTTGGGGTCTCTCCAGTTGCTGCATGTGTCGGGTAAGGTACATCCCAAAAGGGGCATTGTATTCAATTATGGGCCTGATGAGAGATGAGTAGAGGGGCACAATGACCTCTCAATCTAGATGCGAACCCTTTCATGATAAGGTGGGCTATATAGAAGGTCTTTCTAACCACTTTGGCAATGTGATTATCAAAGGAGAGTTTACTATCTACGTTGGTCCCCAAATCTCTAATTACTTCTTCCGTACTTAATGGATTACCACCTATGTGGTAATTTGTAGGCACCTTGTTTTTCCCAAAGGGGATGGCTATGCACTTTTTAGCATTTAGCTTGAGGCCGTGGCTCTGACACCAAGCATCCGTCTCTGTGAGACCCTTTTGGAGGATGCTTGTGTCAGCTGGAGATTCGATTATGGCACCCAGTTTGCAGTCATCTGCGAACTTTGTCAGCCATAATCCCACCATGTTAGCCTGAACCTCAGAGAAGTATATACCGAACAAGAGAGGTCCCAGAACTGAGCCCTGTGGGACGCCACTTGTAACTGGTTTGGATATGGACATGGCACCAGCGATTCTGACCATATGGGTTCTATCTCTGAGCCAGTTTGCACCCCATCTTGTGATATAGGGGTTGATATTTAAGCTGGTAAGCTTATTTATGATGCCCGAGTGGTGTATTGTGTTGAAGGCTTTTGCAAGGTCCAGGTAGGCTGTGTGGACTACCTTGCCCTCATCTATGGCTTCAGTTTCAAAGAAAGCAACTAGGTTTAAGAGGCAAGATCTGCCCTTAACAAAGCCAAATTGGGTAGGGTCCAGTGTCTGGAGGCTCCCAATGTCTTTGTTTATGAGTTCCATGATAATACGCTCCATAGCTCTACAGACCAGACTGGTCAGGCTTATGGGGCGATAGTTCCTGGGGTCCATTGTGGCACCACCTTTATGGAGTGGGACCACTGTAGCTGTACGCCATTCTTTGGGTACATATCCTGTAGTAAGGCTAAGTTTGAACAGTGACTTAATGTGAGGGTTCAGTTCTTCTTGGAGCTCATGTAAAACACAGCCTGGGACACCATCCAGTCCCATAGATGCTGTGTTTTTTGCTTTGGAGAGGGCAGCTTTCACCTGTGCATCTGTGATGTCAGAGAGGTTACATTCAGTTGGGATAGGCATTTGCTCCTTTGGGGGGAAGGAGGGGAGAAGTTTGCACTGAATCTGTCTGCCAGGATATTGGCTATGTCTGTAGGTTCAGTATATTTTGTAATGTTATGCAACAATTCAGAGCATATCTGGGAGTTTCCACCCATGTTCCTGACATAACTAATGAAGGCCTTGTGATTATCTTTAGTGTCTAGGGCAATTTTTCTTTCGAAACTGGCCTTTGAAGATTTTATGAGGGATCGAAGTTTCTTGCTAATACTGATCAGAGATGCCTTCCCTTTTTGGGATTTTGCTCTGTCATGTAGTAGCTTCCTCCTTCTGTTGTATAGCTTATTTATGGCTGGGGTCCACCAGACCGGTCTCCTGTTTTTGGAGGAGTGAGTCTTGGTTTTATTTGGGATAGCTCGATCCATGCATTCCTGCAGGTGCTCATAGAATGCATTTGTAAAGGATTCTGCGGATTGGGCTGTATTATCCTCTGGCCCGGGGGCTTTGAAGGATTCCACCTCAGTCTTGAGAAGTGCAAAGTTGGCTTTTGAGAAATTCTTTACAGTGATTTCCTTGGCTGGGGGTGGGGACGGGATATGGATGTCCAGAGAAATTTGTTTATGGTCTGATCTTACCAATGAGGGGTTTACCTCTGGTTTAGAACATAGAGTCCCCATGTTGGTGATGACCAGGTCCAATATGTTGTTCCCTCTTGTGGGAGTGGTGACCAGTTGTTCCACCGCATTAGAGTTTATAAATTCAAGGAACCGTTGGGCAAGGGTGTTTGGGCTTGAGTAGTTTTCCCAGTAAATGTTTGGGTAGTTGAAGTCACCCAATAACATAGTGTTTGGAGAGACCTTCATATTCTCCAGTGTTTTCAGGAATGCCAAGTGGGGTTCCTGTAATAGGGAGGGTGTTCTGTAGCAGGCTACAAACTGAAAGGCAGTTTTGCCCGCTGTTAGTTGCACATGGATGGTTTCCAATACTTTGTGCAGTGCCACTAACTGGGAGGTGTAGGTATCTTTGATGAATATAGATACTCCCCCTCCTTTTGTGCTTCGGTCCAAGTTTTGGGGCCGAAACGCATGGTATGAGTTATAACCTGATAGTGCTGGGGTGCTTATGGTGTTAACACATCAGCTACTGGGGAAATGTATCGGATTTCAGGCTACAATTATTGGGGTAGAATGCATTCATGTTACTGTAATCAATGAAATGATGTCTGCCTTTCCTGGTCCAAGTGCAACAATGTACATGTTGACATAAAAAGTGTATCAAACTACATGTGAATGCAGTATACCATGAAGTGGTAACTGATATTTAGCCCTAAACAGAGCCTTGTTAGACACTGTTGCAATACCTGTATGACACTACAGTAACACGCATCACACCTAGGTGAAACATTAATGTGTATTACTAGGTGACCTGCTGATAATTTTACATTTCACATGCACCAACTGTCCACTGGCCTATGACAAATGTTGTCCTCTGTGCATAGGTCAATAACTGCAATGGACAGACAATGGTAAACCATCAACAGGCTAATTTTATTTATTTATTTATTTAGTTATTGATTGATAAAGAAGAACAAATGGGAAGATGCATCTCAGCACATTGATTACTTGATGTGCTTTTTGCTAAAAAGAGTGCATTTTATGCATCCTTATACTGGGAATTACAGCAAAGACTACAATGACATCATCTGCCTAACACAATACTAGAGGAAAGTGCCATAACATTGGCTCACTCACACTTTGTGACTGTTTTGCAGCACGGCACACATTAAGAAATGATGAATAAGACATCATCTCTTTTACAGCTCTACAGTGTGAACAAAATAGTAAAAAGTATACATAGATGTTTGCATGAACTCATGCAGCACAGATGATTATTTTTCTGGAAATAAATAATGCCTGTGAGCATTCATTGAAATAATCAGCAGCTGTATCTTGCCAGACATGAACGCGTGCCAATGTCAGATCTCAGAGCGATGCATATCAAACACTGATGCCTTAGATGCAGTCATATCAGGTGATTGCATCAAACATATCAGGTGATTACATCAAACATATCAGGTGATTACATCAGTATCTTATTGTAATGGTTATGTCTAAACCAACATGGAATGTGAGACCTAAAAAAGTAACCCTCTAACTGTGACATTCTTCCAGCCTTTGGGTAAGCTACTCCTGTATGTAACAACTGTCTGAGATGAAGACCTGCCAGATTCAAGCCCCTGCCAATCAAAATCCAGAGTCTAGAGCTGTGTAGTGACTATGTTTGCATCATGAGATAGTAATGGAGGTTGTCACAAAGAACACACTTCAAGGAGTGAAGTAATTCAGGCTTTTAAAGTTCGTTTATTCAATACAAGTCATTCTTAGGCATCAAAAGTATGTTGCAATGTTACTGTTCACCAACAAACTACCAAAAATAAAAAGACGAAACCAGACACCTGGAACATTTGTGGAAAAAAAATGGAAACTGTACTAATAAAGCATCCATAACAAAAAAAAAAAAAAAAAAAAAAAAAAAACAGTGCTTTCATCCCTAAACAAACAAAATGGGATGTCATTAGACTTAAGTGCCATAACCAGCTGCTCACAATATATATATATATATATGTCTATATATATATATATATATATATATATATATATATATATATATATAGATACATATATATATATATATATGGGTCTATCTGAGTTCATCGACACTTTAAAATACCGACAATGGATTAACCGACACGAGAATGTCGAAAGTCACGTCACCGACGCCAGAAGATCGACGAGGCAGAAGACCGACGGAGGAAGACACCGACGCTGAGAAGCTGTGATGGGGTAAGGGTGCGAGTAAGGTAAGTGTGCGATGCTGGTGTTTAGTAGGGGTAGGGGTGGGATAAGTGAGTTAGGGTTAGGGCGCGGGTTAGGTGAGTGTGCGAGTAAGGTAAGTGTGCAATGTTGGTGTTTTGTAGGGGTAGGGGTGGGATAAGTGAGTTAGGGTTAGGGCGCGGGTTAGGTGAGTGTGCGAGTAAGGTAAGTGTGCAATGTTGGTGTTTTGTAGGGGTAGGGGTGGGATAAGTGAGTTAGGGTTAGGGCGCGGGTTGGGTGAGTGTGCGATAGTGACGGACCTTAGGGTAAGGGTTTGGGTCAGGGTTGTGGTTAGTTGTGTATGTATGGGTTAGTGTTTGTTTGTAAGGATTTTGGTGTGCTTGTGTTGTGTGTGTGTGAGTGTTGGATAGGGGATGTGTTTTGTTTGTTGGTATGTTGTGTCGGGTGTATGCGATGTCGTGTTTGTGAACTGTCGATCTTCTGGCGTCGGTTAAATGAGTTTCGTTGTTTTGGTGTCGGTTAATTCGTTTTCGGTATTTTAAAATGTCGATGAACTCAGATAGATCCATATATATATATATATATATATATATATATATATATATATATATATATATATATATATATATATACATTTGCCAATCAATTAGTCAGCTGATTAACTCAAGTTTTTAAAGACTCATAAACAGAAATATACCAATCCTACTAATACAACAGTCAAATTTCCAAATTTCATAAAACATAATAAAAGTACGGTTCAAAATTACCATATTTATGAAATATAATAGAAAATAAATTGCTTTTGTGCACAACTGGATAAACAGATACTCTCTGTAACTAATTTTACTGTTATGAATTACACACTGTTGACCATACTAGAAATAGACACATGATCATTTAAACCAGGTACATTGTTCGCACTTAATCTAATCTGCCAATACAATTCTTTAAACTTAAGTAAATTATCACTGTCACCAACTCTCATGTTTTTGAACACTCTGTCAATGACAAAACTATCTCTTGAAATCATCACAAATAATTGTATGCCTATACAATGCATTACTGTTTTTGTTTTTCTTAATATCATTTATATGTTCATATCTCTTATCTTTAAGCCTCCTTTTTGTTTTTCTAGCATAGAAGGCGAAGAAGAAAATGCAAGTTAACAAACAAAAACCACTAACAAACTTGTAAAAAATAACTGAAAAAAATGGTGAAAAATGACCACAGGTGGCAAGACAAATAAAAGGAACAGAATATAATCCACAGAGACAAGTTTTAATTCATGAAAATGAGTAGTGTAAGCACTTTCATCTTGCTTCTGTGAGCAAGACTTCATCAGACAAACAGAACTAATGCAAAATGAACTATTTAAAGTGTCACATGTTGAACATCGATTAGCTTCTAAATGCAAAAGTTACAGATATTTAAAAACATTTCAGTATAAATACAAATGATAAATGAATAAGCATAAATAAATAAGCAAGCATGAATAAAACTGATTAAGAATGGTCATGCACGCTGAGGATGACCTGATTTTAAAAATATTATAAAAAACTTTGTTTAAAAACTGTTAAATAATTACTTGATGTGCAAAATGAGCAATTCATTTAAAAGAAATACCCACTAGTAAAATCAACTACTGCACAGCCTGTCAGTTAACTAATATAATACAAAAAATACAAAGAGTATAAAAAAGTAATTCTACTAAGGTCCAGTGATGTAAACAAAGAACAAATGTACAGAAGAAATGATCAATTACCTCTGCAGACTCATCAGTTTTAAAACACAAGACAAGGAACATAAATCATTTAGTCCTGGAGCATTGTAGGCTTTCAGTTTTATTTGCCATAATAATTTGCACAGTTATAGGGTGAGGGGTTCCCCCTGGGATCTTGTCACTTGTCACTTGAAACTAGTTGCCTTGTGTGCAACTAGATTGTTGTTGTTGTTGTTATGTCTTTCGGCTTTTCCCGGTTAGGGGTTGCCACAGCAGAACTCTGGTCTGCTAATGATTGGTAGTTGATTTTTACATGCCGAGTTACCAGCCCTGACACACAATCTTCAACGAAGGTACGCACATTCACGCATGCCTCCATGCAGAAGACGCTCTAGCTGAGAATCGAACCCGACAGTGTCTTACTGTGAGGCGACAACGCTACCGCAGCATAGGTATTGGCGAAATTTCAATGGTTCTTTTACAGGTCAAATATCAACTCATGGTGCCTGCATCTATACAGATTACTGGCAAACACTTGGGGGAAACCACTAAAGTAGATATTGATGATTTATGTCTAAAGGATTTATGGAGATATTATAAAGTCAGGTTAGACAGCAGCTAAGCAAGCAGTATTTACTGAAAAGAAAGAATTAGCTTTGGAAAGAATTATCAGTTGTGGGGATTCACCTAATTGGCTGCTACCTGGCTACTACAAGTGCTGGTCTCACCATAGCTTCACATGGATGGGATAAAATGCCCCTTTGCTTCTTCTTTCACCAAAAGAAAAGGAGTGACACCAATCTCAAGATGAGAAGCAAGGCAGAGTCTCTGGTGTTCAACAATTTTGTCCTAGATTCTGCAGGGCTTAGTAGGCTTGCTGTAGCTTTTTCTTGGTAGATGCCTTGAATAGCAATCAGACCAGTCAGAAAAGTCCCACTCAAGGACAATCAGGAATCAATGCCCTCTGCTATTTCTCTCACTAGGAACAACATATACGCTTAAATTTCAAGCTGGCTCCTATGAAGCAGTTATCAGACTTTCTGGTGATCAGCTGTCTCCAAAAATAATGTAATTATGCTCCTTCTCTCAGCAGCAGCCAGACAGAAGCACTAATCCCTAATCCCAAGATGACTGCTGAGAGACAAAATGTGGGGTCTCCAATAATTGGTGGTCTTGGACAAGATGTTGCAGATTTTAGAGGTGAGCTGAAAAGAATGGGTAAGTATGCTAAGAACTGTAGTGTGCACTAAGCAGTTATATAAGAACGAGGGAGTAACTCAAGCTTTAGCAGTCTAAGGGGAGAACCATAAATTTTAAAAGAGCAAGACAAACTGGAAGGGGGTTGGCACTTAGTATTCTAGCTCTATGGAATACAGCGGGATGGCCAAAAAATTTAAATACCTAAAAGGGAGTGACTACACAAAATGATAACTTTGTGCTTTACTAACAATAGCTAGTGAAAGAGGAGAAGGAAGGAAATATGTGGCCAAATTAACATAAGGGTCTGCCGAATACAGAGACAGTTTAAAAAACACCATCAGGGTGAGATGGTGAAGAGGATGTCAGTGTGTCTCACAAGAGACACATCTCTGGTCTCATTGCTAGTTTAAGTATGCAATTGAATGCAGAATATCATTAAAACACAGCATCATAAAGGTACTGAAGCAATACAAATTACAAAAAAGCAATATAAGAAAAGCAAACTAACCTTTCCTCACACCCTTCTATGGCAGAGTCTTAGAGAGCTTTTCTAGTAAAGTCTTGAAATGTTTTATTTTACCCCTTAAATACAAGGTTCAGTTTCTATCGCCTGCCTCAGTTCACAGGTAATTAGCCATAACTAACCTGTTTTAATTTCTGTGTATTTCACAAGAGTCACAGCTCTGGTCTCTCTCATAGGCTAAATATGCAAATGAATGCAGAATGCAAGGAAAATACAGTGTAATGAAAATATACATTAGCTATCATTTTGACAGATGAGAAAGAGAGATACGATTATTTATTTGGGAGAAAGCACCTCCAATCTCAACATTTGCCAAACGAGGAGCGTATATTTCACCTCTCTCTGAATTATGGTGACATCCTTGTTTGGTCTATAGATTTTGCTCACATTCACTTCTAATCCCTCCTAAAATTTGATGTTAAGGAACACAGTATGTAACTAGTGGCAATGATTATATGTAGATGTTTGCTTTACCTCATTTGCTACACGTTAATTCATGCGCTACTACAATATCGACATCGTCAGTCTGTAGTACTGCGATTTTAAAATGTGTCACTGAATCTGGATTTAAGAAGTTATGAGCTCTGTTCAGGAGTACATAACCAACACATGCTACTCTGCAGTACCACTCATGAACATTTCATCCCAAAACCTACACAGGAAATTGAGGTCATGGCTTTGTCAACTTACATCTTCAGGGGTGAGATTACTAGCTGGTGAGCTAAATGACTGATAAACATCTGTGTTTTGTAAAAATAACTGCATCTCATTCCTAGACATATAACGTTGTAAAAATATATGTTCTGTCTATTTATTTATCTATCTATCTATCTATCTATCTATCTATCTATCTATCTATCTATCTACCTATCTATCTGTAACGCTGTGTCTTACTTATCTGTACATCTTTCTTTTTGTAATATGATGATACAAACTGCATTCACAGCAGTACACAAATTTAAAGCAATTTCTGTCAAATAACTGAAGTGCATTATAATCGAGAAGAGTACAAACAGCCTACAATTTTATAACAAAGCTGAAATCATCTATAATTTTCAAATCTGGCAACCAAGACCGCATCAACAACATGTTACACTGCAGTTTTAGCAGAAGAAATATATATGAATCACCTTCACAAGGAATTGAACTCAAAAGTCTGGTTAGAACTGCACGCATCAGCAAGGCTGAAAATGTTATCTGGTCAGCCACAGAGAATTCAGTGTGCAAGCCTACCTTTTCCATATAACATCTTCACATTTGCCAGCATTTGTTTGTGTGAAAAAAATACAGACATATATAAAACAATATATATATGAATATATATATATATATATATATATATATATATATATATATACACACAAATATATATATATGTATACATATATATATATATATATATATATATATCAATAAATATATATATTTATATGGATCCCCTACACTACACCGACACGCCACAAAGCTGACACCCAAAACACCGACACCAAAACACCGACAACACACAATACCGACAACGCACAAAACCGAACACCATAACACCAACACCCAAAACACTGACACACAAAACGTAAACTACACATTGCACACAACTATACATGCACTAACCTTAACCCAAACCCTGGAAACTGCAAACTGGGCGCCATAATCGACTCTCCAGCCGACACAAGCATCCTCCAAAAGGGCCTCATAGAAACAGACAACTGGTGCCAGAGCCATGGCCTCAAGCTAAATGCCAAAAAGTGTATAGTCATCCCCTTTGGCAAAAACAAAATGCCCACAAATTACCACATAGGTGGTAATCTATTAAGTACAGAAGAAGTAATTAGGGACCTGGGGACCCAAGTTGATAGCAATCTCTCATTTGACAACCACATGGCCAAAGTGGTTAGAAAAACATTTTATATAGCCCACCTAATCATGAAGGGATTCACATCTAGATCAGGGGAGGTCATTGTGCCTCTTTACTCATCCCTCATCAGGCCCATAATTGAGTACAATGCCCCTTTTGGGATGTACCTTACCAGACACCTGCAGCAACTGGAAAGACCCCAAAAGTACCTCACCGAGAGGATCAAAGGGCTCAAACAGATGCCATATGCTGCCCGGTTAAAGAAACTCCAGCTCTACTCAGTGGCATACCACCTGTTCAGAGGCGATCTGTGCCTGACGTAAAAAGCCATGTCCAACCCGGAATTAATGGACATGCTGCACCTCAGAAAATCCAAATCCCATCGAGCTACACGCTCAAGAGACTTGAACCTCAGCATTGAAATAAATAGGACATGCTGGAGGGACAGATTCATAACCCAGAGGCTCCATTCACTCTGGAATAAAATCCCAGTCCAGGTTAGGCAGAGTCTCTCATTGACTCACTTCAAGAGGAATCTTGATGAGTGGATGGGAGATCGTAGATTTACCCTGGGTATCACTTCTGTGTCACTGTTAGACAGAGGCACAGTTTATTAACCTCGAAAAAGGGCATAACAAAATAAATTTAAAATGGGTGGCGAAAGCCAAACACATTCTGGCTAGGCTTATAAATGCCCTAGGGCAGATAGCCTAGTATGAACCTATGAACCTATGAATCTAACCATAAGGTCCGACACAACCGCACACTTACCCTACCCGCACCCTAACCCTAAATCACTTAACCCACCCCTAAACCTACAGTCCGTCACTATCGCACACATACCCTACCTGCACCCTAACCCTAACTCACTTAACCCACCCTTAAACATAAAGTCCGTTACTATTGCACACTCACCCTACCCGCACCCTAACCCTAACTCACTTAACCCGCCCCTAAAACTACAGTCACTCACTATAGCACACTTACCTGTCTGCTCCCTAACACTAAATCCCTCACTCTATCGCACACTTACTGAGTCGCGGTCACACCTTGCCCATGTTGTTGTTTTGTCCGGCGGGATCTCACCTTGTCGATCATCTGCGTCGTTGGTCTTCTCGTCTCCGTCCATAGAGTGTCGGCCTTCTGGCGTATCGGTGTACTGAAGGGGACCCATTTATATATATCCATCCATCCATCCATCCATCCAGAAACCCCTTTTTCTCATAGGGTTAGGGTGTCACTTCCACGGTGACAATCATCTGCAGCCAGGGTTTACACTGCCAGGTGGCTAGCCTTGCAACAGTACTTCCACACCACACACTCACACTTATGGCAAATTTACCATGTCCATTCCACCTACTGCATGTCTTTGGGATGTGGGAGGAAACCAGAACACAGGGAGGAATCCCAAGTGAACACAGGGAGGACATGCAGACTCAGCACAGAAGGCACCCCTGCCATGAATTGAACTGGGAAACCTCTTGCTGTGAGGTGACAATGCTATACACTGTGCTGCCCATATATATATATATATATATATATATATATATATATAGTGATATATAAATATATATATATATATATATATATATATATATATATATAAATATATATATATATATATATATATATATTTTTTTTTTAAAGGCTTACAGGTTTTTATACATAAATATATATATATATATATATATATATATATATATATATATATATATATATATATATATATTGACTATATATATATATATATGACTATATGTATATATCTCTATATATATATATATATATATATATATATATATATATGAGTCTACTTTGACCCATCATATATCTATATATATATATATATATATATATGAGTCTACTTTGACCCATCAAAATTACAGTTCACTGAATTTTAATTTTGCAACTTTGTTTTCACGAAAGCGCATTTATTCAAAAATGCACTTTCGTGAAAATCAGTTGAGTGAAGTGAGGTCGCCGGTTCTGGGAGCCTGTGGTGTTGCAGGTACAGTATGTTTTTAGTGGTGTATGGAAGGAGAACTCATTGTTGTACATTGCAGTACAGTGGGGATAAGGGAATATTCCTTTTTCTCCGCTTTAGTGTGATCTCAGAGTTAGTATATATAAGTAAAGTGGGTGTGGGGGCACAGCTGTGTTTAGTGTCTTTTTTTTCGCTCAAATGATTTTCACGAAAGTGTTTTTTTTTTTCAATAATCGTTTTTATTGTTTTGCAAAACCATTATACATTTCACACACTATTTATATTATGTACAATACTGCTTCCAATGTTTTAGTTCCATTTTGAATTTCCATATTATACATTAAGAATAAATATCATATTAACCAAGTACAGGAAAATGAAAAAAAATAAACATAAAAGCATCTACTATAGACAAATATGAACCAACTCAAGCCAATAATTTGTATTATTTCTACATTTTCTATCTAATCCAAGAATGTGTTGGTACACATACAGAATGTCCTAAAGGAAAGTGGATAGGAACCGCTAAGCCAAAATAATATTACAGATTTGTTCCCAAATTTTTATACTGTTTATACTTTTCTTATTATTTCTAATTAACAATTTGTGCGCTAATATATGCTTAATCGCTAACAGCCTGAAATTTTGCCACGATGTCTGTGCTGGGTTCAACCAATTTGTGGCTATATATAATTTCATTAGTAAACTAATATTCATAATTACAATCTTTTTTGTTTTGCCCAAATTCTCCGGTGGAATATGTAAAATCAAAAATTCCCAGGTGAGTGTTGAGTTTTGGTAACCCATTTTTTGTAGCTGCAACTTTAATGAGTTCCATAATTTATAAATGCACTTGCAACTCCAGAACATGTGTAACAGGTCTGCTGTCTGATCTACACACTGTGGACATTTAGGTGACTTTTTTGAATCAAATTTATGAAGTGTTAGATGGGTATAATACGCATTGTTAAATATCATCAATTGAGTAAAGACCAGTTTTTGAAGTGATACGGATTTTAATGTTAAGTTAAACGCCTCTACTATTTTACTATCGTCTAGGGATGGCAATTTCTCTCTCCAGTATTCCAATAACAGAAGATTATTATTATATTTTCTCTCTTTTACCATTTTATACGCTGAGGATATGTATTTTCTGTCTTGTTGCAATGCTTCCCACAGATGACACGAAATAACTAGTTCCTCTTTTTTAATTTCAGAACTGTTAAAATAATTTATGGCCAGATATTTTATCTGCCTCATTATAGTTAAATAAGAAATGGGAAGATTCATCTCTTTTAAGATATCTTGTACCGCTACTCCTAAGAAGGGGTATAAATCACTTACAGTTAAATCCTTAATAAATGGAAATTTCTTTAAGTCTATCAGTTGATTACCAATAGTCATATTAGGATTCCCATGAAACGGTTGAAACATCATCATATATTTTAATAGGTTCAAGGAGGCAAATAGAGTTTGAGTCGCCATTGCCCATATCTTGATGTGCTCCATTAACTCATATTTACTCAATGTTCTTATATTCAAAAATGGTACAGCTTTAACATTAATTCCCTTTCCTTTTATATGTTTATAATTTAGCAGTACCCATTTGGGTATCCATTTTCTATTTTCACTGTCCAAGTAAGACACCCTTAAAATCCTATTGGCCTGAATCACTGTATAATACATCTCAAAATCCGGTAAATCCAACCCCCCCCTCGTTTTAGGAGCCATCAGTTTCTCATAGGATATTCTCATTTTTCTGGGTTCCCACAGAAATTTCCCCAATCCTATCTGAAACTGCTTAAAAAAGGATTTCGTGATTTTAAGTTGTGCTGTTCTAAAAATATAAAGCATTCTGGGGAGAACGTTCATTTTTATTATCGCTGCTCTTGCCATCATCGGTAGCTTCAACTTACTCCATCTTTTCAAATCCATTGTTATTCGGTCTCCAGTTGCCTTAATATTGTTGATAAAAAATTCTCTATTTTCAGTTTTGAAGTCAATCCCCAAATATTTTATTCTTTCTTCTGTCCTTACTCGTCCTATCAATGGTAGCATTGAAAAAGGTGTAGGTGACTTTAGAGGGAATATTTTGTTTTTTTTTTTAAATTTAGTTTGTAATTAGCAATTTTCTCAAAGGTTTGTATTGCTGTTAGTATTTTTTCCGTATCCGACACCGGTGTGGTACTGTATATATTTAGATCGTCTGCAAAAGCAGCCATCCTAACCTTTATCCCAAGAAGTACAGGAAAGTTATAAAAAACATTTTGTTTCATATGAAGAAATAAAGGTTCCAAATACAGATTAAACAGTATGGGAGACAATGGGCATCCCTGTCGAGTTCCATTTTTAATTTGAATCCTTTTGGAGCATTCATGATTTATAGATAAACTAGTGTATGCATTCTTGTATAAATTTCTTAACGTAGAAATAAAGACCTGAGGTATATTGAAATATGATAATATTTCAAATAAATATGCCAAATTAACTCTATCGAATGCTTTTTGAGCATCAATTATTAAAGCATATATGTTCATATTTTTATACTTCGCATAAGATATTAATGTATGAAGAGTTAATGTATTGTCTGTAGTCTGTCTCCCATCTATAAACCCCGCCTGTTCTTCTGATAGTCTCAAGTTTATAATTTTTTTTAATCTACTAGCTAGAATAGATGTCATGATTTTCATATCAATATTCAACAGTGATATGGGCCTGTAATTGTCTGGATTTTTGGGATCACTATTCTCTTTCAATATCAGAATTGTTCTTGAAGCATTAAAATGAAGATCATTGCTGCCATTCGAAATGATATAATTAAAGGTCTGTGAAAGTACGGTGCTCAGAATCCCACTAAAAGATTTATAAAATTCAGAGGTCATACCATCTGGTCCTGGAGCTTTATGTGGCTTTAATTTCTTAATTGCCTCTAAAACTTCCTCAACTGTAATCAATGCAGTCAATTCTCCATGAGAATCCTTGTCAATCTTGGGAAAATTAATTTTCTGTAAGAACTCTTTTCTCTCTTTATCATGCACATGAGTTTGTTGCTCACCATATATCTGATTAAAAATTGATTCAAAAATCTTCATGATATCTGACTTATCAGTATATAATGTATTGTTATGATTTATTTCAGTAATTAATCGTGTCGATTTCGTCTGATTAATAATACGGGCTAATGCTTTCGAGGGAGTTTGAATGTGATTTGCATATTTAACTAAACTTCTTTGTTCATACAGTGTCAATTTTCTGTTATGCATAAGAAACAGCTCTTTCTGACATCTTAACAACTCATTTTCTGTTTGTTCAGTGTAGTTCCTCATCAGCTCCTGGTCCAATAATTGTATTTTGATTTCCAGATCCAGTTGTTCTTTATTTTGGAGTTTTTTATAATAAGTGGCTTTCTGAATAAATAATCCTCTTAACAAAGTTTTAGTTGTGGCCCATTCTATATCTAATGGATGTTCATTACGGGGTATATTGTATACTAATTGTTTAAGTATCTCCTTAACTTCTTGTACTATATCTTCTTTGGTTAATAGATATGGGTTTAAGGACCAATTATATCCACAATGATTTTTAGTTTTCAAAATATCGGTCTTTAAAGTTAAAGTTATTTTAGAATGGTCTGAGAGCTGTCTAGCTAGATTAGAAACCCTAGGGTCAAGTGAAATGAACACTTCTGGAATTAAAAAAAAAATCAATTCTCGACCACATTTTATGGCAGCTAGAATAGAAAGTAAAGTTTTCTGCCTTTGCTTGTATGTGTTTGTGTTTAAAAGGGTCATACAGTTTGAAATCTGTTCTCAGTTCTTTCAACGCTACCATTGCCTGCTTATTAAAAGCAGTAGAAGCTCCCAACTTATCAGTTTTAGAATCTTGGTATGCATTCCAATCCCCCCCCCATCACTATGTAACAGTTGTTATATGACTGTAGAATAGAGTAAATTGAAGCTATATAATAATGTTGGTTCACATTGGGGGCATAAACACATATAAGTACTATCGGCTTATCCAAACTTTCAGATTTGAGAACCACCAAACACCATCTGCCTTCTTTATCTATTTTGTCCTCCAAAATTTCTCCTTGAAAATGATTCTTGATAATAATTGCCACCCCAGCACTATTCGTAGTCCCTTCCGCCGTTACAACCTTCCTAATCCATTTCTTGTCCTTCATTGTTTCCCACTGGTCATTAGTCAAATGTGTTTCTTGTAATAGAATAAAACCTGCTGTTGATTTAAAAAACAGATGCAGAAACAGTTTTCTTTTTTTCATGTTCTGGAGTCCTTTAATGTTCCAGGAATCTATTATCCACATTCTAAACTATGAATTGATGAATAATGGTATCTATTTTTTGTTTTCCACCTTAAATTGACAAGTGTTGGTATTTCGTGAATTTTTTGGAAGCAAAACTGCCATCCCATCCCTACCCAGTGCCTATCCACTATTCCTCCGGACCAGGATGAACATAGGTTTTTCACATTGGATAAAATTCCCCAAGTAGCTAATCTACTAATTCTATTAACTGACAATAAAATAGCATGCAAAAAACCTACACCAACTATATCTATGTCTACAAAGCCTAACCCAGACATTCCCTACTAAACACCGCACTCAAGTAACTACAGCTCTGAACATTTCCCCAATATTCATGTAAACTAATTGTACCTGACATGTCAAATAATTCACTTTTATCAAACTTTAAATTCAGCAATAATATATTAGCATTATAATTACTTGTTCTAAAACCTTTTAACTAACAGTTCACCTAATACGCACACAGTTGTTATACATTTGTTTAAAACAAGCCATTATTTAGGTCAGCTATTTATCTTCAAAACAATCCTACAATATTGCATTTTAATTTTTATAGATCATTACAGTTAAACATCACCTATAATACACATTTACTACTACTGTTTGCTGATTATGCTATATATTTTTTTTTCTAAACTGATCAAAATTAAAAGATACTTATTTATTCACTTATTTATTCACTAGACAAAACACAGTAAATTAAAAGACAAGCATGAAAAGGAAAAAAAAGAAAAAAAATAACAAAAAAATAGACTGCATTACCTGGATTTACCACTAAGCCATAGAATCTTATACAGCAACAGCCAAACCATACATTTTTATCTTTACCTGACATACTTTACCTCATTGATCGTCTTACAGTCATTTTAGCATCAAATGAGTCCCAAAAAGCTTCATTTTCGATTTACAGCAGCTCTTCTTTCTTCCCAGCAGTTGCAGCAGTCCAGGCAGTTCATTTTTTGAATTTTCGCGCTCGCGACGGGGGAACCAATTCACGAATGGACCTCTCAGCTGCACCACGCTCAAAACGGTCCCCCTGCTTCCTTTACCTTGTTTCCTGTTGCCTCGTGGGTCAGGAGCGCTCGTTGGAGCCATGAAACTTCGTGGAATCTTCGTGTTTCAGCTAGGAAGACGAGATTAAAAGATAAAACAGAGAATTACCAGGCCTGCTGAAGAAAGAAGAACACACAAAGGATTTTGAAGCCTCGGATCCTCGTAAATGAAGTCTCCCATTCACTCTAATGCAGGAAGAAGCCAGGATGGACTGTTCAATTTTCAGACGGTGGCAAAGCCTTGAAAAGCTTCAAAAAGGTAGGTCTGGCTTCTTTTTTTGTATTTACAGTGTATTTAATGCCATCAAGAGTAAAAATTAAACTGTTAGGATATTTCATTTGAAATCTAATGTTTTTGTCAATTAGAAACTTACAGTATGGAGCCAGCATTTGTCTAGACTGCCTTATTTGTGTTGGTAAATCCTGTGTTATAGAAACTTTATAACTTTGCCACATTATAGATCCACCAGATTTTTTTATGGTTAGAAGTATTTTATTCCCATCCTGGAAGTTTAATATTTTGACATACACAGGTCTTGGTGTATTTGAAGCTTGGGAATCCCTGTAAGCTCTATGTGCTCTTTCGATGACAATTTGCTGAACAACCACATCGTCCTTAAGTAATGTTTCAAATATTTGTATGATAGAAGTGGTCAGATCATTATATTGGATTGATTCTGGGATCCCTCTGATGATTATGTTGTTGCGTCTTGATCTTGCTTCCAGGTCCAGAATTTTGTTTTGCATCATTTGAATATCAGCCTCATGTGATTCAGATCTTTTAGTGAGCAATGCTATATTGTCTTCATTTGCTGCTATTCTGGTTTCTGCTTTCTCCATTCTTGTTAGAATCCGATTACATGTCTCACTAAATGATTGTGTTTGGGATGTTAGGTCTTGTAATGCATCTTGTATAGGCAACAATGCAGACTTAATTTCTTCCATCGTAACCTGTTGATCAGATTTCGCTGATGCCCCTGTTTTTGCAGTCTCTTGCTGTTTAAATGTTTTCTGTCTCTTAAATATGGATTCCTTCTCTGGAGACTGTAATGCTGACAGTTTAGTTTTAATAGTTGTAGTGTCCATATTTTTATCTTCTTTTGACATTTTGAAATGCTGCAGATAGAGATAATTACCAAGTAAAGGTTTCAATAATGAGGTAGTTCAGTCTTTTGTTTGGTGCTCTGTTCAGAATCAACCAAGCAATCAGTTCCAATCCTGTTGTCACCAAGTATTTTTTTCAATTTTTTTTCCTCGATAAGATCGCTGACTTCTAGTAGTTTATTAATTGCTGTCAATTAGTTGATTAACTCCAAATGTACATCCGCAGGGTTGATTTTTGTCTCTGGTCTTTGGAGAGCTGAAGTACTGCAGTGCTTATAGAATGGCGGCCATCTTTGAATCACGACGAAAGTGTATTTTTGAATAAATGCAATTTTGCAAAAATGGAGTCGTGAAATTTCAGTTCGGGGAACTGCAATTTTGATGGGTCAAAGTAGACCCATATAGATATATATAAAAGACTCAAATACTATAGTCCACTGGTAGTATTTGACACACATCTGCAACACATAAAAAGGAACGAGAACCTTCATTTTTATAAGATGGCACATTACATGCATGTGGATGTTAAGGTCTCCTACAAGCAAGGAATTAATGTATAGCTTCATGTTTGAATACTAGGCTACCTGCTTAAAAGGGCCATTTTGATCCTAGCCAATAACCCGAGTTCAGAATCAAATCCCATACCTTGTGCCTATGAGGGAAAGACCTTAACCATTATGCCAAACTCACCTCCACATGTACTGACAGTAATATTCACAGTTCTTGTACATACCCATGTTTTTAGCAGATGAGTAGAGCATGTAGAAACCAGGACAGTTTTACCAACATGGAAAATTAAATCTTTATTGTTTCCTTTTGTTAGCATAAGATTAATGTCACTAGAAGACGTGAAATGCTGTGGAAAAATCATACCTTGGATGATATCATTTGTAGGATGAATGTTTTTGAAGGGAATATGAGGACAGTAAGATCCTATCATTGTCAGTAAACTGACAGCATTCTACATGCTGCACCCAGAGTCTTGAGCACAGACATCAGTGTAGCAGCAGTGGAAGTGACCCATTAGTACCAGCCACAGCTGAAACACAGGTGTTTCTGTCCTAACACCACCAGCTTTGCAAAAGATGTAGAATGCCAGGTAGTGGCATTAAGGTTGGTGTCTCTAGACACAGAGTTATGACAGCTTGTCAATTTATTCATTTACTTCAACTAGTTACTTACAATATTGGTGTGTTACTCAGCCAGTGGTTCATCTTTACTTCAGCTACATATTCCCCTAAGACATATGTAGCATCTTGGAATGATGACAGACAATGTAAGTGTTATATGTCAGGTCAGCCCCCATAGGTTTCCTTTGTTGCCTTGATGCTCACATGTAATTCATTACAGGCCCTTCATATGCTTTGAGGTCATCTAGTCAATTGCCAGGTATGTGCACCTTTGTAACGCTGTAATTTTATTTCTCCATGTATTTTGGGTTTCTAATACTATGATGGGAATAGAACCCATTCCTAAGTCAAAGCATGATTAAAGTTCATGAAATTAGTATTGTTTTAATCCTTGATGTTAGCCAGAAGTGCTCTTCACAGTACCTGCAATGTGCCCAATAATGACTCCTTCTGCAATTCATATGGTGTTACATATTTCAGTAACATATCTAAGCCATTTTAAATTCTTTCTTCCTAGACCTGTTGCTCCTATTACTATCGGAACTGTATGACTATCCTTCTTCCACATTGTCCTCTTTATTTGCCTGCAAATCCTGGTATTTTATGTGTTTTTGTCTCTGTACGTAAGACACTGTAATCACTGGGTCTAGCAATTTTAATGATCAATGCTACTTTTGTCTTCTTTTCATGGACTACTATATCTGGTTTTCTTGCATCTACTTTTTGAACTGTTTGTAATGGGTGATCTGATGTGATGTAAATGTCACCGTTTTCCATAATGCTTTGCGAATCATGTTTCCAAAGCTTCTCAGCTACTTCAGTATTATTATGTTTGCACAATCCCCAATGCAACAGCCTTGCCAATTTATTATGCCTTTGAATATATAGTCCTTCTGCCATTGTGTATCACTTCCAGCAGCAAGATGTGTGACTGTTTCCAATTCTGTTTTACAAAACCTGCATTTGTTTGTTTCTCCCACATGTTCAATGGACCTTGTAAACCAACACGTACATAGTCCACTGTCTTGGGCTGCCAATATTGACCTTTCATCTTTTAGTTTAAATTCACCTCTCCTTAACTATTCCTGTGTTTGGTCCTGATAGACATGAGGTTGTTCCAAGAGATTTCCCTACTTGGAACTATATTTATGCATTTTCCACATGTCTTGCCTTTTCTTTTGATCCTTCACCTTATATTCTTCCTTTGGCTTTTTCGCACATTCAGTTGCTGCCTGATTTTTATCTACTTCTGGGTTGATTTCCATTCCCAGTTGACACCGATATGCAAGTCATGTTAGACTTATTTACTTCATGTTTTAAAAATTGTGTATGTTTGGATCTTGTGAGGTCAGCAGATATGTGTGCAGTCCTACGATTGCATATCTACACACATAATCAATTTCGAGGAGGCCCATAAGTATCTCCTTGAGAACGGGGAATTAATAATCTTGGTATACACTGATTTTTATAAATCATTTGATAAGCATGAAGCATTTTTCTTGTTTTCCTCTCCAACTTATCCAGTACCTTTTGAGGCCAGTCAACCACTCCAAAACTGTAAGTTAGGACAGAAAGAGTAAACTGGTTTATAGCTTGGACTTTTTTCTTAAATGTCAGAGCTGTTTTCAATATTCATTTTCGTCTTATAAACTATTCCTTACTGAGTTTTATTCACATTTGTTCATGTTTTATTGTCGATCCTTCATCAGTTCCCAAATATTTATACACTCCCTCTTGCTCATGTTCTTTCATATCACATTTTTGTCCCAAACTGATGTTTTTCTGGTGCTGCAACTTTCCTGATTAAAAGGCTGTTTTTGTACATTTATCAAGACCAAATTACATTCTTATATCATCTGAAAAAGTTTTGATCACTTGTTGTTGTGCTTTCAGTTCCTCGTCTGACAAACTATATAGTTTTAAATCATCCACAAAAAAAAAGATGAGAAGTCTTTACATTTTGTTGTTTTCTGGGAACCAAATTGTAGCCATGGCCTAATCTGTTAAGTAGACAACTTAATGGGTTAAGAGCAAGACAAAAGAGCAGCAGTGACAAAGAATCACCATCATGTCTTCAGTATAGAGTGGTTTTCACTGTTTCATGGTCGCTGCAATTGAATCGATCATTGTATGGCCTATCTTATACATTTGTAACCACTCTTTTACCCATAAATGTGGGATGCTGTCAAATGCTTTTTTTTCTATCCATGTCATACTTAGGTTCTTCCCCTTTTTACAGTTCTCCATTATGACATTAACAACAAATGATCCCTTGTTCCTTATGGCTTTCTTTCATTTCCCTTTTGTTCTATTGCCACAATTGAATTTTCTTTTAAATGACTATAAACTCTATCAGCGTAATTTCCAATGTATAGTTTATAGATCGTCGGAAGGCAACTTATTGGTCTATAAGTTCAATCTTAAGGAGGAATATTGTTTTTCCTCTTGTTAACCAGGTCAGCATCTGTTCAGGGTGAGCATATACATAAATAGTTCTTATAAAAAACACAAACCTTGTGGAAATGAAGGAAAACAGTAGGTACTTGTTTCACAGCAAAAAATAATCAATGCAACTCCAGCAGTACTCAGCAAAATATTGATTTAATTCCTGCAGTGTAATTCTCACAATCTTCCAGCAAAAATTGATTAAAAAGAGTAGTTAACTATCCACATAACAGTCATTCATTTTTCAAATGCCTTTGACTGCAATTCCACCTACATAGTTTATCTTGCAGTTTGCAGCCACTGTGGTGCTTTCTATGTATGCAAGACCATAAGAAAACTCAGTGATCGAATTAAACAGCATTACCAGGCTATTAGAAAGGGAGATGTAAAAAATGCACTAGCAAAACATAAGTTAACAAACACCTTATGCTCTAATTTCAAATTTCTAGTGTTGGATAATGTTTTCTTGATTTATGGTGATGGCAATCCCCAATTAGAAGTGAAAGGGCTCAAATGGCAGGTTAAACTGCAGGCTGACACACCCCGTGGCTCTAATGGAAATTTGAATGTCAAGAGTATCCTTAAGCGGTCACCATAGGGTGAAGTTTTCCCCTCCCCTATCTTTTGTATTAACTATGCATTAGTTTGTTGTTCTTAAACTGAGTTCAGCAGTTATTCCCTTGTATTTCTGATAAAGTTCGACTTTGCAATGTAGTAGTGAATGAACGAAAGGTGTTAAATACCTTTTTTTTTGTTTTGCTGTTATGCGGATATTTCACTACTGTTTTTAATCAATTTTTGCTGGGAGATTGTGAATATTTCTGTACAGCCATGTCAAGCCACTCTCTTCAGCTAAGTGTCTAATTTTTTGAAAGTTTTATACATTATTTCTACTTTAAAGTTTTTCAAATAGTTTCTGCTAATATTCTCCTACCCTATCGTATACTTAAGACTCTCTACCTTTAGTCTATTTATCTTTATTACCTTTTTTTTACCTTTGAGGTAATTTTTCATTACTATCATTGGTAATCCTTCTTCTTTCTTTCTTCTTACCCATTTGGGTAGCTTTTTCTCTTCTTGTTGGTACTGTTCTTCTTCTCCACATATTTATGTCGGATAAGAAAAGTAGCATTGGTTTTAAGCAGTGTAAGGACTGCAGACACAAGTTACCGCTTTCCGATGGCCATGACTTATGTGTCTATTGTCTGAATGTCTCGCACCTTACTGTGGATCCCCCATGTAGGATTTGTATAAATGTTTTGACCAGGACTCTTAACAAGAGAAAGAGCAAATTAATCTTGAAAGGTCTTCTCAAATCTCCTTTCTGTGAGGCTATTTCTGGGTTGGAGAGCTCACCCCTCCTGCTAAACCCCGTAAAAGGCGTTCTTCCTCTTCCTCATTGAGGTCGCTCCCTTCTTCTCCCTCTGGAGATCATAGTGAGTTGACTCATAAGAAGGTGAAACTGATTACTACTTTGGTGCTGCCACCTGTTACCCTGTTGTCTCCAGGCTCAGCACTGCCCCAACTGATTCTGGCGCCAGCCATGTCTTCCTTATTGACACTGGCAATGGAGTTCCCAGTGCAGACTATTATGGCACCAACAGTTCCATTGCAGCCCTTAGTGGCATCTTCCATATAGGTACAGTCCCCTTTGGCACTGTTGGTGCAATCCCCTTTGGCTCCAAGTATGACTTTACTGTCCTCCACTATGCAGACACTTTCGGTACTGACATGTTTTTTGGTGCAGTCCTTTTCAGCACCATCTTGCTACTGGTGCAGACACTTTCCTCAACAGCACCATACCCATCGGGGCAGACATTTGCTTTTATGATGCAGATACCTTCAACTTCTATGGCACTGACGTCATTGGTGCAGACTAATTCCACACCATTTTCTTCGGTGCAGATGTCCTCAGTTCCAGGCTCTGCACCTCTCAAATTAGCAAGGACCAAGTACTCTCCTTCCTTGGATCCATTCATTGGTAGCCAATATAGTCCTTTTCTAGAAAGGCAAGAATCGCCATCAGGTCTCTCTATGAGGTTGACTAACAGCCTCTCTGAGCAAGATGTGTTGTGGCTTGTTGACCAGTTGCTTGTGGCCAGAAGTCTTTCTCACCCTTTAAAGTCCATGTTCCCTCCCTCAGGTGAACATATATCTCCTCAAACTCTAATGTACACTCCTCCTTTGACTTCCACCCAACTATCAAAGCCCATTACTCTGACAGCAGCTTCCCTTCCTCTGACTCCAATAGTGGATTTCACTTTTGAACCAGAGTTGTCCTTGTGGCCCTTGGTGCACTGGGCATCAAGCTCTTCTCAGGCCAGTGGCTGTGCCATGGGGGAGGGCATTCTTGGTTCCATGCTGATTTTTTCTATGGCACCCTCCAGGAATCCTCCCTCTCTCATGGTTCACAGTACTCTTGAAACTCCTGGTCTGGGGGTCAGCTCATTGGGCCAGGGTGTGACCCCAGTTCTGAGGTTGTCATGCTCGGTTCCTGGCTCCCATCCTTCCTTGAATGGGCCAGCGTTCCAGGCCATGGAGAGGGCACTTGCCTCTACTGGCAAACTCCACATGTTGGAGTCCTCTCCCCCACTGTGACACAACTCTCTCAAACCACAACTGCCGGACACCGGGCACAAGGGCCTCAGGTTTCACCTCCTCATAAGACCCCCTCTTTGTAGTCTTCCCCAGAACCTCCCACTGAGGAAGTATCCCACAAAGTGTCATGCAAGCGGAAGTACATGGACTCCACTGAGGAGTCACTGACTGAAGATATGGATTTTGATGATGGGGAAGGGTCCCCATGGTCACCCTCTGATGAGGTGTCCTTTGGTGACATCCTTAAGATCCATAAATAGAGATGTGACTGGAAGTCCTCTAATCCTTCTTCCAAGGATTCCGTATTCTTGCAGGCCTTTTGTGCCAGAAGGATTTAACAGAAGAGAGCCAAACTGTCCATCTGCCGAACAAGGAGTCCCAGGCGATAGACAGACTAGGGAAGCATGTGTTTGCTTCATCGATCTTCACCATAAGGTTTTTGAACTATTTGGCACACTTTACAAGGCTTCAGAGGGATCTTATCAAGCAACTCTCCAAAACATTGGCAAGAGCTGTTTCTGACAAGGTCCATGACAACGTAGCTTCTCAGATAGCCACCCTAGAGTCCATTTCCAATTCTTCCATGCGTCTTATTTCTCACACAATGGAAGGAGCTGCTAGAGTGGCAGGCACAGGTATAGTTACCAAATGACATGCCTGGATGTGCCTTTATGACTTTGCGGACTCCTTTAAGGCTTCCTTCATAAATGCCTCCATTGAGGCCGCTTCTTTGTTTGACCCTAAAGTGAAAGATATGCTGGCAAGGTGCGAACAAGATGGAAAGTCCCTATCTGCCATTGGTGTCAGACAATCCACTCCTCAATGATTCTACTCTAGAAATTAGAAACACAGGAATATGTGGCACAGGAAATCACTGGGCTCTTTCCGTGACTCATGTGCAGAGTTCTGCCCTAGAGGCAGAGGGTGAAACTCCAATGGAAGATGCCCCTTTCAAGGCAGAGGAGGCCCACAAAACCGGGGTTCCAGAGATTCTTTCTCTGACCAACCCTATTAGCGGTCCTGAATGGTTGCCTGATTGCTCACCTCTGGAAGCAGTTGGGGGTCATTTTTCCTTGTGCCTCACTGCCTGGCAAAATATAACCACTGACTCTTGGGTACAATGGATAATATCCAGAAGCTATTGCATCCTCTTCCTTCTTTGTCCAGTCTCATGCAGAGTATTACCGTCGTTCCACCCAGTCAAAGGGAAGCAGCACCACAGAAAATCAAAAAGCTGCTACAAAAAAGAGTCATCCAGATGGTCCCCCCAGACCAGATAAGATCCAGTTTTTACTCAAGGTTCTTTTTAGTGCCAAAAAAGCCAGGGGACTGGAGACCAATTCTGGATCTCAGCACACTGAACAAATTTGTAAAACAGAGAAATTCCAGATGGTCATAGTTCAGTCTATCCTTCCTCTCCTGGAAGAAGATGATCGGATGTGCTCTGTAGATCTTCAAGATGCATATTAGCACATAAAACTGGACAAATGCTTAAAGAAGATGCCTCCACTTCTGCATAGGTGCCAGTCACAACCAATTTTGAGCTCTGCCTTTCAGTCTCTATACAGCCGCCAGAGTGTTCTCCAAATGCATGGCAGTGGTTATTGCTCACTTGCAACTTCAAGGATTCCAGGTGTTTCCATATCTAGATGACTGGCTCTTCACTGCCCCCACCAAGCATCTACTGGAAGAAACCCTGTACTACACTCTCCTCACAGCACAAAGCCTGGGAATCACTATAAACTGGGAAAAGTCCAGCATGACCCCAGCTCAGTCTTTAGAATTCAGAGGGGTACTGTTGGGCACGAGAAATTGCCCAGCATCTCTTTCAGACCATAGGCTTCAAAGAATAAGGCAACAGGTTCAACTGCTGCTCTATCACCACAAATCTACCACTCGATCTATACTCCAACTCTTGGGGTCAATGGCAGCCTCGATCACCATTGTATATCTAGCCAGATTCCACATGAGGCTCCTTCAGGGGTTACTTCTCACTCAGTGGTACCCTCTACAACATTCTTTGTCTTTTTAGATAAGTGTAACTCAGAGATGCAAGCAAGATTTACTCTGGTGGACGTCTCAAAATCCACAACAATGGTCCTGCCCCTTCAGCCCCCATCAACCAAAAGCCATGGTGACCATGGGTGCCTCCCTGATGGGGTGGGGGGGGCTATGTCAGGGAAACTCAGTCCAAGGCACCTGGTTGGAGACAGAGGCCCTTTTGCATATCAGTGTCCCAGAACTGAGGGTGGTACTACTAGCATTGCAAACACTTCATTCCATCCTTCCATCAGGGACTATAGCAATCCAATCAGACAAGGAGGCACCAGATCTTACCTGTTATGCCAAGAGGCCTTGAGAGTACAGCAAAGGGTGATAGCTTCCAACCACTTTCTAATTGCAGCGCACATTTCTGGGAGCTCCAACGTGATAGAGGACAAATTGAGCAGGTGCATTTTACAACTTCACGAGTGGTCCCTCAATCCTATGATAGCGGCAAGAATCTTCAACCGTTGGGGCCAGCCTTGCTATGACCTATTTGCCTCCCCAACCAGCTACAAGTGCAGCAACTATTTGCCCTGATCCCCCCTCGGGGACAGTCACTGAGAGATGCCCTAATCCACGCTTGGCCCTCGGAACTACTTTATGCTTATCCTCCTCTTCCCCTCATCTCCCAATTTCTGAAGAAAGCACAACAGTTGAAGAGCAAAGTGATCCTCATTGCTCCATACTGGCCTCAACAAGTCTGTTCCCCTTCCTCTGGCCTCACCTGCTAGATCAGCCATGGATCCTCAATCCATCCCCAATGTTAATCTCCCATCCACAGGCTCTGACTGCCCCCAATCTAACAACCCTGAAAATGACAGCTTGGTTTCTCCACTTCCAATGATTGCAATGCAGGAAAACCTCTCGTCCCCTCTGTGCAATATTCTTATTGCATCTCATAAATCGTCCACCAGACTAATTTATCTCAGTAAATAGAAAAGGTTCTCTCTATGGGCGGTGAATAAACAATTAGACCCCTCTTCAGCTCCATTTTCGGTGGTTTTGGATTACTTATCACATCTTTTTCACTCTGAGGCATCTGCCTCTACTATTCCTGTGCATTTAGATGCCAACTCAAATTTCCACACTGGCTTTCAGGATTCTTTGCTTATGTCACATAGCCTCTGTAAAACTTTCTTGAAGGGGGTTATCCACTTAAAACCTCCTTTCGAGAACCGGTCTAACCTTGGGATTTGGCATTGGTTCTGCAAGCTCTAACAACTCCCCCCTTTGAACCTGCATCTTCATGTGATGTAAAATATCTCTCTTGGAAAACTTTGTTTCTGATTGCAATCACATTGGCCAGATGCTTGTCAGAACTTCACGTCTTGTGCGTCAGACCTCCCTATCTTTCCTTCCATAAGGATAGGGTGTTGCTGAGCACTAATTCTTCCTTTTTACCAAAAGTGGCATCAGAGCAGTCTATCAACCAATCTATTGAGCTCCCAGTGTTCTTTCCTAACCACTCTAACAAGGGAGAGTATTGCCTGCACTCCTTGGATGTTTATAGGCAAATACGATTTCATCTGGACAGAACAAAAATCTACCTGTAAATCAGACCAACTTTTTTCTGGCCTTTTCTGGACCTAGACAAGGTAATCCTGTTTCAAAAGTTACATTGACTTCATGGTTAAGAAAATCGTATTACCTTTATCTATAACAAAAACAACATCACATTGCCTCACAGAGTGAAAGCACATTCTACAACATCTGTGGCAACTTCAGCAGCTTTCCATATTAAGGCTTCCCTCAATGATATTTGCTCAGCTGCAACTTGGGACAAACCTCATTCCTTTATTCTTCATTACAAATTGGATTTGGCCTCCAGAAGCAGAGCTTCTTTTGGCTACATGTTGCACAGGAATGTCCTTCCATGAGGGCTACTGAGGGATACAGGTAGCTGAGGACTCTGTCCCATCAGTAAGGAATGAACGAAGATTAACAACATCAGATAAAGAAGTTATGTCTTACCATAATGTTCCATCTGTGCCATTGATCTTTATTCATTCATTACTTCCCCACCCTTCATCCCCCTCCGGAGGTTCCTGGTTGATCTCATATACTCCTTTATTGTAGGTCTGTTATGACCAGAGTTAGCCTCTAGTTTATCTATCAATTTGCAAACTCGATCTGAGGTAACAGGGAGCAGAGCATTCTGGGTAGGACCTTGGCTCAAGAGTTTTTGACTGATGGAAGATTGATATTTGACCGGCTCGGTTCCGAGGATGGAACTGATAACCCATCAGTAATGAATGAACGAAGATCAATAACACATATGGAACGTTATGGTAAGACATAACTTCTTTTTTTTCTCTCATTAAAGGGACACCTAAAGATTACATATTTGCCATCAACATGGCCAACCTTGAAAGTATCTCATTGTGTGTGTATTGGTATGTTTCTTAACCTGTGGCAATAATGACTGCTGTCCTCATCACAGCACACTATGCATATTAGTGGTCATTACCATGTCTGTTGCCATGGGAAGCAATTTTAGAATGTCTTGTATAATGCTTGTTAGTGTATTTGAAGTTTGCTTGCTTATATATTGTTTGCATAATGTGACCTATGTGCTAAATTATCTTGACAGCTGCAGTACACACATGTGCAACATTAACAATGACAGTCTTTATGTTATGGTTCATAGAGCAAATCTGATTCATTCATTACACATGTCAAGCACAAAAGCATAATGTCAACAAATAAATCTAAAGAAGTGCTATTCTTCATTGTCACAAATAAATGCACAGACATGCAGGGTAAGGCATACCTGTGTTGCTCATTCCTTGCCATGTTTCTGTGCTTACTGCCATTGAATAATCTCCATGAAACTTAGGTCACACATTTATGGCACATATACACATCACAGTCTTACCTGCCTATCATTGTATTGTTCATAGAATGCTGCCTGTGTAAATGCTCCAATGTGCTGCCATCATAGGGACTCTTTTTAAATATTGCTCTTACAAACTTAGAAAGTTGATAGAATAACAGGTTTTGCATTAGCATTAAATTTCTGAAGGGTCTGAAGTCCGAAATTCAAATGAGTGCCATTATTTTCTAACTTCAACCCTCAATGATTAACCAATTATTTGCCAGAAAACCACAATTTTATAAGAAACAGGCCAAAAATATGAGGAAAAATCTTGACATTCTCTGAAAATCTGCACAGTTGAGATGTACAGCTGCCATACATTCCCCCATATACATAGTAGTCTGTTAACACTAGTTTACATTTCATTCCTGAGAGACACATAGCAGACATGTATGAAGAACACAATTTTTTGTCTAAGTGCTTGCCACCACACTTGTGCCACATTAGCTAATGTCACAGACATATATTTTATTCAGCAGTTAAAGGATATCTTCAGTACTATGTGACACTTCACTGATGCACATGTGAGTATGGCATATATATTGCATGGTTTCTGTTCATGTAGGATTTGCCCTAGCAAGATGTGTGACTTGCAGTGCTGCATTTCTATAACATTTAAAGAAGAGGTTCTTGGTTGCCCTTTGTGCATGTTGTTATATGTTACCATCAGAATCACATTCTGTGTTTTTAGCAGGGTACTATGGTGTGGCCATGTACCCAAGGACAAATACACACACACACACACACACACACACACACACACACACACATGCACCTGCCATACATATATTTAATGCTTGAACGATAGCAGCAGGAATGGAGTGGCACAGACCACATGCATGCCATAGAATGACAGTATGTCCACAATAGCTGTTGTACATCTGCTAACTCACTACATGCGTAGTCATGGATACTGTGCTGTACTACAGACAACCTCCAATATTACTGCTATGTGTGCCTACATGATATGTAACTGATGTAGTATAACATGCTTTATTTACATTTATCTATGTATGATGTTCTCCATGTACAGCTCACATACATATTAATGTGCCTGTCAGGTATTGTCTACCTGTACTGATGTAAATTGGTGCAAATTACATGTTGATCTGTGTAAAAGTGTGGATATGTTATGTCAAGACTCAAAGCTCTGAGTCACATCTTGCCAGGTTGCCTGAGCCTCCATATATGGCAGCAGCTTTCAGCCCCCATGACTTGTTTATAATTCACCATTCTTCCTGAGCATCTTATTGACAGTTGAAAAGGTACTGACTAGGCTAACCATCAGTGAAGATCTTCAGAAGCCTAGCCTTGCATCCCCAATATGTTTCTAGCCCTAGTATTTTTTGGTATGATTAATCCAGAGCCCCCTTGTATTATGATTATGAATAACCCAGTGGTAGGCAGACATTTAATTATATGTTATCTCTGTCCATAAAGGAGAAGGGTGCCAGTCCAGGGGGTCAACCTATGGATACCCATCCAGTCATCCACTTTATGCTTGAATAGAGTAAAATACATACTTTGCGTTTCAATGAGAAGAAGAAAATTCTAGAGAAGCAGTATACTTTGTGAGACATCTCTATTCCTCCAGTTTGTTTTATTTATGTTGCAGAAGAGAGTCAGATCTCTTGATGTTACTGCCAAAACTGGACTTGCAGATGTGTATTGCATTTGAAGTGATGAAGTCAGTAGAGGGTCTGTAAGCAAGGCAGAAATCACCACTCAGTAGCCTGTAAGATACCAAAAAGAGGGTCAAGGCTATGAGATGATCATTGTAGCTTCTGTGATTTATGCTCTTTCAAGTGCTGTAGTTACTTGAGCTGTATCATGTGCTTGAAAAGGCACTGACCAAAGGGGGCACTATACTGAACGCTCAGTCTAATTGAGTGCAGAATACAATGGAAAGGCCACCTTTCAGGACCTGGATGCCATACCATTTCTAATAAAATGTGACTGAAAAAGGACTTCTTTTTAACAGTGGATATGTGGTGATCAAATGACCTCATTGTCCACATAGGTTCCAGGTCTGTCTCTTCAGGGGTGTGTTATTATCGATGTGATAGTTGCAGGCAGGGAATGTAATACTTTCAATGGATACAATTGCACAATTTCGGTGTTTATCTTTTGGTTGGTGCTTTGACAGTGGCTCTTTGTTTAAGAAAAGCCTTCTTTTATGATCTTGGAATCTTCTGGAGAGTTTACAATTGTACCAAGTTTACAGTCATCTGCAAACTTGGTTGGCTATAGCACCTTAACAGCAGCTTTGTCTTCTAAGCAGAAGATGCCAAAGATGTACAGCCCAGTGACCAAACCACAGGTATTTTGGAGGTGATAGATCCACCCATTCTGATTTCTTGTGTTCTACTTGTAAGCCAGTTTGCTATCCAATGAGTTACATAGGGTTTACATTTGGCTGGGTGAGTTTATCAACAATGCCTGAATGGGGGTTGGTGTCAAATGCCTTTGGAAGGTCTAGTTATGCAGTGTGTACAGATTTTCCCTCATTTAGTGCTTTGCTGACCTTTTTTGAAGACATCAACCAGATTAAGAAAGCAGGATCTGACCTTGGCAAAACTGAACTAGCTCCAGTCAAAAGTCTGTGGCTTACCAATGTCTTTATTTATTAATTTCATAATGACACTTTACAGAGTGGATGAGGTTGGTCAGTCCTGAGGTCTCTAGTTGTCTGGGTCAGTTGATGGCCCATCTTTATGCAGTGATATGACTGTTTCAATCCTCCACTCCTCCAGTACAAACCCTGATTGGAGCTGATATTGAAGAACCTTTGTAAGGAGTTCAACAGATCCCATTTTAGGCTAACCAGTAGACATCCCAGTATGTCATCAGACCCCATAGAAGCAGTACTCTTTAAACATCACTATTCTTCTCTTCAGATGCCTAGGGTTGATGGAAGTAGACCTGGGACTAAGAGGCCATCGTGCTTAGATGTTGTCATATTGTATTACCTGCCACATACAGTTATCAGCTCACAAGCGTGTCCAGTGTATACTGCAGTACACCACTGGATACATCTAGACATCTGAATCTTGTATTAAGCAGGAAAAATACTCAGTGGTGTTCTACATCACAGAGTTGTTGTGTCTTTCGGCTTTTCCCAGTTAGGGGTTGCCACAGCGGAACTCCGGTCCGCTAATGATTGGCACTAGATTTTTACGTGCTGAGTTGCCGGCCCTGACGCACCACCTTCAATGAAGGTACGCTAATTCATGCATGTCCTCACACGGAAGACGCTCTAGCTGAGAATCAAACAGGACAACGTCTTACTGTGAGGCGGCAACGCTACCGCACCACCACCACCACCACAGTCTATTCTACATCACAGAGTAACCAACATTAAATATATTTTCAGCAGTAGTGGATGGCAGACTGACTGGTGTCATAAGCCAGGACTCCAGTATATAAGCGCAGTCACCTGCTGATATGGAGGGCTCCAGTATATAAGCGCAGTCACCTGCTGATATGGAGAAGAATGTACATTAGCAAACACCATCACACAGTGACACAATACACAAATATTTTACTATGCTGATACATCAGCCAATTAGTAATCCCTACAGGATATCACCCTCTTCAGGATTTATCATTAGGGCACTTTCTCGACATATAGTAGCACCATGTACACTACCAGTGTGCACTGCAACACGATTAATGATAACACTATCTGCTGAGCTCACTTACTGACAATTGAGTGAGGTCCACCCCTTTGTATTGCAATTGATTTCTGCACATACGCCACTTGGGGGGTTTAAATATATGGTTGAAATCAGTTGCACCAAGGATATGAGAGAAACTGGCTATGGAATAGAACAATTGAGTGGCAGTCTGCCATTCCTGTAGGACCCTTGGGAAGTGGGTGTACTCATTTGCCTTGCAGTACATGACTGCCAGAAAATGTTCTACTATAAAGCTAGAAGGTGTCTGGGACACTTCTATGGTATCACCCTTGTGCCCTGGGAATGTCCCAGAGGTCAATATACCAAGGGTCATAAAACCTTTGTTTTTTCTTATGGAACTGCATTAGCCCCCCCAGACTGCACGATAGCATGCGGGGTGCACACATATGACACAAAGCCTGCACCAGCTGACTGTTTATCATATACATGTCTGTAATTTCTTGGATCACTGCCATGCTGCTCATCTTCTGGAAATAAGACATATTTGCATGTTCCATTCTCCTATGGTAGTCTGCAGAATCTGCAAGAAATTCAAGATTTCCTAAAGTCTGTATGACCTCAACAATCTATTGCCAGAAAACAATGGCATGTCCTGCTAAACTGTTCATTGTTCTTTACTTCCATGTGGTGCACATGTTGTATTTCAGAGGCAGGCATACAACAGCTGAAGTTGCAATTATACTTCACCATCCTCCAGAGGTGTAGCTCACTGTTTTTGCACCCACTACCACCCCCAAAATCTGACACCTCTCCAAAAAATGTTTTTTTTGGAATACAGACCCATACCATACTGAAGAAATATCTCTCAGTGAAAAACATTCAAAATTTGTGAAATACAAAGTGCATTCCTTAAAAAGTCACCAGAATAAACACACTAATTTGGGAAACATGCCCAAATTAGCTGGATATTTAATATTGTAATAGATTCTTTACATTATAGAGGTTATTTATTTTCATAATAGTAACAAGGTTGTACACAACAGCATTTAGCAATGGCTGCCTGGCTACAGCACTGCTGCATTGCACCATATGGCAGCTACAGTGCCAAATACTTTATTTTACCATTGGGCAGCATGCCTAAAGCACATCCATGTTCTCTTTAGAAAGCTGCAAAAATGAAATTATTTACAATAAGTGTAAACATATAAAGGCAGGGTCACTACATGCTCTGCAATGTTTAGAAAAATGTATTTTCCCATAGGAAAAATTATTTTGATGCCTTTAAACAATGATGTTTTTAAGCAACTACTTATGTAGTTGTCCTGCCAAACCTGTTTCTCAGCTGTGCATCACTGCACTATAGGATGCTATCTGGTTGATCCGGCTGCTGCCCCATCAATTCTCTTTGCAGAAAAAGCAGTATTTTCAATTTGGTGCTTTTGCTTTTTTATAATACGTTTAGCTCGACTGTTAATGCTTGTTTACTGCATTGCAGCTCAAACACAGCAGCATGAATATCCATTTTTGTCTCTGAACACCCAATCAGCTGAACAGACATCTGTGCTGTGTTTCCTTTCTGCTCCTTTTGTTCCCATACTGAGATGTTGTTGCACTGTCTATCATAATACTGTAGATTTTTCATGATAAATCTTTCAGAATTACAGTCAGTAAGAACAGACCTTTGTACTTTTTCAAAAAAATATATGTTGACATAAAATCTGTAGTTCTATTAGTTTTTTTTTAACTTTTTTATTGAATTTTAATTAATGCATTTACAAAATATATTAACTATCTAATGTACCACAAAATCTAAACAGTAAACTATATACAACATCCATGACAGGATATAACTAATGAACAACCATTAATATTTCTCTAATAATGTTTTAAGTTTTTGCCATGACAATAATCTTGTGTATGATTTGCAGTTCTATTACATGATGTTTATAATTCCATATTGCATACACTTATAGCTAAACAGATAAATTCAGTAAAAGGAGGATTACTCTTGATTTTCAAATTTATTGTAATGCCTTTCCTTGCTATGGCAAAAATTGGCTATAAGAGGTGCACCTGAAACCTTGGTATGGAATCCGGAATCTGAGCATTGAATACAATTAAGGAATTAAAGAATCTGATATACAATTGTCTGGCCACAACGCTTTCACAAAATTTCTAAAATTAGACCAAAATTGTGTAATTACTCTACATTCAGTCATCATATGAAGCCAATCAGCATGTATAACTTGATCACATCTGCAACATTTTACTTCTGTTTTTGTGGGTTCTGTTCAGAAGCTCGAAATACTGAAATCTCAAATTTTAGTATTTCGAGCCCAGGAAGCACAATCCACATAACAGCGAAAGTTTAGAAGCACGAAATTCAAAACATCGAATACTGGAGGTTTTGAATTTCATGCTTCTAAAGTTCTGCTATGGTCATGTATTCAGGTAAGTGTGTGTGTGTGTGTGTGTGTGTGTGTGTGTGTGTGTGTGTGTGTGTGTGTGTGTGTGTGTGTGTATGTGTATGTGTGTGTTAAGAGGTTTGGATAGGGGCTGTGGTGTGTGTCAGTGTGTTTTGTTGCTGTGATGTGTGTGTGCGGAGAGAAAGTAGCTTGTGTGGTGGTGTTTTGTGTGCGTTTGTATGTAGTGCGACCTCGGAGTGAAAATATTTAAGTAGGGGGGTGTGGGAGGTGCAGCCCCCCACATGGGTGTGTGCAGTGGGGCTTGCCCCCCTGCTTACATATAGTAGAGTGGCTGTGTGTGTTTGTGTGATGGATGGTGTGTGTGTGTGTGTGTGTGTGTGTGTGTGTGTGTGTGTGTGTGTGTGTGTGTGTGTGTGTGTGTGTGTGTGTGTGTGTGTAAAACCGCAAAATTCAAAACCTCCGGTATTTGAGGTTTTGTATTTCGCGTTTTTTAGTTTTCGTTGTTTTGTGGATTTGACTTCTTGGGCTCAAGATACTGAAATTCGAGATTTCTTAAGTGAATCCATTTTTTTTATATATCAGTGCACTTTTTGTGAGGTGTTAGAAAACCTCTATGTAAATATTTCCAAGTAATTATTTTCCAAAAAGGAGAGGTAATATAATTTACAGATTTTAAATATAATTGCTTATTAAGTTCTGAAAAGTCTTCTTTATTAACTTTTGTTTTAATATTCCCAGAAAAAAGACTCAAATTGTACAAATCCCCATCATAATATTTTATATAGAGTTGATAGATAGGATTTATTTTTTAATCAATAGTAATTTAAGTTGAGAGTTGATATCTACTACTCTTTTAAACATGATTATTATATAATTATATGGAGTCAAAGCAAGAGAACCTTTCTTATTTATACAAAATTATTTTATGATCTGAAGAAATGTATTAATATTTGAGTTATAAATTGTTTTTAAGTCAACAGTGATATTTGAAAATAAAAGTTATTCATGTAGCAATTTCCAGTTAGATGTATAGGATGTATTTAGCCAGTGAGATACTAAATTTTGAATTGATGATTTTGCATATAATTCTGTATTAGGAAAACCATTTACCGATGATTTACTAAGCCAATCAATTCTTATTCCTGTTTTTCTGGGAATGCCATAGAAATTTAACTAGTATGGAATGTAAGTGTTTAATAATTTTATTAGATGGCATTAATATTAATGATTGCAAGTAGTATAATATTTTGGGTAATATAATCATTTTATTAATGTGAGTCTATCTTCCATGATAAAATGTAATTTTGTTCCATTTATCTATTAAAATAGTAATGAAAACTTTATAATTAGCTATTTTTATTTCTTTACAACTTTTTTTTATAAATATTCAAAAATATTTAAACTGTTTATTTTTCCAATTAAAGTATTTATAATTCCTTAAAAATGTTTATTTTTTATTTATTAATAATATTTATGTTTCATCCTGGATATAATTTAAAGATGAGATTCTTTAAAAATAGTTTATTGTACTATTGATATACTCTAAGGAAGATTCAATATCACCAATAGTCAATAAAATTCCATTTATAAATATTTGTACTTTGGAAGTATAATTATTGTTTATTGAGAATCCTTTAATCTGTTTATTTGATCTAACAGATGTTGCAAAAGGTTCTACTGATAATGCAAAATATAAGGGAGATAGAGGACAGCCTTGTTTTGTTCCTTTAAATATTTTGAAAGGGATAGATAGAAATGATTCAATTTTAATATACGATACCCAGTTCACTTCCACTATAATAGTCCCTTCAATACCCCCCGTTCTAAACATGCCCTCCCCAATCCTCTATACTGTCTGGGTCCCTTGCTCCCTTCTTGTACTACTAATTCCTCTTTATTATACTAGTTCTTTCTCTTCCAAAGCACCCCCATGCCTACCTTCTACTCAAACTATCCCTTACACTCACCTGCGACCACTTTTATGCACTCACTTCCACTCTATATCCTCTTCTCTTATTCCACTTAATCTACTGTACCTATTCTATCCCAAACACTTCTCCACCACAACTAAAACTTTTACTCATAAACTACTGCTAGCCCCAAACAGCTTCCTATTATACAAACCCAAAAGGCTAAAAGTTATTTCTTGTAATGTCCTAGCCTTATCTGGAGATATCCATCCAAACCCTGGCCCTTGTCTTACTACAAACAATTCCTTCCCCCCACCCCCTACTTCTCCCACTACATTTTACCCTTTCCCCCATCCCCTTCTTCCTCTGCCTTCTCTCACAACACCCTTAAATTCTTCACTATCAATGCCCAGAGCCTTAATAACAAAGTACACCAAGTACAAGCTTGGATTAACCACAACCAACCTGACATCTTAGCCATTTCCGAAACCTGGCTAAAACCCCCATATCATGGACACTGAAATCTTACCTCCTGGTTTCCACATCCACAGAAATGATTAAATAAAAAAGGTGGCGGCTCTACTCTAATTTACTCTAACCTTCTTTCCCTAATCCCTCTTCAAATCCTAACTCCACAATTCAAAAATAGTGAACTATCAGCAAGTCTCCTACAATTGAATAAACATAAGAATATCTGCATTATTTCCCTATATATCTCCCCAGGCGACAACATCTCTACCCTTGAAAATATTCTTCATTGGGCCTCAACTGAAATTAAGTATGAAATTTACATTCTAGGCGACATTAATATTGATTGGAATAAAATCAACATTCCTTCTCCCTCCCTATCCATTAACCTCTACAACTTCACCCAAGTAATCCACTCAACCACCCGTCCTAACAAAATTCACCCTCCAGGATCCATCATAGACTGGATCCTAGTCACCCATCCAAATAAAATAATTCACTCTGGCACTATCCCAGACACCTTTAGTGACCATCTCCTGCTTTCATTCATGGCTCAGCTAACTCCACCCAATATCAACACCATTACATTCCCACTCATAATCTTAGCAACTTCAACCCCACAACTTTCTCAAACATTTTTAACAAATGAATTGGCAAATCCTAAATGCTCTTCCCCTTGGCAAAGCTGTAGAACATTTCAACTCTTTCTTCCTAAATACTCTTAACTCCCTAGCCCCTTTAAGAAACAAATGAGTCAAAGCTAATTCTGCTCCTTGGCTGTCCAAAGAAACAAAACAAATCATGCACCACAGGGACAAATCCTGGAAGCTTTACCAGAAGAATAAAATGCCTACTACCTTTCTCCAATACACCCAACTCCACAACCATGTAAAAAAAACTAATCACCATGGACAAAAAAAAAAACTACTACAATAAGCTTCACTCCAACAATAATAAGAACCCTAAACAATTCTGGAAATCAGTTAATTCCCTTCTCCATCCAGGGTTCAGGAATAATCCCTGCCCTGACCCAAGTATAACTGACATTGAACTGAGCTCACATTTCAACTCATTCTTTACAGAATCCATAGCTAACCTAACCAAAACTTTCCTGAACAACAATCCACACAACTCTCATTCTTCAATACCCAACAGTCCTAATAACTGTCCCCTTAATTTCCAGCTCAAACCAGTTTCAACCTTTATTATAAAAAGGCTCATATCTAAACTAAAGCCATGCTCCAATACCCCTGATAACATACCCTCCTCCTTCCTCAAATGTGCTGCTGATGGTATTGCTCTCCCAATCGGTATCCTAATAAATAGATCCTTAAAAGAGTCATATGTACCCAAACTCTGGTGCTCAGCTTACATTCTTCCTCTTCACAAAGGAGGCAAAAACACCAATATTTCCAATTTCCGCCCCATTGCCCTAGTCTCTCCAATATCCAAAATTCTAAAAAAATGTGTCCACCACCAACTTATGCCTTTCTTAACCCAGAACCAACTCCTAACACCCACCCAACACAGCTTCCGCCCCAGCCACAGCACCATAACTGCCCTACTATCCTTCCTAGAAACAGTCAATCGAGCCCGAGATTCTGGACTCCTAGTATCCACAGTACTCCTAGATCTCTCTAAAGCATTTGACACCATTTCAAACAAACACCTTCTCTTTCATCTCACCAGCCTTAATCTCTCCCCTAATACTCTATCCGGGTTCTCCAGTTACCTATCAGACAGATCTCAAGCTGTCAGATGTAAGAACTCTACCTCTTTCTTCTTACCAACACCCACCGGCATTCCCCAGGGGTCCATCCTCGGACCAATGCTTTTCAGCATCTTCATTAATAACCTTCACACTGTCATCCCTGACACAACAGTTATCCAATATGCTGATGACTCAGCTTTAGTCTGTGCCACCTCTAACCTTCCTGGACTAATGACTAAAACCAAAATAGCATTTTCTACCACTGAGAACTGGATGCACCAAAACCATCTCTCTCTCAACTCAACTAAATCTAAAATACTACTTTTCCCTCCCGCCAGGGCTTTCCCTTATGACAAAAATGCTTTCAAAGTCCTAAGCCAAACTAACACTGCTATAGAAGTGGTCCCTTTTGCAAAACTTCTTGGCATTACCATAGATGAACACCTTCAATTTGATATCCACATTCAACAAAACATAAAGAAAACCCACCAAAAGTTAAGTATGCTCTATAGGAATAACCTCTTTCTCTCCAACTCCTCTAGGCATACCTTGGCAACTACCTACCTTCTACCTTATTTACTATATGGTGCCCCTCTTCTAACTAATCTGACTTCTTCTAACACCTCAGAACTTGAAATGTGCTATAATAAGATCTCTAAATTTGCAACTAAATCTAAAACCTGTACTCATCACTGCCTTACCCTACAATCTCTAAACTGGCTAGAACTCTCTAACCACCTAGACTATCTACAACTAACCACTGCTCACAAATTAATATTTTACCCAGATAAATGCCCAGCCTTAACAAGCATCCTTCCCCCATACATCCCAAACAGATCTCTGAGATCTGAACACCAAAATTTAATGTCTATCCACAAACCCAAATGACCTGCTGGCCAGCTTCTACTCTCTTTCTCTCTAGGCAAGAAATGGAACTCTCTCCCTCCTTCACTTAGGACTATACCAAACTCAGAAACCTTCAAGACCCAACTTTTCTCATACCTGTCATCCAAACGGAAATGTTCCTGCTTACACCCTACCTAAATTTAAGGGAATTCCCCAATGAGTTCTTCATACTCCATGTTCCACTCTTCCCTCTAACTAATATTTCTATTCTCCTAAAACAGACTTAAGCTGTCAGTCACTGATTAAGCGATTCTCTCACCTGACTCCAAGTATGTAAATATTGTGAATATCACAGTATTTCTCTTGTCTACACAGCAAGTATTTACCTTATTTAATTAGAACATCTGCATGCAAACTGCCCCCTCCCCTTCTAGTGTAATAACACAAGAACCTTAGATCTTTTATTTTACAGACAGTTGATCATGCTGCTCTGAATGGAAATACGTGTAAACTGGGTTCTCTATTATCTGTTAACTGTGTTTCATGATGTACATTTTATACATTTGCATTTCCTTACTGTATGAATTTTTATACTTGTATTTTACCTTTAACATTATGTAACCATTATTTTATTGCTTATGGAGCTTTTCTCCCCGAGCCTCCACTGAAAATGGGCACTTTCTGGCCAAGTGGACTTCCCCGGTAATCAAACTGAACATAAATAAATAAAATAAATATTGTGTTATTATATAATTGTAATATCTAGTTTATAAAACCCACTGGAAAAAAATATATTCTTTAGGTAATATAGACAGATAATCCCAATTAATTGAGTTGAAAGTTTTATCTAAATCTAAATCTAAGCTTATAATGGAAAGTTCTTTTTTATTTTTTTTTTTTTTGCAATATCTACCAGCAATAAAAGCCTGATAATATTATCAATGACCTTTTCTATGTAATATCATGACCTGTTTGGTTCTCTTTAATTAATCTTAGCATCATAATATTTAGTCTTTTCACCACAATTTCTAATATTGAAAAACTGTCCTTGATGTCTCAAATTCTAAAGCAAAGAAGTTGAGAGCTATGATAACAGGGAGCAGTTAAGTATTATATCAGGTTGTGCATGGTCAGTAAGTTTGGTGTGTGTGTGTGTGCGTGCGTGCGTGTGTGTGTGTGTGTGTGTGTGTGTGTGTGTGTGTGTGTGTGTGTGTGAGAGAGAGAGAGAGAGAGAGATTAAGAGAGTGAGGAACAAAACTCTCAATCAGCACTGCTTCTGCCTCATATTTCTGTTTTCCTCCAAAAATGTGTGATTTTCCTGGGGAACAGTTGAGGCTTGCAGTATTTAATAATGACAGCCATTTGAGTTTCAGGTCATGCCATTAACTTTCCTCCCATCAACTGGAAATTTAGCTGATAAAAAAGACGAGAAATTTGTCCAGTGTCTTTACAATAAACCCTCCATAAAAATACTGTATGCAGTTTCTTGTTTGTCCCTGGAATAACACGTTTTCTAACAAACAGGACATATTAAGTCATATCATACCAGTCATAAGACTTACAATTGATTTGAAATAAAAATGTATTATACAGGAAAGAAATTTATAGCATTGGTTCATTTCTTTTTTTCGCAGTTTGACTTACTTTGCCATTTACTTTGTGACATACATAACATTTGTAGTGTATTTTACACAACAAATTTGAATGAAAACTAAGACGCTGGATGCCTTTAAATGAAATAAATCTGTTGTTAAGAGTATTTTTTTTCTTTTTCTATTCTTATTTTTTTTGCTTGTTTTACATTTTTATTCTGATGTTATATGACTGCTGTTGAAATACGATAACACGCATGTGATTCTTTTTATTTCCTTCTTCTGTTGTAAGCGGTTTTTGCTCAGTGTACTGAAAAGGAGATCATTAGCATTGTGAAGATTGGGTAGAGATGGGTGAAGGCTGCCAGCCTAGCCAAATAGAATCTGATACATAATTCTGGCATTTATAAATACAAATGTAAAATACAAGCTTGTTTCTTAAATGAAAGAAAAATACTGTAAAATGTTGAGCTTCAAGATTGTAGCAACATTGCCATCGGCTGTAAGGAAAACCAAGTCAAGCATTTCACATCTGTTTTATGAAATTAAAACCATGTCTTGCATGTTCTTTTGAGTCCAGAACTCGGAGTCATTATGTCTAGACTAGCACATTCTTTCTATTGTTTTAAGGCTAAAGTTAATGACCAGAATTTTTTTGTGGAATGTCCTTTATTGCTTTAAGTGCAAAAGAATGTAAATGCAGTTTCTGTGTGGCCTTGGAACAATGAAAGTGTCAAAATGATGTATACTGGGAAACCAAAGTGCCAAAAAACATGATGTAATCTAGAAGGGCCCAGCAGAAATGTGTTAGTGATTTTAAAAACTATTGCTCAGAGAGAGACTGTAAGCATTTTGAATCTTGGACATCTAACTTAGCACTGCCTGTTGTCTTAAGTAGATTATTTTAGAAGTATGTTTTCTTGTAGCAATAGCTAGGAATTAGAAAAAGACTAGACTAAGTGTTTTTCTGTTATGTCAGAACTATACTACAGAATTATTTTAAGTTTCTGTGTGATCTCTGAACTCTTGAATAGCACTGTGGTGTAGTAGTATTGTCTTGTGTTTTAATATTTATTATTAAATATTTTAAACCCTTTTCAACTGTGGCTGGTTTATGTAGAGATAATTAAGCTCTAGAGTACATAGCTTGCTTATAAGTAATCCTGTAATAAGCACTTCCAATAAGCCTTAAGACTGTTTAGTCACACTTACCATTGGATAATAATAGTGCACAGTAATAATTGAACACCCTTTTAAGGGTCTTTGGGTAGCTGATAATTATTAGCTGGTGGTGGCAGGAATTACTACTGTATAGTCTGGGAATAGGGACACAGCTGGAGAATCTGTGTCAGCCATTCCCAGGAGTGTCTGTGAAGTTGTATAAATACTTATCTCTAAGTGTGTGTGTGTCAGCTACTTGGGCAGGGACATGAAGCACCTGATGGACAGAGAGGGTACTGGAGGTTAGCTTCCCAGCTAGGCTGAGATCTGGACCCTATAGCTGTGTCAGTAGGGAGTCTTACTGGGGACCTGGGGAGCAAGGGAGTGACCAGCCCCAGACTGACTGTGATCTCTGTGTGCTCTTAAGGGAAATTGCACTTTACTGTGTGTATTTGTTATCCTTTCCTCTCATATGAGACACCCTCTCTGGTGTTAGTGCTGAGGATTGAGGCTCCTTGATTGCTGTGCCAGGGCATGGGTGTCACATATTAATTGGTGGCAGTGGTTTGGATATCCACCTCACATGTGGTTTGCAGTGGCTGGGATATCTACATCACATATTAAGTAATTGGCAAGTACTAATTGGCTTGTAGTGGTGTAGGTAGAGTGAATCCTGTAGCTTATGTACAGTGATCTCTGAAGGTGTTTTGTACTCTAAATCAGCCACACAGTGAATACTCAGAGTTCAGATTACAATTGTTTTAGTTCTTTTGTTTGCTTAGTTAGTCAGGGTGAGCAGGCAGCATGTCAGCAGAAGAGTATGGTAAGCTGACAAGGAGCCAGCTGGTAGAGAAGTGCCAGGCTAGGGGACTGGTGCATGGAAACCTTACTAAGGCAGACCTGATTGCAGCCTTGGTTACAGCTGCATCAGAAAACAACATCCAGGAGGACAATCAGACTGGCAGTGGAGATGCGATATCCTCGAAGAATGGACAGCTCAACCTTTCTACAAAGGACAATCAGACTGGCAGTAGAGATACAATATCCTCGGAGAATGGACAGCTCAACCTTTTTGCAGTGGAGTTAAAAATCCAGCTGGAGCTAAAGAGACTTTAGTTGGAGGCCAGGCTTTTGGGGATAGAAGCTGAAGAAAAGGAGCATCAGAGGAGGCATGAGAGGGAAATGCTGACTCTTCACCAGAGTCATGGAGGTAATGGGGAAGGGAGTAACTGGACCCCAGAAGCACAACAGGTAAGTAAATTTCTTCCGCAGTTTAAAGAGGGGGATCATTTTGATAGTTTCATTCATATGTTTGAGAGGGTATACAAACAGTATACTGCTGACCAAAGGCTCTGGGTACGGTTCCTGACCCCCTTACTTCATTGTAAAGCTGTAAATGCATTGGCTAAAATGCCTGACTCTGTCTGTTTTGCTTATACTGCTGTAAAAAATGTCTTTTAGAATGTTTTAAGCTAACAAGTGAAATGTATAGGAAAAAGTTTCTTGAGCATAGACACAAGGCAGATGAAAGCGTGCATGAATATGTTGCTGAACTGAGCACTTATTTTCATAGTTAGGTGAGTGGATGTCAGGTCACCACTTTTGAAGGGCTGGCAGACCTTTTGGTCAGGGAACAAGCCCTTAGCACTTTGCCTAAGGACATGAAGATCTGGTTAGCTGATAGACAATGTGCTACTTCAGATGAGTTGGGGAAGAATGGAGATCTATACCTGGCCAGCAGGGCAACCCTGCACAGGAAGGGGACCCCCAGTACTGCTCATGGATCTAAAGCAGCCCATGGTGGGCAGCACAAAGGATTACTATACAGAGAGTGAACCCCTTCATGGATGGCTAGAAGGTGAGAGTGTACAGCATTTGGTAGTGCCTAGAGCCTACCATCAGGCATTTCTAGGCATAGAAACACCATCGGCCAGCAAAATGCAATACAACGACACTGAAGTCTGAAATAAGATTCCAAATTGCAATTTATTTCATATAATGGTAGAAAATACTTCCAAACCGGTTTCGGCTATCAAGCCTTCATCAGTGGGTAAAGTTTCCCCTCTATTAAGAATGATGGGTATTTATACATATCCCCAACCAATGGAAAACATGGTACAGCCCAACCAAATGGTTAAAGTGCATTTTTATGTTTCAAACAAAAATTCAGGTTCAAACATGGTATTTAATACATCAAGTCAGTAATGTTTGTGTAATGGTGAAACAAAAAAGTAAACAATAAGAAAATAAAAATATAAAATAAGTTTGGAGGAGGCAAATGATATCAAGTTGTGTGTATAAAGGAAATAAATAATGCTCTAGAGTGCACCATGTTTGTTATATTCAGTTTGGCTAAGGGATATCTTCTGTATGTCTGATACATTGCTGTCTTGGTCAAGGAACTTATTAAGTGAATTTGGTTAGTTAGTTAATTATACACATGTATTCTAATATATATATATATATATATATATATATATATATATATATATATATATATATATATATTTATTGACATACTTCATCATATCATGCGGCTTCATACATATTTGTGTATCTATAAGAATTTTAAACAAACAAATAGACTAGTCCACAGTGACAATCAGCTATTCAATAAATCAAAATATTTATACACAGTCTTAAAACGGTTGGCAAATGATTGTAAAATGATATATATGTATAACAACAGACACATTTATTTCAATATGTATGTGTGTGTATATATATATATATATATATATATATATATATATATGTATATATATATATATATATATATATACACAGATATATATATATATATATATATATATATACACATATATATATATATATATATATATATATATATATGTGTGTGTGTGTTCCTGTGTCATATATATGTGCATGATTTAAAAGGACATATGTTCTATCTGTATGCTCGATATATTTCAACAGGAGACATTCTCTACTTAGACATAATATATTCACACATATACAACTACACCTGACCTTATGAAGGCCTACAGAAAAAATAATTCATAATTACCACTAGCCAATAAGTTCTTGTAATACACATAACATCTTTGAGCTATTTACAAGTGATCATTAAGACCAGGGGGAAAGAGTCCCCCGAGATTGATAATCCAGTATTTCTCTTTGTGGTTTAAGATGGTGTGCCAACCTTGTTGGTTGCTTCTATCCCCTGTGATTTTGTCAATAACCATGAACATAAAGTTTGGAGTAGTGTGTTTAGTAGTGTGTCTATATAAAGCATTGGTTTCTTTTCTGTTCCTGGTATCACTTTTATGCTCAGTCATTCTTGTTCTAAGTGAGTGAGATGTCTGCCCTATATAGAAAGCTGTGCCTTGGCAAATGGCTAGATAAATTATCCAAGTGCTGCTACAATTTCCAAATACTCTGGAATTATACACTCTATTGGTGTTTGCGCTGGTAAACTCTTTCAATTTACTTACATGTGAGCATGAGCTACAATGACCACAGGGGAAGGTGCCCAAGAGTTTGTCTCCAGTCATAGTCATTTGTTGATATATAGCACCCCCACTCTCCTTGTGCTTATAATGGGAAAAGAGACCTCCCAATGTTTTTCCACGTCTAAATGAAAACATACATTTATGGCCTAATAGTTTTCTTAATTCATCACTGGCCAATAATATGTTCCAATGGCTATTTAATACGTTCCTAATAACATTGTGATTCCTTCCATATGTGGTCACAAACCTAAGAGTGAATTCTTCCCTGGTAGTTGTTCGTTTTTTAAATTGTAACAAGGTGTTTCTATCTTGGATAGTGGACCATTCACTTGCTCTATGTATATCTGATTCTCTATATCCCCTGTCTTTAAATCTATGGTAAAGATCTGTTCTGGCTTGTTGAAAGTCTTATGGTGTTGCTATTTTCAGATTGGTGTCTGCATTAGATTGAGAATTTATTGACTTCCTTAGTAACACAAGTATGCCCCTTTGATTTCATGGTTGACCTATTAACAGCACTTTCAATAGAGATTAAGTGATTTGGATATTCATTAAGGGCCAATTCTTATAGTATTTCAATCACGACCTTTCCATTTGAAGTATTTCAAAATTCATAACCACTCTTTGTTCCTTAAACCAATAGATATGGATCTGGAGAACATTCTTCATGGATTATGTGCCGATCGGGATGACATTGGAATCTTTGGAATAGATAGCATACCAGGCAGTAATCGGAATGGCTCCATAATAGATCCCTCTAATGGTTGTGATATGGCTTTTAATAAAATAAGTAAAGGTTTAAAAAATTATAGAGCAAATATCTGGCATTTAAAATTATTTAGAGCATACATTAACAGAGAAATAACCCCAAGAGGCCTGAGAATTTGTTTACAACCTCTAGTTGGCAGGTCAGAGGACAGACTAACCAAATAATGGAACCTAGCATTACAGCAGGCTTCTATGATGTTTGTGAAGATGCTTGCTTCATACTATGAAAGAATGGCAGATATTAACCTAACTGAGTTGAAAACCTATTGTGAGGTATGTAAACAATATGAGTCCCTACCCATTTATGCAACTTCAGTAACTAAACTTTCGAAAGAATTGGCCACTTATGAGAAACAAACAAAAGAAAGGAAAATTCGGAAATTTAATAGGGACATCACTGATTATCAAAGGGGTCGTCCATTTGAAACATCTAGATCAATTAGATTCACGGACACCAATCGGGGGATAGCAAACAACAGGCCTAGGAAGAGACCCAGATCAATTCTCAAGACCATTGACAGGTCTGTTATTAGCACCTCAGGGGAGGAATCCTCCTATATGGACAATGATGGAAGCAGCTATCGTGAGCCACCTAGCCGCAAGAAGTCTAATGCTTCACACCCTTTAGACATAGGAAAAGGTGGCGGGGAGGCCACAAACACAAGCATGGGCACCAGAACAAACTCTGTAGAAGGGTTGATACAAACACTGTTGACATAACTGGTCATAATTATCAAAATGTGTTGAATTTATCGGATGTAAGACTTACAAGTGAACAAGAACAACTTCTTAATAAAGGCCTTGGTTTTATACTTGGTTTCTTTTCTGATGAATATAATACAGTTAATTATGTATTATCCTTTTGTCGTAACCTTAACTTAAAGTTATTCTTCACAGATAAAACCTCTCAAAGATCTAAAGACTTCAGATTTCTCAAATCAGATTTCCAACCTCCTATGAATAAATATGTGTCGATATTTCTTCAGTCAGTTCTTAGAGATCTACATTTCCCACATAGGGAATCTTGTATTGTGGGACAAAACATTTCTCCATCTGAAAGGGTTGCTTTGGATGAACTTAGGCACAATCACAACATTGCGATTCTGCCAGCTGATAAGGGAGGTGCAGTGGTAGTTATGAATATGGGATATTATTTGAATGAGGGTAAAAGTCAACTGGCCAACACTAGATGCTATATGCATATGTCTATTGACCCTACTATTGTATTTAAGAAGGAAATTGATACCTTCTTAAATCAAGCAGAGGAGGAAGGTATCATTACCAAGAATAATGTCAAACATCTGACAGTTATGGATCCTCAAAAACAAATACTTTACCTTCTTCCTAAGATTCATAAATCCCTTTCTAAACCACCGGGGAGACCAATTGTGTCCAGTATAGGTTCTCTAACTGAACTTCTTTCGGCCTTTCTTACACATTATTTAAAACCCCTGCTTACCTCAGTAAGAGCCAGACTTCAGGATACTACACACTTCCTTCAAATTATACAGGACACACAACTGGAGCCAGGGTGGTTAATGTGCACACTGGATGTGAAATCCTTATACACAAGCATACCTCATTGGGCTGGATTGCAAGCTTTACAATATTGGCTGGAACATACAGCAGTATACCCACCTGGATTCAATACATTATTGGTATGCATGGCAGAACATGTCCTAAACAAGAATGTCTTCTATTTTCATGGGGAGTGTTTTTGGCAACTACAAGGTACTGCCATGGGAGCATCTTTTGCTCCCATATATGTGGATTTATTTATGGCCTTTTTTGAAGAATGCATGATCTATGATCCCCTCCATAATCTATACATGGTGGAGATTGACATCTGGCGCAGATACCTGGATGATTGCTGGATGGTGTGGAGAGCAGATCAGACATATTTACAAGAATTTGTAGAATATCTGAATGAAAACATATGGGGCATTGAGTTTACTGTAACTTGGAATCATGATGCCATTGATTTTTTTGGATGTCACAGTATACAGGAATATTGATCATACTTTGAGTACCAAGACATACCGGAAATATCCACAATATAATACTCTGCTCCATGCATCAAGTATGCATCCTAACCACACCATCCGGAATATACCAAAATCCCAATTTATGCGTACTAAATGCATTAGTTCATCTGAACAAGACTTTCAACAAGCCAGAACAGATCTTTACCATAGATTTAGAGACAGGGGATATAGAGAATCAGATATACATAGAGCAAGTGAATGGTCCACTATCCAAGATAGAAACACCTTGTTACAATAATAAAATGAACAACTACCAGGGAAGAATCCACTCTTTGGTTTGTGACCACATATGGAAGGAATCACAGTGTTATTAGGAACGAATTGAATAGTCATTGGAACAAATTATTGGCCAATGATGAATTAAGAAAACTATTAAGCCCTAAATGTATGTTTTCATTTAGACATGGAAAAACATTGGGAGGTCTCTTTTCCCATTATAAGCACAAGGAGAGTGGGGGTGCTATATATCAACAAATGACTAGACTGGAGACAAACTCTTGGGCACCTTCCCCTGTGGTCATTGTAGCTCATGCTCACATGTAAGTAAATTGAAAGAGTTTACCAGTGCAAACACCAATAGAGTGTATAATTCCAGAGTATTTGGAAATTGTAGCAGCACTTGGATCATTTATCTAGCCACTTGCCAATGCAAAGCTTTCTATATAGGCCAGACATCTCGCTCACTTAAAACAAGAATGTCTGAACATAAAAGTGATATCAAGAACAGAAAAGAAACCAATGCTTTATATAGACACACTACTAAACACACTACTGCAAACTTTATGTTCATGGTTATTGACAAAATCACAGGGGATAGAAGCAACCAACAAGGTTGGCACGCCATCTTAAACCACAAAGAGAAATACTGGATTATCAATCTCGGGGGACTCTTTCCCCCTGGTCTTAATGTTTGTGTCTTTCGGCTTTTCCCGGTTAGGGGTCGCCACAGCGGAACTCTGGTCCACTAATGATTGGCAGTTGATTTTTACGTACCAGCTTGCCAGGCCTGACGCACAACCTTCAACGAAGGTACACCCAATCATGCATGTCTCCACACAGAAGTTGCTCTAGCTCAGAATTGAACCAGAGGCGACAACGCTACCGCAGCACCACCACCGCGGTCCCCCTGGTCTTAATGATCACTTGTAAATAGCTCAAAGATGTTATGTGTATTACAAGAACTTATTGGCTAGTGGTAATTATGAATTGTTTTTTCCTGTAGGCCTTCATAAGGTCATGTGTAGTTGTATATGTGTGAATATATTATGTCTAAGTAGAGAATGTCTTCTGTTGAAATATATTGAGCATACAGATAGAACATATGTCCTTTGAAATCATGGACATATATATGATACAGGAACATATATATATATATATATATATATATATATATATATATATATATATATATATATACACACACATACATATTGAAATAAATGTATCTATTGTTATACATATATATAATTTTACAATCTTTTGCCAACAGTTTTAAGACTGTGTATAAATATTTTGATTTATTGACTAGCTGATTGTCACTGTGGGGTAGTCTATTTGTTTGTTCAAAATTCTTATAGATACACAAATATGTATGTAGCCGTGTGATATGATGAAGCATGTCATCTGTATAAACATCTTATAAAATAGGACACTCCATTGGTATATGTTAGAACTCTAGATTCTATTAGAATTAGATAGGACGTTTGTCTCCTTACATGACATGCTCACATATTACATATTAAGATATCCCAAAAAAAAAATATATATATATATATATATATAAATATATATATATATATATATATATATATATATATATATATATATATATATATATATATATTAGAATACATGTGTATAATTAACTAACTAACCAAAGTCACTTAATAAGTTCCTTGACTAAGACAGCAATGTATCAGACATACAGAAGATATCCCTTAGCCAAACTGAATATAACAAACATGATGCACTCTAGAGCATTATTTATTTCCTTTATACACACAACTTGATATCATTTGCCTCCTCCAAACTTATTTTATATTTGTATTTTCTTATTGTTTACTTTTTTGTTTCACCATTACACAAACATTACTGACTTGATGTATTAAATACCATGTTTGAACCTGAATTTTTGTTTGAAACATAAAAATGCACTTTAACCATTTGGTTGGGCTGTACCATGTTTTCCATTGGTTGGGGATATGTATAAATACCCATCATTCTTAATAGAGGGGAAACTTTACCCACTGATGAAGGCTTGATAGCCGAAACCGGTTTGGAAGTATTTTCTACCATTATATGAAATAAATTATAATTTGGAATCTTATTTCAGACTTCAGTGTCATTGTATTGCATTTTGCTGGCCACTGGTGTTTGGATGTTTCTGGTTTGGCCGGGCAAACCTTACTTGCAAAGCATTTTGTTTGGATTTCTAGACATAGCCCATGATATTCCCTTTGCGGGTCATATGGGCATAAAACATACAAAGAGGCGTATTAAGCAGAACTTCTATTGGCCTGGAATTTCCAGAGATGTAACTAGGTACTTCAGGACCTGTGAGCAGTGCAAAAGGTAGGCAATGCAGGAGACAAAATGAAAGCTCCTTTGATGCCTTTGTCTGTGATTGAGGAGCCATTTCAGAGGGTAGCTATGGACATTGTGGGTCCTCTGAGTACCCCAAGTTTCACAGGGAAAAAGTATATCCTTGTGGTAGTGGATTATGCTACATGATACCCTGAGGTGGTGGCTTTGTCCTCCATTGAGGCAGAGAAGGTGGCAAATGCTTTGTTAGAGATTTTCAGCAGGGTAGATTTCTCAAAAGAATTACTGACTGACCAAGGTGCCCATTTCATGTCAGACCTGCTGGCTTGTCTGTGGAAGTCCTGTCGGGTGAAGCACATGAAGACCACCCCCTACCATCCCCAAACTAATGGTCTTGTTGAGAGGTTAAACTCTACAATCAGTTCCATGCTATGGGCATTTGCAGATCAGTTTAAGAGGGAGTGGGACAAATATTTGCCCCATCTGTCATTTGCTTACAGAGAGGGTCCCCAGGAATCCACAGGTTTTTCACCCTTTGAGTTGCTGTATGGGCATAGGGTGAGGGGACCTCTAGATTTAATTCAAGATGAGTGGGAAGGTGAGTGTGAGTCTCACAAGGATTATGTTGTGGCATATGTCCTAAACCTTAGGACAAAGCTCAGAGAACTCATTGACTTGTCCCAGGAGAACCTAGCAGAAGCCCAACAACAGAAAAAAGGTGTGGTATGACAGGAATGCTCTAGCTAGAGAGTATGCTGTGGGGCAGCAGGTAATGGTTCTCTTTCCTGTCAGACACAACAAGCTGCAGGCAGCTTGGGAGGGGCCCTACAAGGTTGTAAGAAAGGTAAGTGATGTTAACTACATGGTGGAAGTGCTAGGCAGATGGCAGGGGCACACATTGTACCATGTTAACATGATGAAACCTTACCATGATAAGGAGGCCCTTGTGCTGAGTATTTGCAGTGGATCACTGGAGGAGTCTGAGGTAGATCTGAGGACTGATCTCCTCAATGAGGCTCGGGCTGACACCTCAGTGGAAGGCAAAGCAATATCCCAGCAGTTATCTCCTTACCTAGGTTTGAGAAATCTGAGCAGCATTGCAGGAATTTGTGGACATGTTCACTGGGAAACCAGGGTGCACCCACCTGGTGCAGCACAAGGTGGATACAGGACCCCAAAGGCCGATTAGGCAGGCCCCTTGCTGGGTGCCTGAGAGAGTCAGACAGACTCTGAGGGAAGAGGTACAGGAGATTTTGGAACTTGGTGTGATTCAAGGGTCCAACAGTCCCTGGGCCTCCCCAGTGGTGCTGGTGCAAAAGAAGGATGGCAGCACCAGGTTCTGTGTGGATTACAGGAAATTAATTAGTCACGCAGAGTCGTATGCTTACCCAATGCCTAGGACAGATGAGGCCCCAGAGCAGTTTGGTGGGGCTAAGTATCTTACAACCATTGATCTTACCATGGGTTACTGGCAGGTGCCTTTTACTCCCAGTGCTAGAGAGCAGTCAGCCTTTTTGACTCCTTTTGGCTTGTATGAGTTTGCAAAGATCCACTTTGGTATGACGAATGCTGCAGTGACTTTCCAGAGGCTCTTAGATAATATGCTAGCAGGAGCAGGAGGGTTTGCCCTTGCTTACCTAGGTGATATTGCTATCTAGAGCTATTCCTGGCCAGAGCACCTTCAGCATGTCAGTGAGGTGATGGGCAGACTACAGAGGGCAGGGTTGTCCATTAAGCCGAGCAAATGTCAGGTGGGTATGGCAGAGGTCTCCTTCCTAGGACATAGAATGTGGAGTGGAAAGATAAGGCCAGGACCTGCCAAAGTGGAAGCCATTCAGGCATGGCCTGCACCTGTTACTAAAAAGCAGGTAAGGGTATTTTTAGGGATAGCAGGGTACTACAGAAAGTTTGTCCCCAGTTATAGTAATATAGCTGCTCCCCTCACAGACCTGACAAGGAAGAACAGGCCAGATAAGGTAGTGTAGACCCCAGCATGTGTGCAGACATTCCAGAAGCTTAAAGAAGCTTTGGGAGAACCCCCTGTGTTAGCCAGTCCAGATTAGAGCAAAGAATTTGTTGTGCAACTGGATGCTTCAAACCATGGGGTGGGGGCTGTACTTAGCCAGATTTCTTTAGAGGGAGAAGAGCACCCAGTGGTTTATCTTAGTCATAGGCTCCAACCCAGGGAGGAATGCTATGCAGCTGAAGAAAAGGAATGTCTAGCCATAGTGCCGGCACTACAGAAACTTCAGCCTTATCTATATGGAAGGAAATTCACTGTTATGACAGATCACAACTCTCTAAAATGGTTAAACAGAGCCAGCCAGCAAAATGCCAAGTTGCTAAGATGGAGCCTTGGATTGCAAGCATATGATATGTGAGTGCAGCACCGCAGTGAGAGCAGCAATGCCAATGCAGATGGGCTGTCAAGACAGGGAATAGGGTGAGGTACACCCAGATAGACCTAACCCTCTCAAGCGGTGTTTCTCAAGGGTCACTTGAAAAACTAGTGTGAGTTCTCCAGGGAGGGGAGAGATGGGAAGATTTGATAGAGATGGTTGAAGGCTGACAGCCTAGCAAAATAGAATTTGATAAATAATTCTGGTATTTATAAATACAAATGTAAAATACAGGCTTGTTTCTTAAATGAAAGAAAAATACTGTAAAATGTTGAACTTCAAGACTGTAGCAACATTGCCATCTGCTGTAAGGAAAACTAAGTCAAGCATTTCAGATCTGTTTTTTTTAAATTAAAATCATGCCTTGTATGTTCTTCTGATCTCCAGAGCTCGGAGTCATTATGTCTGGACTAGCATATTCTTTCTATTGTTTTAAGGCTAAAGTTAATGACCAGAATTTACATGTGGAATGTCATTTATTGATTTAAGTGTAAAAAAATGTAAATGCAGTTTTTGTGTGGCCTGGGAACCAGGAAAGTGTCAAAATGATGTAATATGTATACTGTGCCCAGATGAGTCCGAGGTTCCAAGTAGATATAACGCACTTTATTTAAGACAAATAAACAAGCGTTTTCGCTCCTGTTAAAACAGAAGCTTCTTCAGCATTGGTAAGAGGAAATTTGCCATTAATTACAAGATCAATTGCAACACTAAATCTATCGTATATGTGGCCTTTTGTGAATGCTGTTATGCATTTTATGTTGGTAAAACGGACCGGCGATTTAGGGACCGCATTTACCAACATTTATATGCTATTAAGAATAAGAGGAGCGACAATGCCCTTTCTAAACATATTTTGAACAACTGTGGTCACAGTTTTAAATTCATGGGCATTGACAATGTAAAGTGTGATGTCAGGGGTGGTCCGCAATCTTTAATTTTAGAGACCCGTGAGTTAGAGTGGCAACTACAATTAGATGCTTTCTCCTATCCGGGTCTCAATGATAACTGCAACATTTCCTCTATTTTAAAGTATAGAAGCTATCTTAGGTAACTGTTGTGTTAGTATAGCCTTTCACATGAGCTTTATGAATTATGTTAGAATAGTTGCAGTATCCAGTCTTATACTAGTGCACTAATTTTCTAGCTTCATGCATAGGACAAGAAGTCCCTTGCAAAAGGTTCTTTATTTAACGACAACTGCAACTCTGCTCCTTGGGTAAATTACTACTATTGTTTATGATATAGCTTTTCACATGTGTTTCATGAACCATGTTAGTATTGTTATAGTGTCAATTTTATAAAGGTTACTTATCTTCCTGTCTCATGTACAGGACATAAATTTAAAAGATTTGGATAGGTAGTGTGTATTCTTTGTTGTTTTAACATTTTCTACCTGGTTAATTGTTTCTAGCAATGTTGATATTTCCTTTGGTTGCTTGATTTATCTGCACGTATATGAGCATATACATACATTTTTGATGTATACTTTTCATGTATTTTTTATGCTTGTTTTCTAAAAATACAAGTTATACTGAGGTATCTTGTTTTTATTGTATTTTAAACTGCCTAATTAGAGTGACATCAACAGTACGTCACCTAGAAGCTTTTAAATACTGTGAGCTTGCGCTCTTTTAATGCTGAAGAAGCTTCTGTTTTAACAGGAGCGAAAACGCTTGTTTATTTGTCTTAAATAAAGTGCGTTACATCTACTTGGAACCTTGGACTTGTCTGGGCACTTTGTTTGTGTTTTTCAGTTTTGGTGTTTTTTTAGTTGTGTAATATGTATACTGGGAAACCTAAGTGTCAAAAAACATGATGTAATCTGGGAGAGCCCAGCAGAAATGTTTGTTAGTGATTTTAAAAACTATTGCTCAGAGAGAGACTGTAAGCATTTTGATCTTGGACATCTAACTCAGCACTGCCTGTTGTCTTAAGTAAGTTATTTTAGAAGTATGTTTTCTTGTAGCAATAGCTAGGAATTAGAAAAAGATTAGACTGTTTTTCTGTTATGTCAGAACTGTACTACTGAATTATTTTAAGTTTCTGTGTGATCTCTGAACTCTTCATTAGCAGTGTGGTGTAGTAGTATTGTATTATGTTTTAGTATTTATTATTAAATATTTTTAAACCCTTTTCAACTGTGGCTGGTTTATGTAGATATAATTAAGCTGTAGAGAACATTGCATGCTTATGTGTGATCCTGTAATAAGCCCTTCCAATAAGCCTTAAGACTGTTTATTCACACTTACCATTGGATAATAATATTGCACAGTAATAATTGGACACCCCTTTAAGAGCCTTTAGGTAACTGATAATTATTAGCTGGTGGTGGCAGGAATTATTATCATATAGCCTGGGTATAGAGGCAAAGCTGGAGAATCTGTGTCAGCCTTTCCCAGGAGTGTCTGTGAAGTTGTATAAATACTTATCTCTATGTGTGTGTGTGTGTCAGCTACTTGGGCAGGTACACAAAGCACTGGTTGGACAGAGAGGGTACAGGAGGTTAGCTTGCCAGCTAGGCTGAGATCTGGACCCTATAGCTGTGCCAGTGGGAAGTTTTATTAGGGACCTGGGGAGCAAGAGAGTGATCAGCCCCGGACTGACTGTGATCTCTGTGTACTCTTAAGGGAAATTGCACTTTACTGTGTGTATTTGTTATCCTTTCCTCTCATATGAGATGCCCTCTCTGGTGTTAGTGGTGAGGACTGAGGCTCCTTGATTGCTGGGTCAGGGTGCGGGCATCACAAACATAATAGGCCATTTTCCAAAATATAGCTGCCGTCAGAGCAGCATGCTGAAGAATGACTTCACTGCACCAGCTTGGGGAATGATTTCAGAAGATACACTGCACTCCAAGTACTTAACTATTCAGAGTAGGATAATTACGAATTCTACGCATGCCCATCAGATTTCAAAACACATCGTGTGCACCTAATACAACTTTAAAGCAACAAACGGCAACACTGACTCAGTTTATAAAATCTTATTTGGATGCCATATTGCAATGCAAGGAACAGAAGCTATTCCCATAGAATGAATAATAATACTATTAAAAATTATACTTGCAGTCAATGACTATTGTGCTGCCAGCTATCGAGGAAAATCTTACTGTGCAATGCATCCTAAAAGGCAGCCAGCTACACAGAGAGCAAGGTTGCAACTAAACCAACTGTCAGATCAAGAAATCATGGACAGGCACTGCCAAGACAAACAGCTGGTGCAGGCTTTGAGCAACATGTGGGCCTCAAACATGTCTGTGTGGACATTGCAAGGCAACCCCATCCCTCCCAAAACAGCCTAGGCATACTGGCATCTGGGACTTTCCAAAGACACGTGGGAGATGCTGTAGGAGTGTCGAAGACAGCTACCAGTGTTGTCCTGTCAAAATTCCAGGTAGCAATGTGCAAAAAGGTAGATGAATACCTACAGTTTCCATATACCACATGGAGCAGAGAACTATTATGCACCAGTTCTATAGCCTCACAAACCTATCACATGTGCTTAGTGCAATAGATTGTACCCACATTACTATTAAGACCCCATGCATCCAGGAACAGACAGATAAAAAAACAGAAAGGGTGGCCATCCCTAAACTTCCTAGTTGTGTGTGTAGCAAATGGCAGCATAAGAAACATCATGGCAATACACCCTGAAGGAGTCCATAATGCTTCCCTATGGAGGGAAAATGGTCTGAGGGCCACATTCCAGCATGAGGAATTACCTGAGGGAATACTACTAGTCAGGTACAGGAACACAGCTTGGATGTAAGCTAAGGACATCCCTGTCAACATTATCCATGATGACAGCATATGTTTTCACTTCCCATACAAAGAACAATCAAACCCTACAGAGGAACCTACAATAGGGCACATGCAAGACCATGAAATACCATTCAGTGTGTCTTTTGTGTACTGAAAGCTAGGTTCGGATGTCTGGACAAACCCAGGGTTGCTCTGCAATGCACACCCAAAAAGGCAGCACAGATCATAAATGTGTGTGCCATGCAACACAAATGCTAACAGCATCACTTGACAGTCTTATAGCTGAAGGTGTGGGTGAACTTCCTCCCAAGCCCCAGATGCCTAAAGATGACATTCTGAACTCTCAGAGGAGGAGCAGAAGGACACAAGGCAGAAGAAACAGGTGTGAGCGATAGAGGATATGACCATGAGTCCAGGCCCAGGAAGCATGACAGTATCTAACATGCACATTTGAGTCATTACAAGTCAGACATACAGAAGGACATACATTAAACACTGATGTTCAGGTGTTGTCCCACCACAGCAGCACAGATTGAATCTAATGGCAATTGCCCAATATTACCCAATAGATGCACACACTGAGCATCCAACACAACAACAACATTCTCACATATAATAGCATGGATATATACAAATCTATCACAGCATGGATCATTAATTCCAGTCACAAGTGACACAGGTATTCATACGGACTCATAGTGATGTATGTGTGTATGGCATACAACAAGGGACATACCTCTGTGAAACACATTCCTATTTATCCACTATCAAAAGATCCAAACAGGAAAACAACTCAGGACATAATTTAGAAATGCTGTCAGTATCACATGCAACATACATCAATGTAAAGTATGGATAAAGTGTAATGAACTAAATTGAGTCATCTATGGTTATAAAATGTCAGACTCCTGTGCAAACAGAATTCATAATAAACACAGACAGATGACATTGTCAGTGGTCTCCAGAGCAATCATCATCACCATGGGATGACACTGATACAGCAGGACAACTGTCACTGTTAATCTAACACAGTCTAGGGTGCCCACACTGATAGCTCACACCATGGTCCAGTCTGGTCCTAATACATAGGATAACATTTGGACCAGATTGCTACTCAGAGGAGAATAATCAGCTGACACCAGCATGTGGCAATACACTGTGGGAAGCAGCACGAGCATAAGTTGACTGTCTGGTCATGACTGCTGAGCTCACATATGATAGGCCAGCAGAAGAAATGTGTACACATTGCAGCACATACATTGATGCTAGATGGGCAAGGTTTGGTCTGCTGAGAAGGGGTCTGCCTCTCTCATCTGGCACTCATCTAAGCACAGTCAGGCCATGCAGAACCCTGCTTATAATATGGCACTGCTGTCATACTCCTGCAGCCAGGGATTCAATGGACTATGCCACAGATAACATGCTTTCATACTGTGCAGTCAGTACTGCCTTAACCTCACTGTATCTTTTTTCATGTCCTTCATACATATACCCAGCTGATGTGCAACATGATCTGTTCATGGGCAAGTGCATGGATGTCAGATCCATGATGTCGCTAAGAACTTTCATTTTCCTGCAGGAGTCGAAGGACACACTCTGGAACATGCCCATGCACACCATCTATATGCCTATGTCTACTGTGAAGACAGTATTGATGTGTTATGGGAAAGTATAAACATCACCAGCAGATTCAACATGGAGCTGTGGTCCACTGGCCTCATCCTGCCTGATGTTCCCTCATTGTCAGAATTGCTGGACACATTTTCCTCCACATTTGACTCTACAGTCTCATCCACATAAATGTCACCATCTGGGCCAGACTGTATCACCAAATCTGTATCCTGTGTGCCAGGGGGCATGGTACTATTCTGAGACACATAAAGTCCCACATTGGGATCAGTGGATGGGATAATGGAGGATAAAGGCAGTGGACATGCTAAAAGAAGAAATTGATAACGTAGGTTATAAAAACATGCTTACATCACATGCTATTTATTATTAATGACATATGCCACAAATCATACCTCTCAACCTCTTAAAGCAAGAAATCTGGACAAAGCCACAAATAATGTGGGGACAAAGCCAGTGCAGATGAAGAGGGATGAAACACAGCTGTTATAGGGAAACAAAGGCATGAACATAGCACTCTTAATCACATCCTTGCCAGCATTAACATTCCAACAAAGATAAAATACACAGTTGGTAATACACATACCAGCTGTTAGTGGCTGAAATGCTGATGGGTGCTGTCCTAAGCAGGGGGTAGAAGGACAACAGCAGGAGTAACAGCAATGGCATGTATGAAAGAGAGATAATAGCATATCAGTGACACTCTCCCTATGTGGTGAGTTTGTGTGTTGTAGTGTGAATCCTCCAGTGAGAATGTACAGACAAAACAAATGTAGTCATATATGCAGGCACTGCCATAATCACATAATGACATTTACAACACAGTAACAGGGTCTGGTGATACTCACATGACATACAGTGCACCTGTTAGCCTGATGTCCCTGTCTAGAAAACAGCAGGATTAATTTCATACATCTCAGGTCTGCTGCACATGACTGCAGCCTATGAACATGCTGAGGAACGATACTAAGTCTGTCTGTCATTGCACCTTCATGGCTCATGCCCTCAGAAGGTTTGCCTGTATTTTACAATGTGAGGAAAATATCAATGTGACAGTATACAACACTGGTATGGCAGGAGGCTAAGGCAATAACAGGTAATGGTCATAGTAACAGTATATGGAGACTCTCACCTATAATGTCATGTCCTGATGTTGTCCAGAAATGGACGAACCTATGCAATTGAATGCAGACAACATTACACATGTTGGTTGCACTGTTATGTATGTACTGAAGTTGTATGGCTACATGTAATTATACTTATGTTGGTCTTCATCACCCAGTGTGGAGCCACGTGAATCATGCATTTCTGCTGCTGCAACACAAAAATGAAAATACATGAATATGCATGCAACAGCAGTACATACTGAGTTACTCTATATGCATCACTGATACACAAAGTGATGCATATATGTGCAGCATGGAACGCCTGCTTCTATTCTATCTCCTCATATGCAGTGCCCCCAAGATGCTGTGATCCTCACGTGCTGTATGCAGTGATGCAAGAAACTGTGTGATCTCATTAGGGGCTGCCAATGATGGACACCATTGGTGGCATCCCTCAACTTCTCATGCCAACATGTCATGTAGACTGCATGAAGGATTATGTCAGGGCACCATCAGCAACAGACCTCATGGGATCTATTGTGATCTCCCACAGCATTAATTATTTTGGAGAGGTTGGTCCAGACTTCATTTCTCCATACTGTATTTTCTGCCCATCCAAGGAGTATTCATCCATGTTGATGCAGAGCATCTATTATAATTTAATTTATCTGTGGGGAGAAATTCTCAGTCTGTATGCTATCTGAAAGACAATCATATACACATGGTTAGATTGATGTAGGGATCCACATATGGAGATTATTATGTGCACAGCTTATGCCAATTTAACCCTATTGCAGTCCTGTGTAATGGCAAAATCTAGGAAACTGTCCCTCTGCCATATAGTACTGTGACATATAAAACCATATGCGACAGGAAAACAATGCATGGGTACAAAACACTTGGAACAAGAACAATATAACTGAGATATCTGTACAGGCTGTTGGGGGGATTTGAACCCCATACAGTGCATATCACAATAGTTGATTTCTAAACACAACAGCATTGTGCCACATGAGCCACACTGACTGCCTTCAGTTTACAGAACATAACATACTGCACATGACATAAAACAGAAATGTGTGATGGTTGTAGCTTTAATGCAGTTTGAGCCAAAACAGACAACCTGTCTGAAAAAAACATCCATATTAACATGAAATTTTATACATGATGAGCTTATATCAACACAATCAGTGCTGAGCAGTGAATGTCATCCATATTATCAGAGAGTTTATGAAAGTTATCAATAGAATAGCTTACAAAATGCATGATAAAATCTCTGTATCCATAAGCAGGCCACATATAGTACATGATAAGCAGACATAAACATGGATCATTTTTGTATTGAGTCACTGGTTCTAATATTTGTGTTAAGATGCATCAATGAATAAATATCCATAGCAGCAATATGAATATGCCCTGCACAGAAACATATGGATAATGTTAGAATGTGTAGTTTTCTGTACATATACCACAGAGAGTATGGAGTTTCCAACAATACCCCTCCAGTAAATCACACACATTTTTTCATAATTCACACACTTTTCCATAATGCATCACTCTAACCATATACACATACGTTGCTAAGGAGTAATGATAGCAGGTCTGTAACGAAGGAAACATTTCCCAACACAGCAATTCTAGCAGGTGCAAAATTACCTTTTCAGCTACCTATGAGTCAGGCATAAATGAAAGTAAGACCAGCTTTACACATACATCTTTTAAGTCCCATCCGTGCTATACATAATTAATGAGTCGGATTAAAATTTAAGGTTTCAAAATTCCATTTGCAGAAAACCACATAAGTTCAGTGCATTAAGCATCGAGAATTAACCAGCAACTTGGCATAACATGAAGGTGCTCCATACAAATACCCAATAAGTATCATTAAATGGAACCTTATGTAGCACATGCCTGCCGTCGTCCACCGATCTGATAGTATGCCATAAGTGTCACTTTTAAATGGTGATTTTGATACATTTACCAATCAGACCATTGTTACCTGAAAAATGAGTGGGACCTCAGTGAGCAATTTATTGAACTGTGAGCTATTCAACTTATCTGCATTATCATATAGAGAGTTATTTCCTATATATCAGTGACACCTATAGTGCCTAGGTTGCTGATGGCTATGCATTTCTCCATTACCAATAATATTTCAACACTATAGCCTAGTCTACCTCAGTGTAAATACTAACTCATAAATAAATGTATTAATCTGTTCTTTTTTACAAAGTGAACAGTATTATTAAAGCCCCATTTGTTTAACACAAGAGCACTGCATGTCTGTGTAAACATATTTTCTACATTGCAAAGCTTGATGATACCTGCCAGTTTTGTGGAACACGAGGGCCTTTACCATTTCTGCATCATATGTTTCCATATTCATCTGTTATCTGCAGGAATATGGATACATATGCACAACAGTAGTTTGTTCAGACAGAAAGTACAATGGCTGTTAGCTCAGCCAATAAAGCAACAGGCTCATGTGCATATATCTTGGCTAGGTGTGGGTTCAGTTCCACATAGGAGAGAACCCTCATTATATTGTGATCATTCTGTCCATCTAAAAGTTTTCAAAATGCTGCTATACATACCTGCTTATTGATGCTAATGGTTATTTTGAACATGTGTATAACTACCTCATTTATTTGTTGATGACTCCAGGTACCACAACAAGATGATTATCAGAAGCAGACCTGGGAGGTGGTAACTGATGTCTTTCAGACACAGATGATGGACATGATGAAGAATTGGTTCCATAATGTGGCATAGGCTATGTGGGAGTCATTCAGGGAAATAGCCTGGGAGACCCTTCCCAATGTTAATCTCCATCCAGGTGGTCCCTCAGCACCAAAAGTATTGTCTGTGTGATCCACTTGTGTAATGCTGCCACCATGCTGATTGCCATATCAGTGATTGGACTTTATATGCACACCTGTGCATGCATACTGTTTTCCTCCTATGTTTATGTGATACATATCCAAATATACAATGCAGATGTGAAATTTTGCATTATTTTTCAATGGATGCATTACATACTTTACTACATTAGGCATTCATTCAACTTTCAGTTGTCCATGAGTATTGGCAGTTAACAGGACACTAGTGCTGCAACAGTATCACTGTATACATGTGTAGTACTGACAGCAACTCAGAAACAACATGTTGCCCATATTCTATAAATACCACATTGGTATGGACATGATTTGTGGATTGCCATGTCAGATATGTTCATCAGAAGGACATGTCCTGTGCTTTGGATGACAATTGTCATGCTGTCATACTGGCATTGTGCATAGCATGTGTTGGCAATGCTGATGCCATGTTGTGCCATATGACTGTATTTGAGACATATGGGCAATCCTCCTTTACTGAATGCATGGACCACCAGTGCAACATTCATGCATACAGTGCGGTAATGATAATGTATTCAATAAACGTACAGTATGCTTTCTTTGGCCTGTGTTACATTTACACATTCATCCCTTATTCACATAAATTCAAGAATTTGGGCACATGGTGTACACATGCAATGATTTATGTACATGTCTTTTCACATATTTCAGTCAACAGAGAAACACCATTGTATCTTGGAACTGTGAGCAGTCAATGATGTCATGTTCATGTGGTGTAATGTTGCTCACAGGACTGTCTTTTGCTCAGTCATAACCAAGGTCACTGACATATGACTGCAGGTATTTCTTCCATATGTTTTTTACCTTTGCATGACAGTCTATATATATATATATATATATATATATATATATATATATATATATATATGTGTGTGTGTGTGTGTGTGTGTGTGTGTAAGTGATAACAGTTCTTAACTTCCTTACCTATGCCTGCTGCTGTTATGTAATTGCACAATACTGTGTATGTGAGTTATACAAGCCCATTTTTGTTGATGTCAGTGATGCAGTCTGCCCATGTGACATAGATTGGCCATTCGCTTCAATGTAGTTTGGGTTGACTTAAACACCTCTGTATGTGGTGTACACATGCATTTGCAATGTCACCTTACATATTGTTGCCCTGCTTTATCATTTGCCTATGGTGCTTTGATGCCATGCCTTCCTTTATACGGACCAATGTTGTCCACCTCTTTCCACCTTTGTAGTTTTGTCATATATCATGCACATATGCATGGTATATGTTCATCCTTGTTGTGTTTTGCATCCATTTTTATGTAGTTGTTTTGTTACAAGGTCAACTAGTGCCAACTGTATGGGCATTATACAGATGCAGGACATGTACACACAAGCTGCTGACTACTGCTTTAAATATTTCCTTGTTCTTGTTATACTTGTGCATTAGATATTAACCACTGTATGTTGTTGAAATTCATGTGCACAACCAGATATTGTTTATATAGCATTAATCATCAATTTGTGACCATATATTATTATTACATGTCATCGGTGTGTGTATATGCATTGACATTGCTTTCAAATAATTTCCTTTCAGGCCAATGAAGGTCAAACATATATGCCTTCACCTGTGTGTTGCTTTTGACAATGCATATGTGTGTGACATATACATTCCATTACACGTCTATTTGGGTTGTGTATACCATCTTGTGTAGGTGGCAGCCAATTTGCTGCTCTGCTACAGTACTGCTGTTTGGCACTGTGCTTGGTTGTTTGGCTTTCGCATGCATGGACAGAAGTTCTGTTCTGTCCTTCGCTGATATTCTCTGGCATTCCAGGGGCTGCCTTTGCTCATCTGGGATGTTACTTGGCTTACACTTGTACTGCTGACTGACTACTTGGATATTTGATTACTTATTCAATGTGTACCATGATCTTTCTTTATTACCCTACAACATACAACTGTCATTGGTCATTCACATCCAGGTATGACTGCTACACAGTTTGCAACATGTCATAAAATAATAGTGCATAGGCGCATATGCATTTCTGTGTTTTTGCCTTAACTTGTATGCATCTCTATCCTGTTTGTCAGCTTTCCATTGTCTATGTTGTGCAGTGTGCCATCTGTGTAACTTACATCTCCTTACTGTATATTTCTGACCTTTGTCTGTCATGTTTTGTGATATTTGTTCTATGGGTATACCTGCTGTGATGGCCTTCTCCTCTTCTTTCCCTATCTTTACCTTTCATTCTGTGATTAAAGAAAATGAAGCCTATTCCCACCAAACAAAAATATTGCCCATTCCCCTCTGACTGACTCTCAGACATTCTTATTCCAACACACTTCTTGTGTGTCCCTATTCTTCATCCATACCACCTAATCTCCTTTTCTGTCTCCCAGTTTCCTTAGGTGTGTGCACTACCTGTTTTTCCCACACATGTCCTGCCCTCACTGTTACCTACTGTTAGCTGTGATGATATGGCCATGATTGCCCTTTGCCTTTATTACTTATTCTATTAGAAATTTTACAGATTCCATTGAAATCCTTAAGTGAGGGCAAGTATATTTTACTAACAAATGACTTACAGAGCTATCCCATCGTTGTTTCTAAGCTTACTGGAGTGATTTTGCTGTAGATATGTATTTACAAATGTCAAACAGAATATACTGTGATATATTTCCATAACTTTGTTAATGTACATCATATTTTATGAGACAGTTTTCCTGACTTATGGAGTAGCTGTGACTGATATACAGTGCCCCTTTGCTACTGAGACACTCTTTTATGTGTTAAGATATTCTGTGTTCACTGAGGCACACTTACATATTACATGCTTATCCACAACTTTTGCACTGATATTAGCAGAATGTTCTGGATTCTGCAAAGTGTGTGTGTGTGTGTGTGTGTGTGTGTGTGTGTGTGTGTGTGTGTGTGTGTGTGTGTGTGTGTGTGTGGATCTACTTCAGTAGACTGAAATTACACTTGATCGAAACTTACTTTACCGAGACAACATCACTGGTTTGAATAAACTGAAGCTTCACATTACCGCATCTTTTACAGGGAATAGAGGCACTTGGCCAACATGGAGAAATTTGCCCTTTCCCCACTATAGTGAGATCCCAGAGGGAGTGGCATGGTGGCTAACTGAGTTCAGCCATCCTGTATGTGCATTTAGTATTTTAGAAGAAATGACTGTCTTATTCAATAATAATGCTGATAAATATTTTATGGGCTACAAAAACAAATCTTTTGTTTGTAAAAATAGTATGACTAAAGTACAACTAAGTACTAAGCTAATACCTACAGTATATGAAATTATGTGCAATGTAAATATGTTTTTCTAAGTTTATATATATATATATATATATATATATATATATATATATAAGATGTAAGCATCATATAGGTTAATAGGTTCATAGGTAGGTACTAGGTTATCTGCCCTAGGGCATTTATAAGCCTAGCCAGAATGTGTTAGCTTTCACCACCCTTTTAGACTAGATTCCTGAGCCTCTGTCCAGCAGGGCCATAGAAGTGATCTCAGGAGTAAATTTATGGTTTCCCATCCACTCATCAAGATTTCTCTTGAAGAGGGTCAGTGAGGGGCTCTGCTTAACATGGACTGGGATACTATTCCAGAGTGAAGGAAGTGTCTGGGATATGAATCTATCCCTCCAGCATGTCCAATTTATTGTTATGATGAGGTTTAAATCCCTGGAGCATGTAGCTCTAATGGATTTGGCTTTCTTGAGGTGGAGCATGTCCATCAATTCCGGGTTAGACATAGCCTTGTACGTCAGGCAGAGATCGCTTCTGAGTAGGTGGTAGACAGCTGAATAGAGCTGGAATTTCTTTAGTCGAGCTCTGTTTGAGGCCCATGATCCTCTTGGTGAGGTACTTTTGCGGTCTCTCCAGCTGTTGCAGGTGTCGGGTAAGATACATTCCAAATAGGGCATTGTACTCAATTAAGGGCCTGATGAGTGATGAGTAGAGGGGCACAATGACCTCTCTTTATCTTGATGTGAACCCTTTTGTGATAAGGTGAGCTATATAGAAGGTTTTTCTAACCACTTTGGCAATGTGATTGTCAAAGGAGAGGTTACTATCTGCTTGGGTCCCCAGATCCCTAATTACTTCTTTCGTACTTAGTGGATTACCTCCTATGTGGTAGTTTGTGGGCACTTTGTTTTTCCCAAAGGGGATGACTATGCACTTTTTGGCATTTATCTTGAGGCCATGGTTCTGACACCAGGTACCTGTCTCCGGAGGATGCTTGTGTCAGCCAGAGAGTCAATTATGGCTCCCAGTTTGCAATCGTCTGTAAACGTGGTCAGCCACAGTTCTCCCATGCTTGCCTGTACCTCAGAGAAGTATATACTGCACAAGAGGGGTCCCAGGACCGAGCCCTGTGGGACGCCACTTGTAACTGGTTTTGAATCGGACATTGCACCCGCAACTCTGACCATGTGGGTTCTATCCCTGAGCCAGTTTGCAACCCATCTTGTGACATATGGATTGATATTTAAGCTGGTAAGCTTATTCATGATGCCAGAGTGGGGTATTGTGTCGAAGGCCTTTGTGAGGTCCAGGTAGGCTGTGTGGACTACCTTTCCCTCATCTATGGCTTTAGTAGCTGTTTCAAAGAAGTCAACTAGGTTTAAGAGGCAATATCTGCCTTTAACAAAGCTGAATTGGGTAGGGTCCAGTGTCTGGAGGTTCCCAATGTCTTTGTTTATGAATCCCATGATGATGCGCTCCATAGTCTTGCAGACTAGGCTTGTCAGGCTTATAGGGTGATAGTTCCTGGGATCCGTTGCAGAGCCACCTTTGTGGAGCAGGATTACTGTTGCTGTATGCCATTCTTTGGGTACATAACCTGGTTCCTGGGATCCATTGCAGAGCCACCTTTGTGGAGCAGGATTACTGTTTCTGTATGCCATTCTTTGGGTACATAACCTGTGGTGAGGCTGACTTGGAACAGTGAGTTTATGAGAGGGTTTAGTTCTTTTTGGAGCTTGTGTAAGATGCAGCCTGGGATACCATCTGGTCCCATTGATGCTGTGTTTTTTACTTTGGAAAGGGCTACTTTCACCTGAGTATCTGTGATGTCTGGGGGACTGCATTCTTCTGGGATATACACTGGCCCTTTTGGGGGGAAGGGGGACAAAGTTTGCACTGAACCTGTCAACCAGGATGTTGGCAATGTCAGTGGGTTCAGTGTATTTTGTGCCATTTTGCATCAGCTCAGAGCAGATCTGAGAGTTTATGAGGGAGTGAAGTTTCTTGCTGATACTGATCAGGGATGCCTTCCCTTTTTGGGATTTTGCCCTATCATTTAATAGTTTCCTTCTTCTGATGTATAGCTTATTTATGGCCGGGGTCCACCAGACTGGTCTCCTGTTTTTGGAGGAGTGAGTCTTGGTTTTACTTGGAATGGCATGATCCATGCATTCCTGTAGGTGCTCATAGAGTGCATTTGTAAAGGATTCTGTGGTTTGAGTAGCATTTTCCATTGGCCTGGGGGCTTTGAAACTTTCCACCTCAGTCTTGAGAAGTGTGAAGTTTGCTTTTGAGAGATTTTTCACAGTGGTTTCCTTGGCTGGGGTTGGGGTCAGGATGTGGATGTCCATTGTGATTAGTTTATGGTCTGATCTTACCAATGAGGGGTTTACCTCTGGTGTGGAAAATTGAGGCCCCATGTCTTTTAAAGATTTATATATGTACTTATATATATTTTTTACTCATACATATATATATTTGTTTTTATATACAAAAGCATGTCAAGACATAATATATGGTATACAGATGCATTTCTGTTTACAGGTATGTTTATGCCAACTCATACCTTTGGATTACATATAGATACACTTTTGCAATTACACCTACATTTCTTCTTGCATTTACTTGCATTTATGCAATATTTTATCTAGCATGTTTTAACCCTATTTTAAAATAGGATTAATAAAAAAAAATGAAGAAAGACACTGTAAAAACCTGTCCTTCTCATCATCACCTTGTCTATCGACCTAGGCAGGTGGTTAGGCATACATCTTTATAGTCATTATAGCTGCATCAGCAATGGGGTCCTAAGCAGGTGATCTCTATCAGAAAAGACAGGTGTGCAACCATCTCTTGCCAGATCTAATTTTTCTTCCACACTCTGCAGTTTACCGATGACTAAGTTTTCTCAAAGTATCAGCCTCTTAAGAAGTCGACAATAATTTTGGTCTCAGACCAGCTTAGAACTCCACCTTGTGCCTTCACAGGTGCTGTCATCTTTTGAAAGGCCAGTACCAGAATGAGGAACTTAAGTGCAAGGATGTGGTTCACAGGTTTGTAACCATTGTCTCTGGGGTGTAACACCACCATAACCAAACACAGCTACCATTTACAAGCATTAGGATGGAACTGTTATTATTGTTGTGTTTTACCATACTGCTTTGTAGTATAGATATATTTTTTAAAGGGATACTTTCAGACTTAATTTCCTTATTTGTGTTTCTTCTTCTGTGCTGCGATATTGTCATCTTTATTTGAACGATGAACCTGAAGGTCATGCATTAACCATTTTTAGGCAAGCCTTTTTTTAGTAGTACATCAGTAACAATATTTTTTTTAACTTTTTTACGTTAATGTATAAATAAATCTTCCTCTGTATGTTACTATAATGTCATATAAGCTATTGAGTGATGTGAGGTGATAAAGTGTGTCACACTAAGCTAGATGGGCATGGATTGTGTATCATGATTATGCAGACATAACTGTATCTGATGCCATTTTCCCTTTTATAATCATTGGAATATTTAAGCTATATTAGACAGCTTGGCTCTGCACCACCATGCATAGCTAGTTCACAGCTATCTGAGGCTTAGTTATGTGGATCTGTTGACATTCAGACTCATGTAGTGCTGTGATTCATAGAGATAAGCACACTTAGGCCTAATTTGCATACATAATGTGTAAATAAGCCTGCATTTTTGTAAGTACCTTTAATACCACCACCATATTAACTTGCAGTCAATTGTTATAGGTGGCAAATCAATTAGAAAACCACAAACTTAATCAAGCAAGAAAACAATAGCAAACGTGTTAGAAAATATTGGGTAGCAGTTCATGTTGATGCATGACAATAGTGTTTACTAGGAGAATTGTGTCTTTTATAGAGGTGACCATCAGTGGCAGATGACTCGTAAATACTGTTGACATGACTGTCATTTATAAATGGAAATTCATGACAGCATGGAATTGCATGACAAAGGAGTCATAATGCAATGTGAAAGATATTTTTAGAATTCATTTTTCTGGCATGTTATGATTAGCTTACATAAGAGAGAAATACACACTTTGAAGTGAATGGACGGGGATACACTACATTTTCACCAATGTATTTTTGTGTCAGGATACATGTTTTACTCAGGAATTTCTCAATGAAAGTAATTAATACAAATGGAAGTATAAAGAGAGAAAAGTTGTGGAGAAGGAAAAAAGTTAGTTAGGCTGGTGCAGTGACAGTAGTCTTGTCTCACAGCAAGAGGCTTGCCAGTTCGATTCTCGGCTGGGGTGCCTTCTGTGTGGAGTCTGCATGTCCTCCCTGCATTCTTGTGAGTTACCTCCAGGTGCTCCTGTTTCCTCCCACATTACAAAGACATGCATCTGGAGTGTTTCTCCATGGGCCTCTGCTGAAAAATGACTCGTTCCAAGTTGGACTTTCCTGGCTGGTTAACAAATGTAAAATAAGTTAGCAATTGCTTAAGATGACAATGTAATGATAACTGCTTGCAAAATTGCTATGAGGTTGTTGATGCTGCTGAACAGTTTATTAGAATACATCTCTTATTGGTTGAATTTGGACTTGTGGTATGTGTATACAAATATGCATGTTGTGTCTCTATGTATGCTTTTGTACTATAATATTTGATTTATTTGAGATGAAAACATGCATGCTTTCATTGATCAGTTGTCTGGCTGATTAGTGGATAAACAGTTTCAGTATATTGCCAGAATTAACTGCAAAAACGACCACAAACAGTGTTAAAAGTCCACTACTAATCAAAAAAAACACTGTCGATGCCAAGGATTACTGTTAAATAACTTTTAATACACTGTTAAAACACAGGAGGGGATGAAAGCGCTCAGTCTGTGTTTTAACAGTGTATTAAAAGTTATTTAACAGTAATCCTTGGCATCGACAGTGTTTTTTTTGATTAGTTTCAGTATATTATTTTGGTATATTGTTTTAGGTAAATGAATGATGCAGAAGCAGGGATATAAATGGAAAAATTTTAATTTTAGTCATGAGAGAACCCCATTCTCTTTGCAGACCTTAGGACATATGGCAAATGTGTTTTTAGAAAAGGGGACCCGAACAAGCAGGGAAGGCAAAAGCCTGGAAACAAGTGTTTATGGATATAATGCTATTGGCTGAAAGAACTGCACATTAACATAGTACAAGAAGAGGGCTAATAATATGGTAAGAGATGCAAAAGCCAAGGGAAGGCAGAATGCAGTTACCCATAATGCTAGTGGGGGTTGGATCTCAAACACTTATTCCTTTAACACCTGATGAGGAGTACCTCTTTTCATTTGTGGAGATGACCATAAAGCAGATGACAATGGCACAGGCATAATCAGAGGTGGTGTAGAAACTAGCTATTACCCACATCTGCAGCAGCAACAGATGTCTGCTCTGGACTATTGATTTGATCACACCATCATATTACATAGAGAAATAAATGCTGAAATACAAGGATTGCATGTAACACATGGTAATTTCTATTAACAGCTGAATCTGACACTTGTGCAAATAATGACATTGAACAGAGTGTGCATGGCAAGGGTCCACCACACCTCTTTGCACAGCATACAGTAGTATACTTCACTATCTGAGTAGTAATGTATTCAATTAATTCTTTACAGGGTCAGCAGCAAAAGCAAACAGTTCCAATATAGCAATAAATTTAGAGGACATCAGCAGGAGAATGTCTGATGAGAGTGATGTTAAATAGTTATATTTATGAAACACCCTGAAGAAAGTAACATAGTTACCAAGTTTAATATTAGGATAGCCCACTCAACAATATTTTAGCAACTCTGCAGGTAGTGGCAGTAGATCATAAAGTCAAGTACATGATGAAATTACACTACAGGTTATACAGGGAGAAAATCCTTGCACCTCTACAATAATACCTCCAAATCTACAGGAACAGCTAGTGGATAATGGCAGAAATTCAGAGGTAACAGTGCCCACAGTGACATCTTTACAAAGTGATGCACAGTGCAAGCATATGTCACAACAACCTCAGGAAACATGCAAAACATTGTCTGCCCAGCAACAAATGTGTTGTGACATTGTTAAGGCTCATTGCATTGCCATGAAGAGTGACATTCCTAAAGAGTGCACATGAGGATTTCCAGTACTACAAGGAAGTAACAGAGAGTAGGGATAATGCCATGATCACACTGAGTAATAATATGGTGGCATACCAAGCTTCCATGGCTGCCTCCATTCATACACTATTGACAACTTACCAGACTCAAATAGGCGTCAATTTTGCAAGTAGAAGAGGACAGGATACTGCACAGACATGTGGGAACATATTACATCACACTAAAAATGTTTCTCAAGAAGGTAGTGGAAATAGTAGTGGAGGAAAACACAATAGAATTCATTTAGGCCATATCAGCACTTAAATACATTTAGTAGAACCTGTCATTTGAGGTCCCATTCCCACAGCACTGTTAGATCATTATATAATTATTTGCATTAAGAAGGTCACAAAATACCAGCAAGTTACCATCCAGCTCACATGACAGCCACTCCTCAAAATCACAGGCACCTTCAATGACCGTATCTTTAAGAGACATCATGTATGACACTGAAAGTTGCCCATTTTGATTCAGACATGACATTTCAGATACTTGCAATTTGACTTTTACAGAGGGATACCAACATTTAGCATAAAAGTCATTGTGTTATAAGGAAAAACAGGAAGAAAGTGGAAAAATATTGAAGAACGCATGAAAGCAGAATATAACTTACTATTAGCAACTTTGCATTTGCATGTATTTCATTTCAGTAATGGTAGTATTTACAATTAAATGAAGTATCTAGAAAGAAAACCGTATTCCATAACATTCTAACTGCACTGATTTACACCATTAGCCTATCAATAGTTTCACTTTAGCAATGTTACAGATGACAATTACCCAGAACATAAATCAAATGTTAAATGCACTATTAAAATGAGCACTCCATAACAATAAAAAATAAAAAAATAGATTACACAAGTATCATGCCATCTACACTACTACTGTTGCCACTTCACCCTCTGCACTGCACAAATGATAATTGCTGTTTCTGTGGACAGAACATGTTGTGTATGATAAAGTAAAATAAGGAGATGTGCAGTATCTTCAGAGAGAGACAGAGAAAGACAGAGAGAGAGAGAGAGAGAGATAATATCTAATTTCAAATATGTAATACTTAAACTGAGGAAAGATTGCATAATGCAAAAATATATACATATCAAGGAAGAAGTCTGTCAGATGCCTAACTTATCCACAGGCTGTCTTTGGAAGATCCCAGTGCCAAGTACAATTGGGCTATACATACCTTAGTAGCCACAGGAATAGGAAGGCAACACATACCCGCAGTACCCACTTGAGGACCATACATGCTCATTAAGACAATATTAGATTATCCCGGCCCTCTTTAAGTCTGAAACTGTAAAAAACCCGCAGGTATGACTAGTGCAATGGCCCAAAATTCCTGAAATCACACAGACCAAAAAAGAGCCAGCACAAATCAGTGTGAAAAAAATATATTAAACTAGAACATAGTGTATTAAAAATACAAATACAGATCCTATTCACAAAATCAAATCAGACCGGTTTCAGCAATGCTGCCTTCCTCAGTGAACAAAAAAAGCATACAAAAATCACCATCCTACAAAGCTATATATATATATATATATATATATATATATATATATATATAAAACACTTATACAATTATTAGATTGATCAGGGTTTAGAAGTATTCATTCAGGCCATGTGGAAATAATCCACCAGGCTTGACAATCCACTTCTTTTCTTTCAAATTGAGTATCTCATGCAATCCTGCCTTGTCCTGTGTTTTATATGTAATCCAATCAATAATTGTAAATCTAAATATACCAGTTTTGCATTTACAAATATGTTTGTACAATGCACTAGGTTTGTTTGCAGTTCTTAATGTCACTCATATGTTCACTTATCTGTAATCTGAGTATCCTGGATGTTTGTTGTTAGAAAAATATGTATTAACATATATGTGTAGTGCTTATTATAAGCAGAAAAGGATTAACTCATTTTTATTCTATATGCAGCATTAGTTCTGTTTGAGACTGCAAACATGCTTTTCTGAAATTGTGCTTTCTGACACTGCAAGATGCACTCTGACCTAGTTTGCTAGCACAGCAAAATACATGTTTATGCCTTTGGAAATGTACTGAGAAGCAGGTGATTATCTGCTAGGTCAGGAAATTAAATAAAGAATAATGCTATTTTCTGTAGATCTATTCATTATGAACAATAAGCTCTGTTTGTGTGGATGAAAAAGTGCACAGTTGCAAGAAAGTTAGATACTAGAAACAATAGACTGCTTCAGAAATCTGTACTTGCATTGTGCTTGAATTAGCCATAGTACCTAGACTTGTAACATAACATAGAAAGAAAGTTATAACTGACCGGTGGTCATCAAGGCCATCCTGTTTACTAAAAAATCTTTTTTAAACTTTGTAGAGTCAACTGAAAATGTGAGAAAACAACTGTAATAAAGCAACATTATGAACTGGTGATCTGCTACGTCAGTTGTAGTGGGCAATGTCTTGAAAGAAAGGTATATTAATTGTGACACTTCCTGATTTTAGTTAGACAAACTCTGTATCTGCATTTTTTGTCTCCTTGCGCAAGAATAAAGAAACCTGAACTGAACCTTATGCTGATTGGTCTTTGAAGTATTTTCATTTAACATTTTTTGGTCCTTTGGAATTGGAAGCCTCCGTTTAGCCTTGGATCAGATGGGCCAGGTGGCATGAAACTGCGCAGGGAAGATACCACACCGGTTCTTCTTGTTTGAAAGACCTCCGACTGACTTGTCGTACAAAAGAGGCCAGCCACTTTTCTGATCTACGACTGAAGGCGGGTTTCATTCGAACAGTGAACAACCAATTGCTGAGGCTCAGGTAGGGTGAAATCTACTTTTTTCTGTTTTAGATCAGGGACTTCATTGCATTTGTTCTGTTGAGAATTTGTTAAAATTCAGGGACAGAAAGATTGCTATCTTGTCATAGATCAGGGAAGCAGAATAAGTAGGCAGGTAGTCTGAAGAGACTATAAACACTCGTGGTACCACGTTAAAAAATAAGAAGGGTTACGTAACATTTAAAAGTTAGAACAAAATGGGTAATACGTGCACAAAAAGACCCCTAAACCCACTGTTAACCGAAGACGCAAAATATATGCAATCACAATGTGCTGATAATGTCAAATACTATACAAAATGGGTTAATAAATATGAATTTGATGGGAAACTAGAGAAATCCTCGCTTATTAAACTTATTAGACAGCTAAAAACTGATTCCAAAGGTCGGGTTAAAAAACAGCACAAATTGGGAATTCCTCAGGCACACAGGTGGATTGAGGAAGTAAACCGAAGAGAACAAAAGAATAAAAATTCAAAAGCAATGTTTTTGGATAAAGAGGATAATAACTTAGTTATGGCATCAGCCCCTCCACCCCCCCCAGTTCCCTTACCAGTTCCTTTACCAGAATATGAAGCAAATGAACAAGCTGACCCGCCTCCACAATACCCAACTATTTCTACAAAACCAAAACCATTTGTTAGAGATCCTGTTGAGACTAGATCTCGAACACGTAATCTGAGAGGGGATATTGAATTATATCAAATAAATGGAAATTCACGAGCTATGAGTGAAGAAGAGATATGCCCACTCATAGAAGTACCAAATCCTCAGGCAGGACAAGAAGGGCAGGACCCAACTCTCCTAGTATATAGACCGTGGACACCGAAAGATATCCGGAAAGCCACAGAGGGAATTCCCCATCCAAAAGTTAATTTTAGAAAATTCTTAGAAGACTTACAAGGCATGAGATTAAGTTATCACTTAAATGGAGAGGAAGTAGAAAGTAGTCAGACAAATAGTTGGTCCAGATTGGCACATGATCAGTGGCAACTGGAATCCCCATGATGCTGCACTTAAGCCCCTCCCACATAGCAGCGCAGAACTAGACAACAGAGTGAAAGGTCGAACAGTCCGAATCTCTGAAAAATGGAAGCCTAGGGCAGACTGGACTTGCATTAATCAATGCATCCAACAAGAAAGTGAAACTGTTGATAGATATTATGCCAGATTGTTAGAATGTTTTAATAACCATTGTGGAATGCAGGTTCCTGAAGACCAGGCACAAGATTCCCCATATGAGCAGCAGTTAAAGAATGCATTTTTAAAAGGCAGTATTGCACCCATAAGCAGTTTTATTACAAAACATATGGTAGACCATCGTACAAGCAGACTACAATCACTGCTTGAATATGCTAGACATGCCGAAAGGCATTTTAATAACAAAAAGAAAAAGAAAGCCCAAGTATTTGCTGTAGAAGACGAAGAAGTTTATTTAGTACAGTCTGGAAAAAAGGGCAAAAAGAATGCCCAGGGAAACAAACAATCTGATCAGCGATCAGAGGACTTTGAAGGGAGAAAGAAGAGAGGTGAGTGCTTCAAATGCGGTAAAAAGGGACACATTTTTTTTTTTTTTTTCTGTGAACCTTTAGGGCAGAGATCTTATGCAACTATTTGGCATAGCAGTAGTTCCAACCATGCAGGGTATGGAAGCACAGCGACAAACTAATACTTTTGCAATGCAAATGGAAGATGAAACCTTTTATTGGTACAGCCAGGACTTGGTTACAACCGGCCCTGGAGCAATTACTGAAGAGTTAATGAATGTAGCTATCAGTAAGTTCCCCTCCCTTTGCATTGATATACAACACCTGTTGCACTGTACTCTGTATTATTGTAATACAACAGGACCTGACAAAGAATATGAACAAGAATTGTTTAAAAATCATGCAAACAGATTGGCACTGTGTAATCTGTACTGGGATATGAAAGGGAACAGTGTAGTTAGCTATTCATTACCCCAGGAGTTCTTTGCACTTTATAAATCAAATCATTTACCACATGTTAGTTTAACTAAAGAGAAAGATTTGAAATGGGTAAACCTAGGAGAAAAAGTTACAAAATGGGAAAAGCAGACAGAATCAGAACTATCAGAACAGGGAGTACAAAGACAAAAATTGAACTGGATAACACAAACACATCCAGCTGTACACTTGCAGTCCAGCGAGGACAGCTGAGAAACCCTCTTATTAGAAGAGGAAGAAAAAGCTTTATTGGACATACCAGAAACCCTCTGGTCAACAGGGAAATCAGACGTAGGACTTATTCGCACAACAGGACCAGTTACTATCACGCCGAAGTCATCATTTAGACCACAAAAAAAGACAATACCCCTTAAGAAAAGATGCAGAGGCAAGTATTAAACCTATCATAGCAGCTTTACTTAAGGAGGGAATACTGGTGGAATCTCCTGATTCACCATGTAACACACCCTTATTCCCAGTTAAAAAAGCAAACGGAGAATGGCGTATGGTCCAAGATTTACAAGCGGTAAATGACGCAGTAATATCAAGAGCACCTACGGTGCCAGATCCACACACCTTGTTGAATGATTTAAAACCTCAACAGAAGTATTTTTTTGTGGTAGATATCAGCAATGCATTCTTTTCAATACCAATACACCCTGACAGCCAGTATTGGTTTGCATTAACATTTCAGGGGAAGCAGTATACATATACGCGATTACCACAGGGATATTGTGACAGCCCAACAATATTCTCGCAAGAGATGGCAAGTAATTTAGCGGGATTTATTCCACCGAAAGGTAGTCAAGTTTTACTTTATGTTGATGATATCCTGCTGGCCGCCCCTACCCAGCAAGATTGTAAGAAAGATAGCATTATTTACATTTTTAGCCACTGAAGGACACAAAGTAAGCAAAAATAAATTGCAGCTTTGGAGAAAACAAGTTAAATACCTTGGATATGTAATATCCAAAAATGGCAGAACATTAGACGAGGACAGAAAAATAGTGATCTTACAAGCACCAAAACCTACAACCAAGAAGGAAATGATGTCCTTCCTGGGTACAACTAATTTTTGTCGGAGCTGGATCCCAAACTATGCTTTGGAATCTGCACCATTAACCAACTTGATTTTTAAGAAGCCTATGGCAGCACAAGAGTTAATACAATGGACAGCAGAAGCAGAATTAGCTTTCTGTAAACTGAAACAATTGATAGCATCATCATTAGTTTTAGGATTACCAAACTATCACAAACATTTTTTCCAAACTGTAGATTGCAAGCAAGGTTATATGACATCAGTGTTAACTCAACAGCATGGGGACAAGCAATGCTCCATTGCTTATTATTCATCACAACTGGACCCAGTGGCGCGGTCTCTACCCCACTGTGTACAAGCAGTAATTGCAGCTGTAATGGCAGTGCAGGCTTCAGCCTCAGTAGTGTCATTCCACCCTCTCACACTGAGAGTGCCTCATGCAGTCGCAATTATTTTACTGCAAGAAAAAGTAGCATATCTTTCCCCTGCTAGGCATCTTTCTTGTATGACTATATTGCTGAGCCAACCTCACATGACAATTGAACGATGTACAACTTTGAATCCATCTACCTTGCTCCCAACTCCTGCGGATGGCACACCTCATAGCTGCCTGCAGGTAATTGAGCAAAAGACACTGCCTAGAAAAGACCTCACAGATGTTCCCTTGGATGATGCCGAGGTGACATATTACATGGACGGCTCATGCAGAAAGAGTCCTACAGGACAGAACCTAACAGGTTATGCAGTAGTTTCTGACACTGAGATTGTTCATAGGTTCATAGGTTCATAGGTTGGTACTAGGCTATCAGCCCAAGGGCCTATACAAGCCTAGCCATAACAATTCCCTGGCTATTTCTTCCCACACTATTTACTTCCCTGGACTCCTTTCTAGCAGGGCGACTGACGTGATCCCCAGGGTGAATTTCCTTTCTCCCATCCAATCGTCAAGGTTCCTTTAGAAGAGGACCAAAGAGGCACTCTGCTTGACAAGTATGGGCAATCTATTCCAGAGTCTGGGGAGTCTCTGGGTCAGGAACCTATCCCTCCAGCATGTTTTGTTTATTGTGATGACAAGGTTTAGATCCCTGGAATGTGTGGCTCTGAGGGATTGGGATTTCTTTAAGTGTAGCATGTCCAACAGCTCTGGGTTTGACATGGCCTTGTATGTTAAGCAAAGATCACCTCTGAGTAGACGATATGCGACAGAGTATAGCTGGAGTTTTTTTAAGGCGGTCAGCGTAGGGCATCTGCTTCAGGCCTGTGATTCTTTTAGTGAGGTATTTCTGTGGCCTTTCCAGTTGTTGCAGATGTCTTGAGAGGTACATACCAAATGGGGCATTGTAGAAGCAAAACCCTTACCACATAGCTTATTTGCACAAGCAGCAGAGTTGATTGCCTTGACACGGGCATGCACCTTAGCAAAGGGTAAAAGAGTAAACATTTTTACAGACAGCCAGTATGCTTTTTCTACTGTACATGTTTTTGCACAGCAGTGGAAAAATCGAGGAATGGTGACATCTACTGGCAAACCGATTAATCATGCACAGCTTATTTTAGATTTGTTAGAATCTATTCAGTTACCTCAGAAAGTAGCTATTTGTAAATGCATAGCTCACACTAAAAACAAGATAGGATTTCAAAAGGCAATGCGAGAGCTGACACAGCTGCAAAGCAAGCAGCCTCAGAAGCATTTCTTTTGAACGAGGAGTTACAACCTTCTGAGATTTTAGACTTAGAAATGTTGAAAACAATGCAGACACTTACTACACGAGCTGAGAAGCAAAAGTGGGAAAGACGAGGAGCAATTCTCAAGGAAGGGCTCTACATCTCCAAAGAGGGAAAACCGATATTACCATGTAATTTATTTAGATATGCAGCTTTGTTGAGCCATGGGCAGTGTCATGTCTCAACAGAGGGGATGGTACAGTTAGTAAATCGGGTATTCGCTACGTATGGATTTACAAACTACACTAAAAAATGTTGCCTGTCATGCCACACTTGTAATAAACATCATGCACAAGGGGCGTTAAAGCCCAAGCAAGGGAGTTTCCCTACACCACCGTATCCATTTCATACTATCTGTATGGATTTCATAGAACTGAGCAAATGTGAAAATAAAAAGTACTGCCTTGTCATTGTGGATATGTTCTCCAAATGGATGGAGGCCTTTCCAACCAGTAAACCAGATGCAGCTACTGTTGCAAAGACCCTAGTTAAAGAAATCATTCCTAGATTTGGCATACCGGAAAGGATCTACAGTGACAATGGTACACATTTCGTAAACCAAACTATACAACAATTGAGTCGGTACTTTGGGATTTCTTTAAAACATTACTGTGCGTATCACCCTCAATCTGCAGGGTTAGTAGAGAGGCACAATGGAGTTTTAAAGAATAAGCTTAAGAAACTTATGATTGATTCGCAAAAAAACTGGGTGCACTGTCTGCCCCTGGCACTGTTGAGCATGAGAACTGTTCCAAATGCAAAAGGATTGATACCTTTTGAAAACATTTTTGGGAGAGCTTATTATATACCTCAGTGGAAACCTCTCATGCCTGCAGACCAGGAAGCAGATTGGACACTTGCAGAGTACATGAGGAGTATACTAAATAACAAACATATTTTACAGTTTAATTCTGTTTCAGATAAAGACCAAACCAAACCATCCGAAGTGGCAGTAGCCCCAGGCACATGGGTCTGGGTGAAGACAATCAAGAAAAAGAATTGGACAACACCAAAGTGGGAAGGTCCATATCAAGTACTGCTGAGTACGCTCACATCAGTCAAGATTGCGGAACGTTCATCTTGGATTCATTTGACACACTGTAAATTAGTTAAAAACTTTGAACTTGATAAAAATCTTGCTAACACACAGCAGCAGTAGAATGACAAGACCCAGAGTAAATGGAAATGCTGAGCGACTTCAGCAGTGTTGCATAATCATTTTGATAACTGTATTAGTGACAATGTTCTTTTTGCTGTGGCTTTTGCTGTGGCCTTTCTTTTCTTCAACCACACCAGCTAGACTGAAAAAACGTGATTCAACACTCATAGACTGGCATCCGAACTTTAACACTTACCAAGCAATCAAACATGTGTATGCTGAGACTTTTAATATTTCGAATTGTTGGATTTGCACAGCTATACCAACAGCATATGGGGGATTATTAATGGCTGCTGTCCCCCTAGGGGTCAATGAGACCTGGGAAAACTTGATTTTTGAGACTACAAATGTTAAATCAAAAGACAAAATTGCATTGTTCTTACCTGTTACACAAAAAGGAATTGTGTGTTTCTATAAAAACGATACCATTCAGGTGGGTTGGAGCAAATGCAATGTGACTGTTTCTTACAAATGTTATATTAAAGCCAATAATGCAGGAACAATTTGTGATGCAGATTATGACTCATACTTTGAGTCCTTACATAAAACTGTTAGTGAAGTATAGCATAATCCTGTTCTTTTAAAGCAACTGTCTAGTATAGATAAGAAAATATTTCATGCAGGGAAAGTGTATATCAATACTAAAGTAGAAAATTGTTATTTTGTGTGTGGGAAAAAGGCATACAAATGGTTGCCTGAGAATTGGTCCGGCAGTTGTTTTTTGGGTTACCTGGTCCCGGCCATACGACACACTGTGGTTTTGCCTCATGGGAGAATTTGAAATGTCAGAGACGTCGCAAAAAAACCTGGAAATCCAATCAAGAAACCTGATAATTCGATGGGACAGATCGAAGTAGGCTGGAGAAACCATAACTCCGTGAAAGACAAGAATAAACAAACACACATGGACTTGAATAACACCATTATATCCTGGGCTGGCATAACCCCTGCATATGGCGCAGTTAAATCAATTTGGGAACTGAGAAAACTATCCAAACTTCTCGAGGTCATGAATTAATGACTGATGAACTGAATGCAATGAGAGCTGTGGTACTTCAAAACTGCATGGCTCTCGACTTCACCCTAGCGGCGAGAGGTGGTACGTGCACTTTAATCAAAGACATGTGCTGTTCTTATATTCCTGACAACCAACACGAGATTAACGACTACTTGGAGGTGATTCAGCAAGTGTCAGACATGACCAGGCCAGGCCCAAACCCACTGACGGACTTTTTCCAGAAATTGGTTGGGGGATGGGGTTCCATCCTAATGAACATACTGATTGCCATTTGTGTGGGATTACTCCTATTAGGAGCATGTATTTGCTGTGGCATTCCCTGCATGAAAAGATTAATCAAAGATTTTATAGACATATCAGTTTCTGAGACTTTGTATCAAAGTACTGAAATTGAAGGACTGTTGAAAAATGAAACACTTTCATAAGTTTAAACTGAATGACTCTCTTAGCTACAAATCCTCAAAGGAAGAGGTTATGAGAAGAAGCAAACTGTTTATGCTTTTGAAAATAGAATAAAAAGTATTAACAGGAGGGAAATGTTAGAAAAATATGTATTAACATGTATGTGTAGTGTTTATTATAAGCAGAAAAGGATTAACACGTGTTTATTCTATATGCAGCATTAGTTCTGTTTGAGACTGCAAACATGCTTTTCTAAAATTGTGCTTTCTGACACTGCAAGATGCACTCTGACCTAGTTTGCTAGCACAGCAAAATACATGTTTATGCCTTTGGAAATGTACTGAGAAGCAGGTGATTATCTGCTAGGTCAGGAAATTAAATAAAGAATAATAATAATTTCTGTAGATCCATTCATTATGAACAATAAGCTCTGTTCGTGTTGATGAAAAAGTGCACAGTTGCAAGAAAGTTAGATACTATAAACAATAAACTGCTTCAGAAATCTGTACTTGCATTGTGCTTGAATTAGCCATAGTACCTAGACTTGTAACATCACATAGCAAGAAAGTTATAATTGACCAGTGGTCATCAAGGCCATCCTGTTTACTAAAAAAATATTTTTTAAACTTTGTAGAGTCAGCTGAAAATGTCAGAAAACAACTGTAATAAAGCAACATTATGAACTGGTGATCTGCTACTTCAGTTGTAGTGGGCAATGTCTTGAAAGAAAGATATATTAATTGTGACACTTCCTGATTTTAGTTAGACAAACTCTGTATCTGCATTTTTTGTCTCCTTGGGCAGGAATAAAGAAACCTGAACTGAATCTTATGCTGATTGGTCTTTGAAGTATTTTCATTTAACATTTGTCCAACGTAAAATGCTGGGGATGTACAACTTGCCAAATATATAACCCAATTGATACTACAGGTTGCAAAAAAAGTGATATAAAAGACACAAGGTGTATTTTGGCTAGTAAAACTACAAGTTTTGTAAACCTTTAGACAATTGGAACAATGACCACATGGGTTGCAACCCATCAGTTTTTCCCCAGTCATAGTTTTCTGACTAGAAAACCTATCCTGATTCTTGCACCTTTTGTAATGGTTGAACAAAGAACTTAGAGATTGACCCTTATGAAAGGAATAAATGCATTTGTCTCCTATGTATTCCATAAGTGAGTCTTCCCCTTGAAGAATATTCCAGTGCTTGGAGATGATATTCATAAATGAATGTGTATTTTTGGCATATGTGGTTATTAGCCTAACTTAATTCCTCCTAACAGGCTGATCACCCTTATATACAAGCAAATTAGATCTGTGCTGCTGAGAGGCAAACTGGCTAGCTCTACAGATGTCACCATCCCTGTATCCCCGATCCTTAAATCTATTAGAAAGTTCCTGCTTATATTGGTTGTAAATAGAAGAATTGGAGGAAATTCTTCTAATCCTAAGAAATTGAGACTTGGGGATATTCCTGATGACATTTTGGAAATGGAAGCTGGAGGCATGTAACAAAGAATTGTATTGCGGAAATTTGCAAAATACCTCAGTCGCCAAGGTGTCCCCAGGGATATGTTTAACCAAGACATCCAGAAAGGTAATCTCATCTTTATGCCAGGTTATCTTAAATTGGATCCTCCACTTATTTTGGTTGAAATATTCAACAAACTTCACCAAATAAGAAGCATCTGCTCACCACACCAACCAACAGTCATCAAGATATCGCCTCCAAATATCAATTTCTTCTAAATAAATATTCTGACTATTGTCATAAATCAGTTGCTCCTCTATGTAAGCCATGAACAGGTCGGCATATATGGGGGCAAAAGACTCCCCCAAAGCCATGCCTTGTACCTGCCATACACATTGTTTTTGAAAGTAAAACACATTCTTGGTTAGAACATGCATGGCCTAACAGACCAAGAGAGTATTAAAACCTGGTTTGTACAATTCAGCCCGATCCAACCAATACTGTAGTGAAGCCAAACCCACCCAATGGGGGATATTGGTATACAGGGAGGTGACATCAAGACTACACAATAACCAATGGGGTACAAGTTGGATATCTGATATTATACCCCAAAATTGGGATGTATCTTGTATCCTAGCCAGTATACATAGTAGAAGCAGTTTTAAAAAAATATGTGAGAAATTCAGAAATAGGTTCTCTGAGTGATCCTCACTCCAAGACAATAGGTCTACCTGGGGGTTATTGGGGTTCTTATGAATTTTGGGAAGGAGGTATAAGTATTGTTGCTTTGGATGGTCAACCTTAAGATGATAGTCAGTTTCCCTAGGAATAATAACTTCCTCAATCGCCATGTCCAAAAAGGCATCGATCTCAACCTTAAACTTGGCTGTAGGATCTGTAGACATGATCTTATAATAATTCTGATCCAAAATTTGTCTCTGTGCCTCATCATTATATTGTGTCTAATCTTGAACCACTATAGCTCTTTCCCTGTCAGCAGATGAGATAACAATATTCTGATTTGATCTAAGCTCATCTATGCATATTCTTTCAGCCTGAGTATTATTGTCCCTACTTAAATAATCCTTACCTAGATTTCAATGTAAATCTTTGAGCACACTGCCCTGAAAAAGTGAAACCACCGGACACATGGGTGGCTTAAACGTAGAATCCCAAAATCTAAAAGGTCTGTTATCAGCCTGATTTTAATCACCCTGAAAAAATAAACATAAATTTAAATTGCAGCAGAAATCTACCACATCCTGTGCAAATTGATGTTCAGGCACAAAAAAACTAGGATCAAAACTAAGACCTTTATTAAGTGTTTTTATTTGCATATTCGACAATCCCAATGAGAAGATGTTGAAAACATTACATGATGCTACACCTGAGCCATCACCCTCAGAATTCCTTCTAAATCAGGAGGGACCTTTTTGCTTCCTTCCCCTTCTTCTTGACCTAGGCCTAAAGGGTCTGCCAAGTTGTCTCCCAGATTGTTTCTCTTTGACCTCAGTGACCTATCCATGTGAGCCTTCTCCCCCTCGGTATTAGAAGAGGTGTCCTCACCTGATGTGATATTCTCCCTATTTCTTTTCTTTAAAATGGATTTGGATCTTTTAAGCCTAAAGTTCCTTGATTTCTGATTGGGATTAACAAATTTAACATTCTTTCGTATCTCAAAGTTTCTCCCCCTATCAAAATCATCAACATTTCTCCTAAATTTCATCTTTTTCTCTTTCAAGGCATTTTCCAACTCTAAGTCCTTACTTAAGCACCCTCTTATATTTATACAAGTAAAATTATGCCATGAACTGCAAACATATATGCATAATTACCAACATATGTCCCATAACCGGCACTGAAATAAAGTCCCAAAAAAACAATGGAGCTAGGAAGAGGTACAAATAATCCCTTCGCACTGTCTAAACCCACAGCGTCTCCTGTTTAACCAAGCAGACAACAAAATTATAGTGTTCCAAATAATTCGGCCCAAGTCATCCACAATGACAAAAATGACACCAATATAAGAGGGCGCATGGACCTTAATGGTTGTTGTGAACATTGCGACACTATTATATTATCAGGTTAGACTGATTTAAATCATGATAACAAGCTCTTTTTCGCTTAACTGGTTACTACGTTTGGATATATATGATCTTTAAATGAGCTTGGCTTGCTTTTTTTTTGGTTTATTATGAAGCAAGCAAGCATACATGTACTTTTATGAAGCAACCAAGTGTACGGGTCGGAGATATTTGAACAGTTAATTTTATGAACAGTATATTATTTTGACATTGGACAATGGACTAATTCGAACTTTGTTTTTTACGAACTCAATATGCTCTTTCAAACAGTTAATTTATGATAATTTTTTTCATTCTGTTTAGCTTATATTTAACTAACGTAAAAACGAGTACAAAAACCAAGTAAAAAAGCAGCTCCATGGGTAGAAACACTCAGTTTATAAAAATAAATAAAGAAATAAGAAGAAGAAAAAAGCATAAAGAATTTTTGTGGCAATTGAAATTAAATGCAGCAAGACCCCCAGGTCTAAATGATAGCATCAGTATAGCAAGTGCACTAAAGCTTAACAAGGAGAAATTATGAGTAAACAAAAAACTGTTTTGAAAATGCCAGGCAATTAACGGGCAGTTAGTTAATGATGGATTTTTATTTTATGTTATTAACTTTCAACCAGAAGTACATGCTTTTACTATAAGGATTTATATTTAGAATATTTTAAGTGCATATTTGTGTATATATTTTTTAATATTTGTTCTTAGTAGTTGCATTTTTAAAAAATTATTTAACACACTGCATGAATTATTAGTGGTTTGCATAACTACTTATATGTATTTATTTTTATAAGATTTTTTGACACACAAGGTATCTAGATAGTTTTTAAAACAACGTGTTATTGCAGTATTATTGACTTGCAGGGAGTACAAATATTTTAACATTTTAACATTTTAAAAAATACTTTAAAAATATCTTTAAAAATGTTCAAACTTTTAACTAATTATCATAATTAATTACCAGGAGTGGTCGATTAAGTGATCACCTGATGTATGTATAATGATATAAAATGGCTTTACTTTTGACTGAGCAGTACCTTGATAAAGCCTGGTAGGAACCAGGTGAAAGCGCTTGATTAATTTTTCTGTTTTTATTCATTAAAGTTATTTAACTTCAATTTATTTCTGGTTGTACCACATCTGTGATTCCTGGACTGAGTGTTTCTACCCATGGAGCTGCTTTTTACTTAGCTTATATTTACCAATTTTGTGTAGGAGATGGAGTTTGCTAAGTGATTACGAACTGACTGGTTATATTTGGGCTGGCAAATGTTTTACATAGGGGCTACAAATGGTATTGTGACTCAGTATGTATTATTATTGATGTTTATGTGCTGACATAACCAAAACTGGTGTATAAGAACAGCATCATAACATAACTTAGCAATATAGCCAACAGGATTGAACAATTGTTTGATTTATATTAAGTTGTTTGGAACTGTGTGTTATGTCTCCCCAGCAATTATTATATTTCTTAATTGGGTATATTTAGCTCTTATGTTTTTTGTTGGGTCCTGGTCTTGTGTTGAGCTTGAGAAAAATAGAGGGATTTTTTCCTTTTCTTTTTCTATTTTTATATGTGGGGTTGTTACTCTTATGTGTAGCCCACTAGACACCAATTTTGATATTGGGAATGATATATCCATTACCATCAGGATTGATACCGATGCAACGGGAATTTTGGTGGTACAAAGTAATATGCCTTTTGGGCAGTAGATAAGACAGAGTGCACTCCAGGGCTATTTATAGTGCCTTCATTTTGGTGGAGTGGGTTACTCCACTATACATTTTGAAATATAGTTTAGCAGTGTTACCTATATGTTTGAATTATGTGGGTACATAGCATGGTGCGCAGTGATTGAAGATTGAGTCTATAAATATATATATATATATATATATATATATATATATATATATATATATATATATATATATATATATATACAGTACAACCATTGGAGATGAGATTATCCGGCTCCTATTTGTGGAACAATTTGTAGTTTTTGTTAGGATTTTTTTAAGCAAGTATATGTTCTCGGGGGATACACATTTAAGTATGATTTTTTATGACTAAATATTTTGGGTTTTCCCAATTATATAATTATTGAATTGGAATTGGAGTTGGTCCCCATTTTTTGCTTTAGTTTGATTGATGAACCATGGACCTAGCATCTATCATAAGAGGATTGTCCTCTGACACTGATAATTTAGGTGTCTTTGGTTTGGATTCACATTCAATGATTGGTAAACTAGGTGGGCATACTGATGATTTGGTTCATCAGCATAAGGTGGCCTTTTCTAAACTTAATAAGGAGATGAACAGTTTGATAAGTAATGTGTGGAATTTGCGCCTTTTTAAGGCATATCAACAGAAATAGATATCCCCACGGGGCTTGAGGGTGAAGATTCAGCCACTTGTTCCTCAGGTTGATCAGTTACTATTAGATGACTGGCTCGCAATACAACAGCAAGCTTCAATCGGTTTTGTTAATGCACTAGTTGCATATTATGAGAGAACCATACAGCAACAGGTTTCCATTCTGGATGAATTGAGCAAAGGGGTACTGGAATTTCAGACTCTTCCATGCTATACTGGTAGTTTGAATCAGTTAAGTAAGGACCTGTTAAAGTTGGAAAATGTCTTGAAAGAGAAAAAGATGAAGAAATGTAAGAGAGAAGTTGATGATTTTGATAGGGGGAGACCCTTTGAGATACGCAAGAATGTTAAATTTGTTACTCCCAATCAGAAATCAGGGAATTTTAGGCTTAAAAGATCCAAATACATTTTAAAGAAAAGGAATAGGGGGAATATCACATCAGGTGAGGACATCTCATCTAATACTAAGGGGGAGGAGGCTCACATGGATAGGTCACTGAGGTCAAAGTGAAACAATCTGGGAGAAAACTTGGCCCACCCTTTAGGCCTAGGTCAAGAAGAGGGGAGAGGAAGCATAAAGGTCCCTCATGATTTAGAAGGAATTCTGAGGGTGATGGCTCAGGTGTAATATCATGTAATGTTTTCAACATCTCCTCATTGGTATTGTCGGATATGCAAATAAAAACACTTAATAAAGGTCTTAGTTTTGTTCCTATTTTTTTGTGTATGAAGATCAATTTGCACAGGATGTGGTAGATTTCTGCTGCAATTTAAATTTATGTTTATTTTTTCAGGGTGATAAAAATCATGCTGATAATAGACCGTTTAGATTTCGGGATTCTACGTTTAAACCACCCATGTCTCTGGTGGTTTCACTTTTTCAGGGCAGTGCGCTCAAAGATTTACATCGGAATCTAGGTAAGGATTATTTAAGTTGGGACAATATTACTCGGGCTGAAAGAATATGTATAGATGAGCTTAGATCAAATAGAGATATTGTTATCTCATCTGCCAACAAGGGAGGAGCTATAGTGGTCCAAGATTGGACACAATATAATGATGAGGCACAGAGAAAAATTTTGGATCAGAATTATTATAAGATCATATCTACAGATCCTACAGCCAAGTTTAAGGTTGAGATTGATGCCTTTTTGGACATGGCAGTTGAGGAAGGTATTATTCCTAGGGAAACTGCCTATCATCTTAAAGTTGACCATCCAAAACAATAATACTTATACCTCCTTCCCAAAATTCATAAGAACCCCAATAACCCCCCAGGTACACCTATTGTCTCAGGCCGAGGTTCACTCACAGAACCTATTTCTGAATTTCTCATGTATTATTTAAAACCGCTTCTACCATATATACGGGCTCGGATACAAGATACAACCCAGTTTTGGGGTATAATATCAGATATCCAACTTGAACCCCACTGGCTATTGTATAGTCCTGATGCCACCTCCCTGTATACTAATATCCCCCACTGGGCAGTTTGGCAGCACTATAGTATTGGTTGCATGAGGCTGAATTGTACAGACCAGGTTTGTCTGTTTGGCCGAGCATGCTCTAACCAAGAATGTGTTTTACTTTCAAAAACAATGTGTGTGGCAGGTACAAGACATGGCTATGGGGGCTTCTTTTGCTCCCATATATGCCACCTGTTCATGGCTTACATAAAGGAACAACTGATATATGACGATAGTCAGAATATTTATTTGGAAGAAATTGATATTTGGAGGCGATATCTTGATGACTGTTGGTTGGTGTGGCGAGCGGATGCTTCTTATTTGGTGGAGTTTGTTGAATATTTCAACCAAAATAAGTGGGGGATTCAATTTAAGATAACCCGGCATAAAGATGAGATTAGCTTACTTGATGTCTTGGTTAAATGTATTCCCAGGGACACCTTGGAGACTGAGGTATTTAGCAAATTTCTGCAATAGAATACTTTGTTACATGCCTCCAGCTTCCACTCCCGACATGTCATTAGGAATATCCTCAAGTCTCAATTTCTTAGGATTAGAAGAATTTGCTCAGACTCCTCTATTTACAACCAATATAAGCAGAATCTTTCTAATAGATTTAAGGATCAGGGATACAGGGATGGTGACATCTGTAGAGCTAGCCAGTATGCCTCTCAGCAGCACAGATCTAATTTGCTTGTGTATAAGGGTGATCAGCCTGTTAGGAAGAATCAAGTTAGGCTAATAACCACATATGGCAAAAATACATATTCATTTATGAATATTATCTCCAAGCACTGGAATATTCTTCAAGCGGAAGGCTCACTTATGGAATACCTAGGAGACAAATGCATGTATTCCTTTCATAAGGGTCACTCTATAAGTCCTTTGTCCAACCATTACAAAAGGTGCCAGAATAAGAATAGGTTTTCTAGTCAGAGAACTATGACTGGGGAAAAACTGATGGGTTGCAATCCATGTGGTCATTGTTCCAATTGTCCAAAGGTTTACAAAACTTGTAGTTTTGCTAGCCAAAATACACCTCATGTATTTGATATCACTTTTTTGCCATCTGTAGTACCAATTGGGTGATATATTTGGCAAGTTGTACATGCCCAGCATTTTATGTTGGACAAACATCCAGGCCACTTAGATTACGGATAAGTGAACATATGAGTGACATTAAGAACTGCAAACAATCCAGTGCATTGTACAAACATATTTGTAAACACAAAACTGGTATAGTTAGATTTACAATCATATAAAATACAGGACAAAGCAGAATTGCATGAGATACTCAATTTGAAAGAAAATAAGTGGATTGTCAAGCTTGGTGGATTATTTTCACCTGGCCTGAGTGAATACTTCTAAACCATGATTAATCTAACAATTATATAAGTGTTACTTGGCATTTATATATATATATATATATATATATATATATATATATATATATATATATATATATATATATATATATATATTAATGGCTTTGTTGGAGGGTGATTTTGTTATACTTTTTTTGTTCACTGAGGAAAGCAGCATTGCCGAAACCGGTCTGATTTGATTTTGTGAATAGGATCTGTATGTGTATTTTTAATACACTATGTTCTAGTTTAATATATTTTTTTCACACTGATTTGTGCTGCCTCTTTAGGTCTGTCATGTATCTCCTGATTAACAAAATTATAATGAGTTTTTCTATCTATAGCTCTGCATTCTTCATTGTCAAGCATCGCCGGGTGCACATGGTTTTGGCTCAGACAAGGCAAGCAGCTTAGACAAGAAAATAACAATGTTAGGTTCTTAGGTTCATAGGTTGGTACTGGGCTATCAGCACTAGGGCCTATACAAGCCTAGCCATAACAATTCCCGGGCTATTTCTTCCCACACTATTTACTTCCCTGGACCCCTGTGTAGCAGGGCGACTGACGTGATCCCTGGGGTGAATTTCCTTTCTCCCATCCAATCGTCAAGATTCCTTTTGAAGAGGGCCAAAGAGGCACTCGCTTGACATGTATTGGTTGTCTATTCCAGAATATGGGGAGTCTCTGGACCAGGAACCTATCTCTCCAGCATGTTTTGTTTATTGTGATGACAAAATTTAGATCCCTGGAGCATGTGGCTTGGAGGGATTGCGATTTCTTTAAGTGTAGCATGTCTAGCAGCTCTGGGTTTGACATGGCCTTGTATGTTAAGCAGAGATCGCCTCTGAGTAGACGATATGCAACAGAGTATAGCTGGAGTTTTTTAAGGCGGTCAGAGTAGGGTATCTGCTTTAGGCCTGTGATTCTTTTAGTGAGGTATTTCTGCAGTCATTCCAGTTGTTGCAGATGTCTTGAGAGGTACATACCAAATGGGGCGTTGTATTCTTTAATGGGTCTAATGAGGGATGAGTACAGTGGGACAATGACCTCCTCTTTTCTGGATGAAAAGCCTTTAGTGATGAGTTGTGCCACATAGAACAATTTCCTGACTGTTGTGGCAATATGGTTATCAAAGGTGAGACCACTGTCCACCTGTGTCCCTAAGTCTGTTATCACACTTTCAGTGTTTAGTGTACTGCCACCTATGTGGTAATTCACAGGTGTTTTTTCACAAAGGGAATAACTATACATTTCTTGGCATTGAGCTTGAGCCCATGGCTCTGGCACCAAACATCTGTTTCTGTAAGGCCCTTTTGTAGAGTATCCACATCATTTGGGGATTCAATAATGTCTCCCAGTTTGCAGTCATCTGTGAATTTTGTTAGCCAGAGTTCCTTAGTGTTGGCCTGTACTTCAGAGAAGTAGATGCCAAACAAGAGCGGTCCAAGGAATGAACCCTGAGGTACTCCATTTCTCACTTGTCTGGAGCTGGATTTGGAGTCAGCTACTTTTACAGTGTGGGTTCTGTCAGTAAGCTAGTTGGCAAGCCATTGGGTGATGTAGGGATTAATGCCCAGCTTAGTAAGTTTATCTATGATTCCAGAGTGGGGGATGGTGTCAAAGGCCTTGGCAAGGTCTAGATAGGCTGTGTGGACCACCTTACCCTTGTCCATGGCTCTAGAGACTGATTTGAAGAAGTCAATCAGGTTCAGGAGACAAGATCAGCCCTTCATGAACCCAAACTGGGTAGGGTCCAGTGTTTGAAGGTTGCCAATGTCATTGTTTATAGGTTTCATGATAATACGCTCCATGGCCTTGCTGATCAGGCTCATCAGACTGATGGGACAGTTGTTTCCGGGATCCAAGTTGGATCCCCCCTTGTGGAGTGGGATAACTTTAGCTCTGCGCCACTCAGTGGGCACAAAACCTGAGGTGAGGCTATGATTAAACATGACACTTAGGTGAGGTGCCAGTTCATATTGTAGTTCATGTAGTACACAGCCCGGGATGTCATCTGGTCTCATGGATGCTGTATTCTTAGCTTTTGAGAGTGCGTTTTTTACCTGTGTGGCCGTTATTACCGGAATTTGGCAATCTTCTGGTATTTAAATGAGCCGTTTAGGGGGTGAGAGTGGGATGAAGTTGGCACTGAATTGATCTGCCAGGATATTGGCAATATCCTTGGGATCAGTATATTTAATGCCATTCTGTTTTAGCTCAGAGCAGATCTGAGCATTGCCATTTAGATTCTTGACAAAGTTATAGAATGCCTTGTGGTTGTCTTTGGAATCTTTGGCAATTTTATTTTTGTAACTAGCTTTGGAGGATTTTATGAGGGATCTCAGTTTCTTACAGAGGCTGGTAAGGGAATTTTTTGTATCCTGGGATTTTCCTCTTTTATGCAACAGTTTCTTCCTTTTGTTGTAAAGTTTGTTTATGGCAGGGGACCACCAGATTGGCTTTCTTTTTTGGAGGAGAGCATCTTGGTTCTATTTGGGATGGAACGATTCATGCATGAGTGGATGTGCTCATACAGTGCCTTAGTGTAGGATTCAGTGGTAGAACTTTCAGTTCCTGTCTTCATGGGTGTCATGAAGTTTGTAACTTCTGACTTGAGTAGCATGAAGTTGGCTTTGGAGAAGTTTTTTATGGAGGTTTCCTTACTGGAGGGTGGGGGTGGGATCTGAATGTTAAGGGTGATTAGCTTATGGTCAGGCCTGACTTAGCAGCAAGGGAAAGCATCCTTGAGCATTCTGTTTGTCTTCCCTATTTAAAAAAACATACATTTCACACAAAAACTGAAATACACAACATTCTTGGTTCGACAGTCTGCATAGCATTTTGTGCAGCATGTAAATTCATACACTCTTGCATGACTTTTGCATATCCACATAGCCAGATAGTAATTCAAGCGCTCAAGGAGCATATATTAGAACGTAATAGAGATATCATCAATGGAAGGGAGAAGAGTGCATTGGCCAAGCATGTTGAGGCAGATGGGAGAGACCATACTTTCAAATTCATTGTTTTAGTGGTCATCACAGAAGGGATAAGAGGGGGTGATGTGAAGAATAGGACTGAAGCAGCTGAGTAAAGGTGGATCATCAAGTTTAATCCAGACCCATTGCCAGGCATAAATGAAGCAGTATCACTTAAACCTTTTCTTAAAGCTAAAGTGCTCAGACATTAATTCATACATATAGTATTTTAAATGTGTGATATAAGTGTGAAAATATATGTTTTTTTTTAATTTTTAATAAGTTTTTGATAATCTAAATGTGGGTTGTTTTTATGGGATCTTAATTAGTAAAGTGAGAGGGAGACCTTAAATGCATTAATTGTTATTAGCAATCAAATGTTGATTGATTTTTAAGTGTAAATAAAATGTAATTTAGTAGTTTAATTTTGTCTGTGGAAGCGGTCATAGAGACCGTGAAAGCACTTAAGCTTTGATATTTTAATAAATAGTTTAAAGCAGCTGTGGTGGATAAGGCTCTATTTTTATACTGTTTGTAAGGACTTAGCGTACAAGGAATTATATCATATCTCATTTATATCTCATTATTTCTTTATTTGCTTAATAAATGATCTCTGTGAATCATATGCAAACATGCAAACAGTGTGGACTGACTTTATGCTTTCACATAATAATTATGAATACCGTCGATAATTTTTAACTTGTGATATCAGGAAAGCCATTTAAAGGACCCTTCTGTCAGACTATACAGTCCAGTTTATAAATGGGTGCTTGCACTACATAACACATCAAGTAAGCTCTGGAGCTGTGGCAGGTAAAAGACTAAATGAGGAGACTTGTCATCAGTAGCATGGTGCTTTACAATAATCTTTACTTTTTCCTAGGAAACACAGCTTCAAACATAATGCTCTACAACTCTGCACTAATAGTTGCATGCTAATTGCCACCATGTTGTAAAAGCTCTTTCTATTTTACCAATAAAGCATGCATAAATTCAGTATTTATGTTAATATCTTAGGCAATGTTCACTTGGAACATTTGTAGAACAGCATTTCATAGGCCCTGCCACCAGAAAAGTCTACAAATTTTTCAAGACAGAAATTAGGCAGTCAGTAACTAAGAAATTGTTTGTTCTAATTCAGAAATATGAACATGGGTGATATTATGACTTTTTTTACCCAGCAATAAGTTTATCTGGTACTTTGTGTCATCCAGTGAAAGCCTACTTAATGCGGAGATCCTTCTCTTAGCTACCTGATGTCTGACTGTCAGCACATTGCAGATACCTATACTTGCTCAGGAGTAATCCAGATAGCAGCATGGTGAGACAGTATTTCATGGGACAGCAGACCACACCACTTAGGCATATCTGCTGCCACAAATTGATCAGCAAGCAATAAAGTATGATTTATTTTATGCCAAATTATGAATATTTACCATATTAATATTTCCATTAATTACTTGATTCATACAGAGTATACAATGTACTTCATGATAGCAAATGAAAGATTGCATACTGCTGCTAATTAAGTCCCTTAAACCCGCTGTCTGTCTTACACCAGATTCAAGACATTTATCTTGCTTATTTGCAAAATATGGATATGTATATAAATAGCACATTTCTGTAAATATCTCACGCACATTTCACAACAGCATTTTATATGCCCAGTCAACACAGAGCTCAGGAATGGTCTTTTAGAAAAAAAATGGGTGCTCAGTACCAGAGATATATGTTATTTTACAGAACTATGATTAATATATGCCATATGTTAATAATTGTAATAACAACCACCAGAAGTTTTATAATATGGTATTGCATGGTACCAAATGAAGGCATACAGAATGCTGGAAAAAAACTTTGCTCGTATATTAAGTATCTAACTAGCACTTCTTTGCTAATATTTCTATTTATTTGTTCACTAAACATACAAATGTGCATGCAGATAATAATGATTATGCAAATATCTCAAAAACAGAGAGATATCTACAAAGCTGCTTTGCAGCAAATTAAAGTTCACATCTGCATGAAAAATTGTCACACTGATAGCTGGGATCTGTCTACTATGATTATATATAATTTACATATTTTCTAATCACTTGTTTAATATAAAATTACCATGATGTCAGACTGACATTTTAGTATCACCAATGTGAATGGGAATTTATTCAAATAACTTTCTTATTTTAACAGTTTTTACAACGTTATTTTTTGAGATATATGGATTTGTTTACAGGTAGCTTTGTTTACAAGTAAGTGGATAGAAGACAATCTCAGAACTTTAACTAAGGTGAAAGCTATCCAGGGATGAAATCTGTAACTTTAAAGAATATATGTAGGTATACTTTTATGTGGTATCTAGAAGTTTGTGTTCTTTTTCTTTTCTGAACTCCTTTTATTCCAGTTGGCAGTGATAAAATTAAGAAGCTTTTTTCTCCTCTGGAGAGATTGAAGGACTGGTAACACAGAACAAGGTTTGTTGTCCCACTGTCATAAGGTTTATGTGGTGGATTTGATTTAAAATTTACTTACGATGGGGAGCAGAAAACACTGTTTAGTATTTTAAATGAGAGATACAACAGTAGCATGGTGGAGCGTGCCATGTCAGGTAGCCATTCGTTTTTCTAAAGAAGGACATGATGTGATATTCAGGTTGAGGTGGAATATTAGTAAACTACATAAGGCAGTGCTGGTAGTTTGAAGGATACGTTTGTGACACAGCATCTAACTTCATTGTAGAATAAGTTACCACTCAGGGTTCAAAAATGCTCATTATCTGTCTACTGTTAAGATACCACTAAGTAATTTTATGGGTAGTAAGAAGGACTGACACAGATTATATCTAGAAAAGCTTGAAGAAAATCAATACATTTTGAGATTCAAGTATGTCACCCTATGAACCTTTGGAGGCTGAACACATTTAGGGGATGTTTGCTATCATAACTAGTCTGATAATTAGACATAGATTACGAGAGAACCACTTAAGCACAAACATTTACTCTTAATTTCACCATTAAAAAGCTAATACTGTAGCACAGCTGATAACGTTCAAACTATATTTAATTTAATGAAATGAAAATTTAAGCAAATTGTGGTTGTTCATGCAAAACATCATCTTGAAGATTCAAAAAGAATCCCACCTCTCATGTTAAGGGCTGCAGTAAAAAGGCCCTATTTCTGAGATGCGACATTTTACATTTCAGAAACACCACATTATCAGGTAATTTAAATGTCTCTGAATCACTATTAACTACAGCTAGTGTAGAGCAGCACTTTCCAATGGTTTGTAACAATGGAAGCTGCATTGTGTTAGCACAGGCACCCATCCTCATTTACTCTCCCACACACACTGACACCAGACACAACACACACACACACACACACACACACACACACACACACACACAAAACACACACACACACATACACACACAAGCACATGCACACGCACACATGCACACGCACACACACACACACACACACACACACACACACACACACACACACACACACACACACACACACTCAAGCATCACCTACTCCATATCTATCCCTGTGTTGTGACAACAACTCCAGTGTCTCCTTTTTCCTACCCTCATAAGTCATGAATGCTTTAATTTAGTCATTAAGACCAGCCATTTGAGTTTCACACTTTATACACTTGAGTAAATTCATTGTAAAGCAAAAACTGTTATATTACTGACTTTCTAATTTAGTTGGAGGAATGTTGTCCCACGATTAACTTTGGGTTTATCTTTTTGGCTTGTGCTAGGAGGTGGAAGGGTATGCCTAATGTTTCCTTCCCTCTCTCTCATAAGTCACAAACTGTTGCAGGCATTTGAATAATGCCCGAGGTCCTCATTACACATCAAAAAAAAAAACTCTTGCTGTACTAACCTCACGGTTAGCATAGTGGGTTGATGCTGTTGTTTCTTGGAGGACGGCTATGGGGTTCAGACCTTTCCCCTCCTTTTGTACTTTACATATTATTTTTAAGTCTTATTTTGTTTCCTTTACCTCCCTGGGGTCTAATGGTGGTGCAGAAGATTAATATCCTCAGTGATAGGATAGAGTATAGCTATCAATTTTAGTGTCTTTAAGACACTCTACTTATAGTTCCTCTGGTGTCTAGTGGTCAACCTGACACTGTATGCAATTTTGGCTGTAATGTGGCATGTCTTTGTGTTGCAGCAAAGTGGTAGGGCTGCCTCTAAATCAGAAATGGTCACCACTTTGTGTACACTGCATGTAAACCTTTTAGTAACCTTTCAGAATTCTGATTCATATAACATTAAATGCTGAGATTGAAAAATTTCTCAGGAATAAACTGTACTATTTGTGACTTAAATGGGACATACTGTATTTATGTAAACAGCTATGCATACACGTAGTGGATGCAGTCTGTCAGTCGGCATTAATATGCATATCATCTTAAAGACTGTAGTAGGGGAATGAAGGAAGTTTGCTATGCAGGTGAATAAAGATGCAAACATTCAGCTTGTACCTTTAATTAGCAAGGATTAAAGGCCCCCACTCCAAGAAATCTTATTCTGTTTTTGTAATCATGGCATCTTACCATGCTGGTGTATTTCATAGATAGAAGCTACAGTGATGATGAATGCAGAGTGTTAAGAGAAGGGTATGTGCCAAGTAAAATTATAAATAATGGGTATGGATCAAGATCTTATAAAGAACACATTTTTTTATTTCTATCTAGCAATTTCTGCCATTTAGCTTTACAAAGAAATGGCAGTGGTAGAAATTGATATCATTTTTTAACAACTTTGCTTTATTTGACATATTTCCTCAGATCATTATAGTTGAGATGGTGAGAACAGATATTTGAAATATATTGCTTTTAGACTAATGCTGTGGAATATTTGTCTGACGTGTGAGTTGCTAATTTAACTATTTTTATGTCGGATATATAATAGTTCAGTTCACTTGTTTGCTTAGGGAAAGATTGTAAGTTTGGAGTGGGTATTAAAGTCCTATTTTTCCCTCAGACTATGTTTCTTTGCTTGTTTTTTTATTTAATGAGATGAAAAGAGTTTTCTCAAAATGGAGGTGATTACCATTTTAAAAAACTTACATGCCCTTTTTGCAGCCATAGGCTATGCAAATAATGGGTATTTGGCATTAATCAATATTTAGCTGGTACCGTGCATGAATCTATGTTGGTGGTCTTGTATTTGTTAGAAGGTCCTCAAAGTGCTGGACACAATGCGATGTTATCAAAGGGAAGGCAAGTAAGATTAAAGCTTACGAAGTCTGGACGTAATGGCAGTGAAAATTATGAGCTGACATTTTGCTCTTGATGGGATAAGGAGATGGTAAAATACGATGGAATAAGGGAAATATCTCTGTAGAAAATGTGTTGAGACACTAAGCTCACAGATGGAGAGAATGGTATGCAGTCAGGTCCATGACAATATACATGGCAGCTGAAAGACTAAGACCTTGAAAGGGTAGAGAGGATGTGGTTAATATCTCCACCAAATACTTAATGAATGTAAGAACTGCCCTTGAAAGGGTATGGGGGTTACCGCTGACATCATCTATAAAAACCTTAATGAATGATGAGCAAAACTGTAAGTAGTGAGGAAAATGTGACACCCTCTATGCAGTGGAATACATTTATGTGGGTGATAAGCAAGAAAGGATGCCTTACTTAATGGTCAGGATGTTTCAAGGAAACCTAAAAGGTAAATGGTGCTAGGGTCCATTAATTGGAATACAGCTGGAATGCTTATGCTGCCTTTGATTGTTGGTCTTTAGACAGTAAGGCATGGACTCAACTTTTGAGTGGGGGTCAAAGAGGTATAACACTCTCATCCCCAATAGATTAAGAGAAGTGTCCAAGTCTTTGAGTGCCTTTTGTTGTAAAGTTTGTTTATGGCAGGGGACCACCAGATTGGCTTTCTTTTTTGGAGGAGACCATCTTGGTTCTGTTTGGGAAGGAACGATTCATGCATGAGTGGATGTGCTCGTACAGTGCCTTCGTGTAGGATTCAGCAGTAGAACTTTCAGTTCTTGTCTTCATGGGTGTCATGAAGTTTGTAACTTCTGACTTGAGTAGCATGAAATTGGCTTTGGAGAAGTTTTTTATGGAGGTATCCTTACTGGAGGGTGGGGGTAGGATGTGAATGTTAAGGGTGATTAGCTTATGGTCAGACCTGACTTAGTAGCAAGGGAAAGCATCCTTGAGCATTCTATTTGTCTTCCCTATTTAAAAAAACATACATTTCACACAAAAACCGAAATACACAACATTCTTGGTTCGACAGTCAGCATAGCATTTTGTGCAGCATGTAAATTCATACACTCTTGCATGACTTTTGCACATCCACATAGCCAGATAGTAATTCAAGCACTCAAGGAGCATATATTAGAACGTAATAGAGATATCATCAAAACTGGCATATCATACATCATTCTCAATTCATGAGTGGACACAAGCTGTGGATGGGACATTTGAACTGCAAGGTAAGGTATGAGGAAAATAATAAATCCATGTTAGGATCCTTGGATTGTAAACATATATCTCTAGAACCATCACTGAGTCAAAATTCTTATCTATCTTGATTGTTAAAAAAAGGACTTGCAAATAGGCATATGTAATTATGATGTTTACCTGTTGCCATATAAACTACATAAGAGTGTGTGTTTGCAAATAATCTCTAACTGCAATCCAACCCTAATGTGGTTATTTTGTGGACTGTCCTACATACAGTACTGCTTCATTTAAACATATTTGTTTCTTAATTGCTGTATGACAACAGGTTATTTTTACTACATAAGGGGCTGTAAACACTAGCTAGTTCTCTAGAGATTGTGGGTTTTATGTACCTAGTACCATGGAAGTCTATGTAGATTGAAAAAGGAAGGAGGAGTAGGAATGTATTTATTTTAACAGATAATATTACACAGTGCTATATTCACCCTCCACCCAGAATCAGAGCCAGATCATGGTCAAATGTGGCCCTAGGCAGTGTAATGGAACAGGTTTCCCATGCACAGCACCCAGCCGTCCATACACCCCCCCAGCCATTTCAGTCACCCATTACTTGGCTGTTTCTAACCAATTACTGTAAACACTGTTCAAACCTCTCCATGTGCATACTGTTTTTTGCTTTACTTCTGCAGTGATTACAGATATTAAGATTTAATTTAAAACTTTTATTTCAAATTTTATAGCACAGTCACTTTTCTAGACAAAACAATACAGTCTCAGGATGAAAACAGACTTAGCATTAAAACTTCTCTGCCCCTGAAATTCACATTTATTGAAATGGCAATTGAAACCCACATTCAAAGTAAATGCATCTGACTAGTGGTGGATTAAGTTTAACTTTGGGTTGTTTTCAAATCATTGGCCTTTTGAACTAATTTTTAGGGACATGCATGTGTTCTTTGATTCACCTTCCTGATTGTATTAAATTGTATTCCTTGTATAATACAGCACAACTCGTCAGTGTGCTTTAAATTTGTAGATTTGAATGTTTTCTAGTATGCAATGAAATAAAATGTAAGAACCAGTTATGACAAAACTGCCGATTTCAGAACATTTCATCCACAAAATGGCACTCAAACTTCTGTCATTGCAATCCACCAATATCAGTCAAAATGCACAATCTCTGCAGAAGTAAAAGTCATCTGAGTATTTCCACATTAAAGAGATCTGTAACTAAGAAAGACGTTGCTACTAGCAAACAACTTTTTATTTCAGTGTTTCATTTACAAATTCAGTGTCTGCTGCCCATGAAGACTGAATTGGTAATATTGCAATAGTGAAAGGATGGAAACTGATAACAGGTTCATAGTTACTAGGCATCTCATCCAAAGGAGGACATACTCAGGACTGCAACAATCTCCCCACCAAAGTACAACACATTATTAGCAATCCAAATACCTGCTTTTGGAGTAGAACTCACAGCCTTCTGCATCACAAGCCTATTGTACTAGTAATAATGCTTTTAAAATCTATAATAATACCATTTGTTAACTGAAACAATTGCACTTTGTAAACGGATTTAGTATGGGCAGTGGAACTTCTCTTACATTGAAGCTCACAGTTCCTTGAAACATGCACTTGAAACTCAATCCTTTGAAAAACTGATCTGAAACTCAATTCCTTGAAAATGCACCTGAAACTAATTTCCTTGAAAAATGAACCTGAAACTCAATTTTTTGAAAATGCACTTGAAACTTAAGTTTTTTTTTGCAGCTTGGTAGTTGAGGCAGAGGATTCAGGCTTTTGTTTCCTGTAACTAAGTACAGGGTTTGAGCCTGAGCAAATTAACTAGTTAACCTGCTATCCCTAACTAGGGCATTTTACACACACATACACAGCCACACACACACACACACACAAACACGCATGCACGCACGCACGCACACACACACACACACACACACACACACACACACACACACACACACACACACACACCTCTTAGTTGGTTGTCCATACTGTATGGTCCGGGGTACTTAGTAAACAGCAGGTCTGTGCGATGATGACACCTCTTACTTGTCTGAACATACTGTACCATCCGGGGTCTTTGTAAACAGCAGGTCTGTGCAATGACACACGTATAGATGCAAGAGATGTGTATAACCAGATGCAGAGGGTGTGCTTAAAGAAGAAATCCCTTAAAAGACACACACACACACACACACACACACACACACACACACACACACACATATATATATATATATATATATATATATATATATATATATATATATATATATATATATATATATATATATCAGTGTGTGTGTGTGTGTGTGTGTGTGTGTTCAATTAAAAAAGTAAACTTCACAGTCTCCTGATCATTGGGGCCTCTACCAGCAGTGGGCCCTAGATGACTGCCTAGGTCACCTAGTGCTGGATCTGAATGCACATTTCAATGTGGTTAGAATATCTGCAATTATAGCATTAATAAAACATAGCCCAGAATTCAAGAATGCCTACACTTTGTGCTACGTGCATGTCCACAGTGAGCAGCAACAAGCCCATTAATTTGTAATCATTAAACAGCACTGTAATTCATGCTAGATGTCATACAACAGCATTTACCAATGAAGGAATAAGTAGGTGAGTTACGTATTAATGAACAAGTTCAGCATGGTGGAACAATTCAGGAAAGTATAAAACACATGCTTATTTTATTTATTTATTTGCATTTGTTTACCAGGAGGTCTAACGGGCCAATGTGAGCCTATTTTCAGTAGAGGTCCAGGGAGAAAAGCTCCAAAAACAAACAACATGATAAAGCTGCAGAATCAGAATACAGTAGTCAAGCAGAGATGGTACAGAACATTACATTACAGAATAGGTGATACAATAAAATAAATAATAGTAGTTATACAGATGTTAGATTTTAAGTATGCGAGCCAAACAAGATTACAATTGATGTCATGGGATAATAGCAAATGTGTAAGCATACCATATTGCAGTTTTGTAGTAGAAAGGGAAAGGTGGAGAGCAGCAGATTAAAGATTCTGACAGTGAGGTATAGCCTTAGAGCTATTGTTATATAGGCATCAAGAATGAATCGAAGGTATGGTAGGTAGCTAATATAGTAGATTATGTGTGGCTGGGTGGCACATGTTGGACTTAGCAAGTTGGCAGCACTGAATGTATATATGAAGAGTCTGAGTGGCAAGTGAAATGGGAAGGAAAAGTAGGAAGGCTAGGAATATTGTTTTTTTTTTTTTTTTTTGCTTACTGGCTTCACTTCAAATATTCTTTAGAATACATTCTTGAATACACTTAGACACAATATTAGAGGTTAGTGCTGGCATCATTAATCTGTATGTAAGACAGGCTTTAGTACAAGGTGATGCTACTGCCATCATTAATCTGTAAGTGCAACAGGCTGCTGCATCATTACTTTGTATGTGCACCAGGCTTTAATACAATATGATGGTGCTGCCATCAATAATCTGTATGTACAACAGGCTTTAATACAAGGTTCTGCTGCTGCTATCATTAATTGTCATGTACAAAAGGCTTTAATACAAGCTGCTGTTGCTGCACCATTAATCTGTATGTGCAACAGGCTTTAATACAAGGTGCTGCTGCTGCCATCATTAAACTGCATGTGCAACAGGCTTTAATACAAGGTGCTGCTACCATCATTAATCTGTATATGCAACAGGCTTTAATACAAGGTGCTGTTTCCATCATTAATCTGTATGTGCAACAGACTTTAATACAAGGGGCTTCTGCAGCTGCCGTCATTAATCTGTATGTACAACAAGCCTCAATACAAGGTGCAGCTGCTGCTATCATTAATCTGTATGTGCAGCAGGCTTTAATAAAAGCTGCTGTTTCTGCTGCTGCCATCATTAATCTGTATGTGCAACAGGCTTTAATACAAAGTGCCGATGCTGCTGCCATCATTAATCTGTATGTGCGACTGTGCACCAGGCTTTAATACAAGGTGCTGCAGCTGCTAATCATTAATCTGTATGTGCACCAGTCTTTAATACAATATGATGGTGCTGCCATCAATAATCTGTATGTACAACAGGCTTTAATACAAGGTGCTGCTGCTGCCATCATTAAATTGCATGTGCAACAGGCTTTAATACAAGGTGCTGCTACCATCATTAATCTATATGTGCAACAGGTTTTAATACAAACTGCTACTTTTGTTGCTGTCATCATTAATCTGTATGTGCAACAGGCTTTAATACAAGGTGCTGCTGCTGCCATCATTAATCTGTATGTGCAACATGCTTTAATACAAGGTACTGCTGCTGCCATCATTAATCTGTATGTGCAACAGGCTTTAATACAAGGTGCTGTTGCCCTCATTAATCTGTATGGTTGACAGGCTTTAATACAAGGTGCTGCTGCTGCTATCATTAATCTGTATGTGCAACAGGCTTTAATACAAGGTGCTGCTGCTACCATCATTAAACTGTATGTGCAACAGGCTTTAATACAAGGTGCTGCTGCTGCCATCATTAATCTGTATGTGCAACAGGCTTTAATACAAGGTACTGCTGCTGCCATCATTAATCTGTATGTGCAACAGGCTTTAATACAAGGTGCTGTTGCCATCATTAATCTGTACGTGCAACAGGCTTTAATACAAGGTGCTACTGCTGCCACCATTAATCTGTATGTGCAACAGGCTTTAATACAAGGTGCTGCTGCTGCTGCATCATTACTTTGTATGTGCAACAGGCTTTAATACAAGGTGCTGCAGCTGCTAATCATTGATCTGTATGTGCACCAGGCTTTAGTACAATATGATGGTGCTGCCATCACTAATCTGTATGTACAACAGGCTTTAATACAAGGTGCTGCTACTGCCATCATTAATTCTGTATGTGCAACAGGCTTTAGTCCAAGGTGCCATTGCCATCATTAATCTGTAGGTGTAACAGACTTTAATACAAGGTGCTTCTGCCATCATTAATCTGCATGTCCAACAGGATTTAATACAAGGTGTTGCTGCTGCCATCACTAATCTGTATGTGCAACTGGCTTTAATACAAGCTGCTACTTCTGTTGCTGCCATCATTAATCTGTATGTGCAACAGGCTTTAATATAAAGTGCTGATGCTGCTGCCATCATTAATCTGTATGTGTGACAGGCTTTCCTACAAGGTGCTGCTGCTGCCATCAATAATTTATATGTGCAACAGGCTTTAATACAAGGTGCTGCTGCAGCTGCTATAATTAATCTGTATGTGCAACAGGCTTTAATACAAGGTGTTGCGGCTGCCATCATTAGTCTGTATGGATGACAGGCTTTCATGCAAGGTGCTGCTGCTGCCATCATTAATCTGTATATGCAACAGGCTTTAATACAAAGTGCTGTTGCCATCATTAATCTGTATGTGCAACAGACTTTAATACAAGGGGCTGCTGCTGATGCCATCATTAATCTGATTGTGCAACAGACTTTCATGCAAGCTGCTGCTTCTGCTGCTGCCATCATTAACCTGTATGCTATCATTAATCTGTATGGATGACAGGCTTTCTTGCAAGGTGCTGCTGCTGCCATCCTTAATCTGTATATGCAACAGGCTTTAATACAAGGTTCTGCTGCTGCTATCATTAATTGCCATGTAGAAAAGGTTTTAATACAAGTTGCTGTTGCTGCACCATTAATCTGTATGTTCAACAGACTTTAATACAAGGTTCTGCTACTGATATCATTAATTGCCATGTACAAAAGGTTTTAATACAAGTTGCTGTTGCTGCACCATTAATCTGTATGTGCAACAGGCTTTAATACAAGATGGTGCTGCTGCATCATTACTATGTATGAGCAACAGTCTTTAATACAATGTGCTGCTGCTGCCATCATTAATCTGTATGTCCAACAGACTTTAATACAAGGTGCTTCAGCCATAATTAATCTGCATGTCCAACATGATTTAATACAAGGTGCTGCTGCTGCCATCACTAATCTGTATGTGCAACCAGCTTTAATACAAGGTGCTGCTGCTGCCATCATTAAACTGCATGTGCAACAGGCTTTAATACAAGCTGATGCTTCTGCTGCTGCCATCATTAACCTGTATGCTACAGGCCTTAATACAAGGTGCAGCTGCTGCCATCATTAATCTGTATGTGCAACAGGCTTTAATACAAAGTGCTGATGCTGCTGCCATCATTAATCTGTATGTGCGACAGGCTTTCATACAAGGAGCTGCTGCTGCCATCATTAATCTATATGTGCAGCAAACGTTAATACAAGGTGCTGCTGCAGCTGTCATCATTAATCTGTATGTGCAACAGGCTGTAATATAAGGTAATGCTGCTGCTGCCATCATTAATCTGTATGTGCAACAGGCTTTAAAACAAGGTGATGCTGCTGCCATCATTAATCTGTATGTGCAACAGGCTTTGATACAAGATGTGGCTGCTGCCATCATTAATCTGTATGTGCAACAGGCTTTAATACAAGGTGCTGCACCTGCCAATCATTAATCTGTATGTGCAACAGGCATTAATACAAGGTGCTGCTGCTGCCATCATTAATCTGTATGTGTGACAGGCTTTTATACAAGGTGCTGCTGCCATCATTAATCCGTATGTGCAACAGGCTTTAATACAAGGTGCTGTTGCTGCCATCATTAATCTCTATGTGCAACAGGCTTTAATGCAAGGTGCTGCTGCTGCCATCATTAATCTGTATGTGCAACAGGTTTAATACAAGGTGCTGTTGCTGCCATAATTAATATGTATGTGTGACAGGCTTTTATACAAGGTGATGCTGCCATCATTAATATGTATGTGCAACAGGCTTTAATACAAGGTGCTGTTGCCAACATCATTAATCTCTATGTGCAACAGGCTTTAATACAAGGTGCTGCAGCTGCTAATTATTAATCTGTATGTGCACTAGGCTTTAATACAAGGTTATGGTGTTGCCATCATTAATGTATATGTACAACAGGCATTAATACAAGGGGCCACTGCTGCATCATTAATCTGTATGTGCAACAATCTTTAATGCAAGGTGCTGCTGCTGCCATCATTAATCTGTATGTACAACTGGCTTTAATACAAGGTGCTGCAGCTGCTAATCATTAATCTGTATGTGCACTAGGCTATAATACAAGGTGATGGTGTTGCCATCATTAATCTATATGTACAACAGGCATTAATACAAGGGGCTGCTGCTGCATCATTAATCTGTATATGCAACGGGCTTTAATACAAAGTGCTGATGCTGCTGCCATCATTAATCTGTATGTGTGACAGGCTTTCATACAAGGTGCTGCTGCTGCCATCATTAATCTATATGTGCAGCAGGCTTTAATACAAGGTGCTGCTGCTATCATTAATCTGTATGCTCAACAGGCTTTAATACAAGGTGCTGCTACTGCCATCATTAATCTGCATGTCCAACAGGATTTAATACACGGTGCTGCTGCGATAATTAATCTGTATGTGCAACTGGCTTTAATACATGGTGCTGCTGCTGCCATCACTAATCTGTATGCACAACCGGCTTTAATACAAAGTGCTGCTGCTGACATCATGAAACTGCATGTGCAACAGGCTTTAATATAAGGTGCTGCTGCCATCATTAATCTATATGTGCAACAGGCTTTAATACAAGCTGCTGCTTCTGCTGCTGCCATCATTAATCTGTATGTGCTACAGGCCGTAATACAAGGTGCTGCTGCCATTACTAATCTGTATGTGCAATAGGCTTTAATACAAGGTGCTGCTGCCATCATTAATCTGTATGTGCAACAAGTTTTAATACAAGGTGCTGCTGCTGTTATCATTAATCTGTATGTGCAACAGGCTTTAATACAAGGTGCTGCAGCTGCTAATCATTAATCTGTATGTGCACTAGGTTTTAATACAAGGTGATGGTGTTGCCATCATTAATCTGTATGTGCAACGGGCATTAATACAAGGGGCTGCTGCTGAACCATTAATCTGTATGTGCAACAGGCTTTAATACAAGATGCTGCTGCTGCCTTCATTAATATGTATGTGCAACAGGCTTTAATACAAGGTGCTGCTGCTTCCATCATTAATATGTATGTGCAACAGGCTTCAATACAAGGTGCTGCTGCTGCCATCATTAATATGTATGTGCAACAGGCTTTAATACAAGGTGCTGCACCTGCCAATCATTAATCTGCATGTGCGACAGGCTTTTATACAAGGTGCTGCTGACATCATTAATCTGTATGTGCAACAGGCTTTAATACAAGATGCCGCTGCTGCCATCAATAATCTGTATGTACAACAGGCTTTAATACAAGGTGCTGCTACTGCTATCATTAATCTCCATGTGCTACAGGCTTTAATACAAGGTGCTTCTGCTGCCATCATTAATGTGTATGTGCAACAGGCTTTAATACAAGGTGCTGCTGCTGCCATCATTAATCTGTATATGCAACAGGCTTTAATATAAGGTTCTGTTGCTGCCGTCATTAATCTGTATGGTTGACAGGCTTTAATACATGGTGCCAATGCTGCCATCATTAATCTGTATGTGCAACAGGCTTTATTACAAGGTGCTGCTGCTGCTGCCATCATTAATCTGTGTGTGCAACAGTCTTTAATGCAAGGTGCTGCTGTATTATTAATCTGTATGTGCAACAGGCTTTAATACAAGGTGCTGCTGCTGCTGTCATCATTAATCTGTATGTGCAACTGGCTTTTATACAAGGTTCAGTTGCTGCGATCATTAATCTGTATGGTTGACAGGCTTTAATACAAGGTGCCAATGCTGCCATCATTAATCTGTGTGTGCAACAGGCATTAATACAAGGCACTGCTGCTGCTGCCATCATTAATCTGTGTGTGCAACAGTCTTTAATGCAAGGTGCTGCTGTATCATTAATCTGTATGTGCAGCAGGCTTTAATACAAGGTGCTGCGGCTGCCATCATTTACCTGTATGTGCAACAGGCTTTAATACAAGATGCTGCTGCTGCCATCATTAATCTGTATGTGCAACAGGCTTTAATACAAGGTGCTGCTGCTGCCATCATTAATCTGTATGTGCAGCAGGCTTTAATGCAAGGTACTGCTGCTGCTGCTGCCAGATCTCAGCCTAGCCCAAGAAAGTGAAGAGTGTTCAGACTTTGACATATCATTGACATCGTGAATACTTAATTAATCTTAGAGCAAACAATCAACTTTTGCCTAAAGTAAATTGTGGAAACCCCATCCCAGTGGAAAGATATGTGTAGTATTACATATACTAGTTACAAGAACTTTAAGGAGACCCACAGGGTATATTTTAGGGGTGTCACAGGCTTCATCCTCAAGAATGTTATATCAGTTCCTCAATGCAATGTTTCAACATGTAAGGGACCATATCTGTCTTCAATGTACCCCAGAAGAGAAAGCTACTACCATGCAAAATTTCTATGCTGTAGCACATTTCCTTGAGTTTATGGGGATAGAGACTGTGCACACATTGAACTAAACCCCACCTGATGAACAAGGAAGATGGTGCAGAAATAGAAAAGGATATCACTCAATCAACTGTCAGGTGGTCGGCAATGTCCAAGGGATCATCTAGAATGTGTATGCAAATAACTCTGCTGTCTCTATGACTCAGACATACGATGGGGAATACAGGTAAAACCTTGGTTCATTACACCCATGAAAAACCCACTCATCTGCACTGATAAATGTTACAATGATGCACATACTAAATCTAAAAATATTATAGTGCATGTTTTTGGCTTGTTCAAATCATGTTTTCAATGTCTAGAAACATCAGTAAGTGCATTGCAGTATGACCATGCCACCTCAACCATATATTAACAGTCTGTACCATGTTACATAATATCATGGTTTGGAAACAGTTGCAACAAAGACAACTAGTCCAAGGACTGCAGAGTTCCTGCACCACAGACAGGGCCAGCAGGAGCAGGAGACACAGATATAGAGTCTGATGAAGAATCATCAGCTGAGGATAATCTTTGTAGAAGGATGAGTGTGCAGTATGCTATGTCCCTGACTAAAAAGCAGAGAATAATTTTATTTGTTTTATTTTATTTATTTATTTAATATTTGTTTACCAGGAATAGGGAATTTCAGAGATACTCGCTACCTAAGTGAAAACTTGAGGCAAAATACATACAAACATTAACAGTGATGTATTCAAAAATATCATTCTTTACCTCCCCATGTAATGATTGCATTCTGTGAGCATCAGACAGAATCAGCCCCATAAGTGACAACTTGTATAAGCAGCATTAATAAAGGTAAGTGATGAACTGGTAAAGAAGACATAAATGATTACCGTCAAATGCAAGTATTGTCCTTCACTAAGATAAAATCATTGCTTAACTGTACAGGAATGCCAGCAGTAACTCATGAGCAATGTATGCAACATAAATAGTAATGTATTAAAAAGTATATAAGGGTCAAGCTGCTTTTTGCTAGGAGCTTAAACCAAAATCTGCACTTCCTGGAAGCACTTCTATCACTAGGAGATGTAGATGTTTGTACAGTTACAGAAACCTGGTTTAAGGCCTCAGAGAGTACCCCAGCCCTTCAAGGCTACAACGCCTTCCATACCTTTTGACCACAAAAGGAACGTGTGAAAATCAAAGGAGGTGGTGCTTCAGTCTTTATTAGAGATATATTAACTTCACATCTAGTTAGACTGGACAAATCCATGGAGTTACTCCAGTTCCAGGTTATGGTGGGTAAGACCCCCATTCAAGTCATAGCTAGTTATAGATTCTCCTCCATTGGTCAGGACCTCATGGAGCCTACTTAACCAAACTGAAGACAATCCAAATTTTACTGAACACATTGGTTATTTTGGATTGCAATTATCCCACCATCAAATGGGAAACCTACTCTAGCTCAAACTCAGTAGTACAAAAGTTCCTTGAGTTTGTAAATTCAAATGCCCTGGAGCAAATTGCTCATACTCAACAAGAGGAACAAACATTCTAGAGCTGGTCCTCACCAACATGTCAAACAGGTACATTGCTGCAACTGTCGGACCCTCATTAGTTAAAACTGACCACAAATCAGTCACCTTCAAACTGACACTAACACCAGAACTCACAAAGGGTGAAGTCAGACAAAAAAAACTTCACCAAGGCAAACTATACCCTCCTAGGTGAAGGCATAAATGCATTCGATGGCCCACCCCAAGCTGAAAGTGATAACTACACTAAAGCTTACACTAAAGCCATGCACAATCACGTGCATATGTGTATAAACTCAGCTGTACAAGATGCAATCAAAGCCAGAGCCCTAAGTAAAATCAAGCTGCCATGGTGGACTTCCAGCATCAAAAAACTCTGCAATAAATGGAAATAGTTGCTGTCCAAGAAAACAAAGACAAGGACCCAACAATGGAAAAGCGCCCTCCTCAGCCTTAACACGCAAATAAACAACTTTTCAAATCCTCCAAGAGCTCCTTTGAGAGAAATCTAGAAAGTACTACCAAGGATAACCATAAGGCCTTTTACAACTATGTACATAACCTTAAGGGTAGGACCCAATCATGTTAAAACTGGTGGCCAAAAGTATCACACACACTCTGACCCCACAGAGATATCAAACCTGCTATCGGATAGGTTTGGTGAAAATTTCACCCCCTTATCCCCTCCTAACTTACAACAAACCCTTCTCCAAACTTCCCCACACCTTACATATTTAAACAGCAGTTCCTCAAAACCCTGTTCAAAGCAAAGAACATAGCCTCTATGGGACCAGATGACAGCACAGGCTGTCTTCTAAACATGCTAAAACATTAACTGACATCACTACTAAGTACCCTTTTCAATCAGAACCTAACTGCAGGCTTTGTTCCTGCAGAATGGAGAACAGCTACCCACTTTGGCTTCATGAAGAGCAGATCCAACCTGTTAAATCTGGTGGATTTCTTTGAAAGCATGACCAAGGCCATTGATAAGGGCAAATCTGTGCACACTGCATACCTTAACTTGGCAAAGGCTTTTGACACAATCCCACATTCAGGCATTACCAATAAACTTAGCAAACTGAATGTAAACCCTTCATTGTAGGATGGGTTGGGAACTGGCTCACAAACTGGATACACACTATTAAAGTGGATAACTCCACATCAAACAGCAGATCTGTCACCAGCAGGGTGCCACAAAGGTCAGTGCTAGGCCCTCTACTGTTTGGTACATACTTCTCAGAAGTTCAGGTCAAAACTAAAGGGTTGTGGCTGACCAATGTTGCAGATGACTGATAACTAGGTACAATCACTGAATCTCCAAATGATGTCAGCATACTCCTGGATGGTCTCACACAGACCAGCGACTGCTGTATTAGACACGGTCTCAAAGTGAATGCAAAGAAAATCATCATCATTCTCTCCAGTGCAAACAATGTCCCTTCACAATATCAAATCAATAACAATACCCTAAGTCCCCATGAAGTGGTAAGGGACCTGGGATCAGAGGTTGACCGTGATCTTAACTTCTACCACCATGTGTATACCATTGTAAGGAAAGATTTCCATGTAGCTCACTTAATTAGTAAAGGCATCACCTTGACAGCAAAAGAAGTTATAAACCCCCAATATTCAGCACTTATTCAGCCCATAATTGAGTATAACACCCCATTTGTTAAGTACCGTACTAAGCATTCTTCAGCAATTGGAGAGACCTCAGAGGTTTATAACAAAGAATATCAAGGGCCTCCAACATGTGGCTTACATGGACTGACTAAAGTCCCTGTCACTATACTCCATATCTTACAGACTTCTTAGGGGAGACTTATGCTTGGTCTACAGACTAACCCAATACCCAGACCTAATGAATTTACTGCATAAACATAAATCAAATGGGTCTAGGGCTATCTGTTGCAAGGACTTAAATATGGCCTGCAACTTAAATAGAACATGGTGGAGGGACAGACTTATCTCCCAGCGACTGTCACATCTTTGGAACAGGCTACCAATTCATGTGAACCAGAGCACCTCTGTAACACTGTTCAAGAGGAACCTAGATGAGTGGATGGGACGCTATAAATTCTTACCGGGGATATCACCCACAACCCTCCAGGGCATGGGCAGTCATCACTAAATGCAATTGTGGGTATTGACTAGTACCTCTATGGTATTACATTGAGTTGAAACAGCTAGGCTTAAAATGACATCAGGGTCGATATCCTAGCAATCTCGTATGATCCTATGATATAAAAGGTATGTAAAAATGGCTTTTTGCAGAATATGTTATACAATCTGTATGTCAAGCCAAAGCAGGCCCATGTCAAAACAACACCCACAATGTTTACTTAAATTTCACAGTCCTCTACAGAGGTACATGAGCAAGCATATGTACACATTCCTAAGAAATAAAAAAATATAGCATTAATACCCAAGACACAGATTAAGAATATATTGTCCAACAGATTAATAAAACACATAGGCTTGGCCTGACTAATTCTATTCATGATGCATAAAAGTTCCTCAACTTGGACACCTCAAAAAATGATGCATCCCAATAATGACCAGGGCAGTCTCAGAAGTATCTGCACAAAGTGCTAAGAAAGCAAAGCTACTGGCACAATGTCTGATGGTATTGTATTGATGGCCATGGCCACCCACAGCTTCATATCTTCAACTACCAGCTGCCAGATGTAGTAAGAGCAAAGCTTGTCAGTTACAACTTTTAGTAAAAGGCATGAGACATTTTGAAAGAGTGCTTGGACTATAACCCCATCCTCACCAACTAAGAATTCAGGTTTACATGAGTCAGATTTTTAGGTTCCATATCCCTTTATGGGAGTAAAAACAAATATATGTATGTATGTATGTATCAGAAAAATCATTAGGGACTGGGCAGAAAACAGTTGTTGATTTATACAGGCATTGTTCAAAACGTACATAACTGTAAACTCAACAGCACCCATACACACATACACTCTGGCAATAACAGAACTGAATAAGGATAAAGAAAGTGTTAGTTGGGAATATATAACAGCATTAACTGTGAATCAAGTGCATGAGCTGATGGGAGGCAGAATTCGAAACTGTGAACACCCCTGATCTGTATATGTATAGTGACCCTTCTTGCTTGTAAATGTTAGCTTGTTGTATATTCCCTATGCTCTGATGAAGTTCCAAACTCTTTGGGATAGAAGCACTTAGCAGGAGACAGAACTGTTTTATCAAATAAATTAGTTTTTGGTTTCTGAAGTTTGTTTTCATGGTCTATTTTGGCTTTTGCTTCCTGCATCCACTGGGTGTTACATCTGTGTTATAATCACACTGTGATTAAAATTTTCTATGACATATTAATAACTTCATTCATATTTGGATGTGTCAAAGACTGATATATCTATGTGTAAATTTAGTTATACTTTGAAATATTAAAATGACGTGGAATTTATAGTATTTTATATATCCTCCCCCATGCACACGCTATACCTCTTTTTTATTTTATTGGAAACATTGCTCCTGTACAGGCAGCACAGACACACAGCATAGACAGCCAGCACATTTGGGTCTCAACTTCTGCACTGCTTGATCTAAGTGCATCAGGCAGCTCTGCCCTGTGGGCTGGTGCAGTGGTACCCACTGGGAGTAGTCTTAATAGAGGAGGTTATTTTGTCATCCATTATGAGCAAAATGGGGTGGTAGGAAACATTATAGAGAGGGTACTTGGTGCCTTAAGCAACAGAATTGAGAAAGTCCTGCGTGAAATAGCCAACTCAATGCCTTGTCCAGCACTGAGCCAGGCATCTGCAACAAAAGAAAATGATGACAGTTCAGAGATTGAGGGCTAGATTCTCACTGTACTCATGCTGCACGAGGATGCACCTTTAATGTCCTGTACCTATCCTCAATCATGGTGTTCCCCAGCCTTTAATTTCCATCATCATCCCTGTCTGTCTTTTATGTCCGATATTACTGCACCCAATACTGAACCTACCCTACCTATCTAACCCTTTCTCCTAGATTGCTCTCTGTAACAAAAAAAAAACTCCATACATAGCTCTCTACTTTGCCTGTGTGTCTGCTTGACAGAAATAATTTGTTTCAACTGGCCATACAGCATTATTCTGTTGTTGTCACTAAAATCATCAAAATCATCAAATGTTACAAGTATACATTTATCTTGTGAAGAAGTGGTCAGCTATGGTGCTTTCCTACCACCATCCTGCACATTCCTTAATTCTTCCTTCTGTGTCCTACCCTCTTCTTTGGCCCCACTGTCCTGTCAACCAGTTTTCATACATTTAATCTGGTCAAAAAATAGAATCACACACCACACATGACCAGAAGATGACCCATTAAAAAAAAAGTTATCTGCATTTGTACAGCACAAGGCATTGTTCACCAAAATTGAGTGACAGTAAATGGCTTTTCACATCCTATGTCAAAAACTGAGCATTTTACCTTCAACCACACTAGTACAGTTATTATTGCATGTGTGCTTACCCCACTGTGCTATATAAATACAGACTAATAGCATTTTTGTAAGTCAGTTATTCTTACAAGTATATTAGGCTGCTGGACATAATGTACATCTTATGGAAAGTTGCAATTGTCATTACTGTGATGAAGACTGATGCCAATATTCTTCCTCATTTTCCCCTGCTTCTGTCTTTTGTTAGTTTCTCTTCAAATATGTTAATTTTTACTACATAAAATATGAGTTCATGTGTGGTTTGCTGGGATAATGTGTAGGTATGTGGAATGCTTTTTGTAGAGTGACAAGGGTTCTAATCCAGAAGTATCCCAAACATTATTTCATGTTTTTCACATAACATTATGACTGGAAATATTGACTACACACAGTGGTGTCTGCTGACTTCAAAGTAAGGGGTTGGGCATAGGGGGAGGCTCAAGGAAGCAACTGAAGGTATGAAGACAAATAATGAGGCAGGGTTGGTTTGCAGCAGGTCAATAACTTATCTATGATCAAACAGATGTGGTCATTCACTTTCATCCACAGATTGCTTCAGTACAAAGCTGCTTATTATAGCCACTTTAATGGTTATATACACCTTGGATGTCTTGTCATAAATCAACAAGACATGGGTCTTACTTTTACACATTAGTCTCTCCTGCACTGCCCTGGTGCCCTCCTCTGTTTTCCCTTTTTCTTGTGCCCAGCCCACAACATCCAGACAGTTACTTCTTTCTTGCTTTTTTATACTTCATCTTACTTACACCATGCTTTTAACACTCTGCAGTTGGCCAAGACCTCACAGCAATTTAAGTCTAGAGGAAGTAACGTAAGATGGGAGTTTGCTAGGGCCCAGAAGTCATGAAGTTCTAGGTGCATTGAGGTGCAGCTTACATTTTTTTAATTAACTTTTGATTTAATGATGATTGCCTGAACAAAAAATCATGACTATGTACATATAGTCAGTCTTTCTGGGAATAGTGCCTGCCTTCCTGCCCTTCTGAAAACACAGTTATCATCTGTGCACCACTCTGGAGTTAGAGTGGGATGAAAAGTAAAAGAACAAATGGGCAGAGGCATATATTATACTGCTGAGTGTCTCAGAAAAGAAACCAAAGCACTTGGATAAAATCCACAAAGAGAAAAGGACTTCACACAGAATGCATGAACAGCCAAAACCTCAGCAGGAGAACCAACTGCTGTTATATGGCAGCACCGCTCAGTATAACAGGCTGCCAGTGGTCAGGTACCATCACACACAGCCTGCCCAGACCACCACAGACAGCTACTTACTGAGTGCAGTGCTGATGCCTGAATGTCACAGAAAGTGAAAATAAATTATGAAAACTACTTCTGCAAAGCCAAAATAATAAATGCTTATTTTAAACAAAGGTCAAAAGTGTCAGTCAGATTTATCCACAGACAACCCCTACATCTAACAATTAAAGCCAATTTTATTGACTTAATATACCATAAATATCAGAAGGTAATAAATAAAAATAGCAACTGTACAAAGTAATTTAAACTCCCCTTCCCTAAACAGATGCGACTATCAATTATTTCCACATCAGTCCCTTCAGTAGTTTAATCGGGACTATACTGGATCACCGAACACTTAAAAAAGTGAACGGTGATTAATTGACCCTATGTAAGGAAAAGCTTACAATTTTGAACTGTCAGAAGAGCGATTTTTTTCAAAATCGCTGATCCAACAAAAAAAAATTATTAAACACTTTAAACATTATATTAAGGGGGCTGCTTTGCCCCCCACACCCCCGATGTGGGGGACTGTGCCCCCCACACCCCCCCTACTTAACTATACCAACTCTGAGACCGCACTACAGTGCCTAAAATGGCAAAGTTACGAAGTGGCCAAGCAAATTATTTCTAAGGGAAAGAATTTGTTTAAAAGCAGTTTCGATATTTTGCCGTTTCAGGCTTTTGAGTTCGACCAAGATGCATTTGAAAGAATGCATCCTCGGTCTTCTAATAGGGAACCGTTTAATCATGTATGGACAAGCAGTAAATGATAGTATTTTTCCCCTGAACAACCCCTTCAGTAGTTTGTCCATCTATGTACAAGCACCAAAAAAAAACATTTCCCCAACAAATCCTTTAGTAGTTTGTCCATATATGCACAAATACTTCACTGATAAAAATGAAACATTTCCCCAGTGACTACTTCAGTAGTTTGTCTGTGTATGCACATGCACTTCACTTACATCACAACGAAACATGTCCCCCTGTGACCCCTTCAGTAGTTTTCTCCATGTGTGCACATTTACATATACATACACACACACACACACACACACACACACACACACACACACACACACACACACACACACACACACTTTATGTACTAACTTTCTTCCCACATTGCGACAGTAGCACGCATAGTGCTTGAAAAAAATATTGTAAAATAAATAAAACAAATAAATAACTAACAAAATAAATAAATAAAAACTTTTAACAAGCTCTTGCTTCCTCTTCCACATTAACAATTTCCTTCTTCTTGGCTCAGACTACCTTAGTCAATAGGAAGGGGTCCTTGCTGCATCACGCAGCAGTCTGGTGAATCACTCATTGACTGATGCTTCTGTCACTGCCAAATGCTCCCAATCAAGGCTGACTGGTGATCGGGAAGCCTAATACTGGATTGTTTTCAAAACAGCTCGGTAATTGTAAGGAGCAATTTTTGTGTGTGCGTGTGTGTGTGTGGTGTGTGTGTGTGTGTGTGTGTGTGTGTGTGTGTGTGTGTGTGTGTGTGTGTGTGTGTGTGTGTTTTGGATCTCCTTTGAACTCTGACCATGCACAGTGTTCTGAGGACCTGGAACACAACAGCTCAACAAAAAGTCCACTATTATTTATTTATTTATTTTTTTTTATCTGTCATTTTAGCTGGGGGGGGGGTCAGGCCAGCAGCCACTGGCTACATATTTTATTAACCCACAATTATCCTGCTTATGTCTTAATTATTGATCCAGCATCTTATCTCTGTTTGCTCCCTATTTATGAGGAAGCGTCAGTCAATGAGTGATTCACCAGACTGCTGCATGACAAAATCATTATAATGACAATCCTAAGAGCAACACACCATAAGCCTGGCCAGAAATGACCCATAAGCAAAAAAAGTTTTACATCTCTCTCCTTCTCACCCTATATCCCACTCCCTGCTTCCATCTCATCACTCTGTGTCCTCTATTTGTACTGTGCCTGACGCTGAGCAGCAATTGTAACTGATAGTAAATGACAGTTTATGTTTGAAGGTAAAAACTGACTAGTTTTTGCCTACAGCAGCATTAGTCTGCAGCTGTGTGTGCTACTGTTGTGTTTAGCCTTGCTGCACTCTATAAAGAAAAAAAAGCCGAACAAACTAAGAGAGGACAATTATCATATGTTGTGCATGTTGTAGGGATGAATGTACACCATATGGGATATTTCAGTTGCCATTACTGTTATGTTATACACCAACTCCCATTTTTCATACTGTTTACATAGTCCCTTCAAATGTATGTGTTTTAGCATCTAACATTAGCCTTCATTTGTAGTGTGAACAGCTAATGATCGGGTGTTTAGACTGTTGATGAAGACTGCCAGGTGTTTGAATCCAGCATCAGATGGTAAAATTACGAACAATTAAAATTTGTCCCGGTCCCCTTCAATAATACACATCACACCAAATTACATTTGACAACCTTTATTAAATTTCCATAAAATAGCTTTGATCACCAACTTTATTAATTACAACTATTCATGATATAATTAATTCTAAATACAGCATAAAATCCTTGTAATGTTAATCAGGGCAGCATACCTACTCACCCTGCCCAACAAGCAGGGTCCATACCTCTGCTCGCTTACTTTACTTATGAAGCAGTGTCCCAACTCACTTCATACACCATCCATTGAATTACCTTCCAAATAAGCACCATCCTTACCTCAGCTTGCTTATATATTCAGCAAGCTTCCTCCTACTACTCATTTCCTGTCCCCAGATCCTTGAAATGAACATCCAGACATCAGAGAGGGAACAGAAGAGGGCAAGCCTATCCCTCTTCTCTGCCTACCCCCACTGATAAATAACCATGCTCCCGACCAACGAAAGGGGGAGGGAGGTAGGGTAGCAAGTTCACACCAAATGTGATTGCTTAACCCAACTACACTAGACTAAACCCCTTAAGCCCCTCCCCATCATTATCTCATTTCCTCCCAACCATCCCTGCCTCCACTTAGCCCTTTCACCTCCCCAACCCACATAACTCCCCCTAATATTAACCTAACCCCCTCCATGAAGATGTCCCGGGACAACTTAGTTTGTTGCCAAACTTCATTTGTCCCGGTCCCCTTCAATAATACACATCACACCAAATGACATTTGACAATCTTTATTAAATTTCCATAACATAGCTTTGAATACAAACTTTATTAATTACAACTATTCATGATATAATTGATTCTAAATACAGCATAACATCCTTGTAATGTTAATCAGGGCAGCGTACCTATTCACCCTGCCCCAGTAAGCAGCGTCCATGCCTCTAGTCACTTCCTTTACTTATGAAGCAGCATCCCAACTCACTTCATACACCATCCATTGAAATACTTTCCACCAAATCAGCACCATCCTTACCTCAGCTTGCTTATATATTCAGCAAGCTTCCTCCAACTACTCATTTCCTGTCCTCAGATCCTTGAAATGAACAGCCAGACATCAGAGGGAGAACAGAAGAGGGCAAGCCTATCCCTCTTCTCTGCCAACCAGCCTGACCAGGCTGTTCCCCCTCCCATCTACCCAAATTTGTTCAATTCACTTCCCATAAAGGGAAGAGTCAAGCCAAACATCCTTTGGTGTACCCATCACCTGTAAAGCACCTTGGAAAACCCATCAGAAACCCATTTACCATGCCATCACTGAAACACCCTAATGAAACTAAATAAAGTAGGATTACCATGACCTTGTTATAACACCAGAACATCCACACCAAGAGAATACATACCCTTTCAGTCTGCTTCTTGTTATAACACCAGAACATCCACACCAAGAGAATACATACCCTTTCAGTCTGCTACTTTCAAAGCTGAAATCATGGCTCACCCTGAATGGATTGACAACCTATAACCACCACAAAACCACAAACTATAACCCCTTGAACTCAAATTGACACCCAGTCAAAACAACTATTATCAAGCCTCACACCCAACCAGCACCCCTTGACCTGGTTTGTGAAAACTCGCCTATGCTCAACAATGAAGTACTCTACCACCCCAGCCTTAAACACCCCCAATACAAATGCCCTTGACAAATGCAATGCGGCTACCAAAATCAAAAGCAGAATCCATTACCTTCCAATTCTATGCAGTACCCCATCTGTGATCCCATTGTGCAGTACCAAAATGACCTGGACTTCCATGGCAACTGCATCCATCACCTTTCAATTACTTTCCTTCAGATTGCCACCAACTCCCCATCAACCTCTGGACCTCTGCCACCTGCAAAAGAAAACAGATTAAGTACATAGCTTTACAAGATTGAACAAAACAAGTCTTAGACCCTATACCACATGTCTATGGGGCAGACACCTTATCCGTATGCCCCCCCACCTTAATGTTTACCATCATTTATCTGACAGATTTGAGAGCCCCAAATGAAGATCCTAAAGTTCTAAGGAGAACCTAACTGAGCTAAATCGGTCTCTTCTGCCACCTCAGGCCAGTAATGTCCACATACTTCAAAATAGCAACAAAACCCATGCTAATCATCCCTCTCAAATTCACTGAGGAAAATGTAAACCACGCTATAAGTAAAGTGGGACAATGACCCAATATAGTAGCAATTTCTTAAATATTGCTATTTATGAAGTTAGCCGACAGGTAACTGGAGTCACATCAATGCAAATCCCCACTATTGTTGTTACCAACTCCTATCAGTACCTACATCCAGGCTGTAAAGATTTGCCTGTATTTACTGGACAATCACATGAAGATAGAACCTCAAGTGAATGCCACTCCCAAATTTTAACTGGTTAGCAATTAATCCTAAGCGAGACTGAAATATGCCCCCCCCCCCAAGAAATATTAACACTTGATCTCTGTAGCACTAGCCATGCTATAATCAAAGAATCATGCTATATTCAAATAAGTGCAAGTGGGTGTCATCATACCTCTCAACTTCCCATAACAAAGAGTCTGGACAGCCATAAATAATAGAAAGACACGGCACAAATAGGGACACTTCTAAATATTTCTCTTACAAACTTAGCAAATTGACAGAACAAGTATTGCATTATCTTGAATGTCTGAAAGATATAAAGTCTGAAATACAAATGTCTGTCCTTATTTTTTGACCTCGACCTTCAGGGAGTTGCCTGAAACCAATTTTATGAGAACCTGAATAAAATTTGAACGTTCTGTGAAAATGCGTACTGTTGAGATGTATAGCTGTCCTTTGATAATCAGTGATAGAGAAAGATCAGTCGCTCCATTCCTTAACAGAGAACCCCAAAGCAAAGTGCACACCAATAACCTTTTGCACATCTATCGAACCATGTACTTTGTAAGGCGCTATAATTTATAGTCCAGAGAATGAGCCCTGCCATAGTAGTATACATTGACAGCTTTGCCCTTTGCCTATCAAGCCTGACCTATGCCCAATGTGGCACTTAAAATGCCCATACTTCCACCATTGAAATATTCCCAAAGAAATGGCAAAAGAGGAATTCCTTGGCCCAGAAGAGGAAATAAATCAAATCCAAACCATTCCCCAACCTGTCTACTACCTATACCTCACCCATGCCCACTGAACAGCCCTCCCAATCCTAGCAGCCTCCCACAATTGGCATTTTACTGTAAGCCGAGAGGGACCCCCACCATATCAGTGTTTTTTTTTTTACTGCTAATTTATAAATATGATGCACTAGACATACATAAATAAATAATCTGCAGGGGAAGCAGCCTCCTTCCCCCCGACCCTAAGGTCTGACATTTCCTAGCAGAATTATTCAAAGACCTGCCAATAACCTCCCTGAAAACCCCTATTTATGGTAAATGGACCACCCTCCAGGATATGACAGCTGCAGCTAAATCCGTACCATTGTTTTTCGACTTTAGCCCTCGATGGTTTGCCTATCAACCACCATTTAACAAGTGCAAAGCAAAAACTACATAAATTTAACTTCATAACAAACAGAAATACTTTGGTCTGTGTAGAGCTGTGTGTGGTTTGTGTAAATAATTCTGACATCTTACATGTTGTACCCTGCATCAGTCAGCTGTCCATTTACCTTTCACCTTTTGACTGACTGTCATGCATTTTTTGCTATGAGAAATCTGTCTTGCATTTCATAAGCTGCTTATAAAATGGTAAGCAAGGTTTTTGCTGCTAACAACGTAAACAACTGCTGAACAAAATGGAGCTAAATGAAAATGGAAGAGTGACCCTTGTTGATTTCCCATATCAGGTTCCTTTTGGAAGGGATTTTTTTTTTTTTTTATAAAGCGTATTTCATACTTATTTTTGATGCAGGTCACAAAGGAACCACTCTGCAAGTACTACGTGGGCAACTGCTACTCGCTGGCATGGCGTTGCCCAGGAAACCATGGTACTTCTGAAAGGAAACACATTTAGTTAGTAGTTCTTTTTTTTTTTTATATATATAATAATAATCGCCCGCCAATAGCAGTTAGGACAAAAGGTTCTATATCTTTAAATCTGGTAAGGGGATCCTCAACCAAAGGATAGAAGCACTGAGATCTTGCCATACCCCACCATGACATGCACACCATCACTCCTGCACTGACACGCCACCAAAAGGGGAAAAACTCTAAGGGCTTACAACACATGCCACGGCCCAGGCTTTACCCACCATGAGGAACAGACCAAATGTGAAGCAACCTCTGGACACCCCTGGAAAATCCAGACAGCAGAGAGGCACGAGTAGCCAAACACACACAAGGCAGACCACAACAACTCGAACAAACAGATCCTTGCCCACTGTGCACCATTCCTTTCCTGTATTACCCATATCTGACCATAACACCAGAATCAACAGCCATGTACTCAACACCACCAACAGCCAGGCCTCCCTGCACATTCCCTGGAAACACCTCCCCAACCACAGCCCGCCAAACACAGCAGCCAGCCATCATACCCTCCTCAAGTCCAAGACCGCGAAAAAGGCCATTCAATCCTGCAAGCAACCCATGAAAGGCCCTGCTCACCCAATCTCTTTGCCAGAGCAGCCCACAAACCACCACGGCAAAGGAACATCACATCGCCAGGCAGGACAGCCAAACCACATACCACATTTAACCATTTCTGAGTATGCTCTGAAGTAGCCTGCTTCACACAGCCGTTACCACTACACCACACATGCGGAATGAGCAGTCCATACCCAGATTACCTCTTAACCCACAAAAAACCTCTTGTCAGCAGGCTCGTCCATTAATTTGCCACATAATAATGCAACAACAAGCCACAGTGATGCATTCGGCTGGCAGTTACACCTAGAACACAAGCGCTTACTTTCACCTTTTTCCCAGCTTCAAGCACTATATCTTTACCTTTTTTTTTTTTTTTTTTTTTTTTTTTTTATATATACAATTTCAAAACATTAGATGCCCCAGTTCAAATGCTCTGGCTGGGTATGTAACTCACTGCTTGCAAACACATGCCATAATGTATGCAAAGCCTCCAGCAGACCTGGAAATCATCCCTGCAGCTTTAAACGCTCAGTCACTCAACACGCTTACTGCGGCAGAACAAGCGTGTATCCGATAACAACAAAATTGCAACCAAGGAGTTGAGCCCAAGCAAAATACCTAAACCTACAACATTCCCCAAAGGAAAAGTACAATTTTTTACTTCCATGAGAAGGCAGACAGCACTCCCTTGCACCAGCTGTCAGAACAGAGAAGTCCGTACTCTCAAGTGCCCATTGCCATTTCCTGACCTCAGTCCTCCAACACTTGCCAATTTCTTGCTAAAAAGCCACAGCCTCCTGTAACAGCTGTATATTTAAAATACACTCCATGCTTTTTTTCCCCCTCTGACAACTACAGCTACACTGCACATGCGCAGCATCATCACAAATGACTCATCTCAATGCCCGCGAAATGCAGCTTCAGTCAAGGCAATACCTCAGAAAATGGCCATGGCAGACCACCACCACCACCAACAATGGATCCCAACCCGATTGCGAGTGCCAGAAAATGGAGCTCCACACTAAAAGAAACAGTTTATACCCCCAGGTCCCCCACCAGCAATAAGCTTGTAAAACCGGACAGAAACTTAATCAACAATGTAAATCCTGGTTGCTACTAGCATTTTGGCCACTAGAATGACATCATTATGTAATCAACGCCATTAAAGGCCTCACCAAGAAATATTCTGGACATTCCTCCCAGCAAAAAAAAAAATAAATAAATAATTTACTATTAAGCCTCCCTGTCATAACCAAGCATACTGTAAACCCTTATGAGAAGTACCCACTTCTTCCACCGCTAACCATTCTAAGGCCAACCTGGCCAAACCATTACCACAGGTCATCTCGGATGTAGAACCTGACCTTAGCAAGTTCATGCCAAATGTGATTGCTTAACCCAACTACACTAGACTAAACTTCTTAAGCCCCTCCCCATCATTATCTCATTTCCTCCCAACCATCCCTGCCTCCACTTAACCCTTTCACCTCCCCAATCCACTTAAATCCTCCTAATGTTAACCTACCCCCCCCCCCATGAAGATGTCCTGGGACAACTTAGTTTGTTCCAAACTTCATTTGTCCTGTGAAATTATCAGTACATATTTATTCCACCAGCGGTAACCTGCTTGGTGCCTTATGTGGTTCATAATCATCCCAAATCTGGTTATGCCTTCCCAGCAGTAAGTGGAAAGATGTTTGGTTAAATCAAGGATTAATGGGGTGAGAATTAGTCAATGCTGGGTGCAATTTAAAAGTATTGGTGCTACACGCAGTGAATGTGCAAGGATTAATTCTTTAGTATGGACATGCATTTTCTGAAGTATTTGAAGTATTTGATGTTTAGACGTATGTTATTATATAGTGTCTCTAGTACTCAGTGATGCCACACAAAAGAACAAAATTGTTTAAGGAACAGTGCAACATACCTAAAATATGTGGATAGTCACCAGATATGTGGACATTTTAAGTACGCACCTGAATAATCAATATAATGAACACTTTACTGCAATGATCATGACATGGTCTAAGTGATGACACAGAAAACATTAACATATCAACTTGTGCTCTGAAATGAATCAGAGTCAGAAATGTCTACAAATCTGTTAGCATGGTGCAGCATAGATAATGGTTAATAGCTTTTCTAAGTTCAAAACCTTAAAAAATAATTATGTATGTGGTTATACTTTGCCATCAGTCACACAAATAAGCTTGCCAGCTGTGTGCTTCAGGAATGGCTTTGACCAAATTAAAATATCAGTGGCTTGAATTACTTATGTATGTTTTAATGGCTTGTTGTACTCAAACTATGATGAGTTTGCTGTGATGTTGTCCAAACGCTACATATATATTTAAATTGTACATTGCCCAAGCATTAAGAAATACTGACAATGACACACCATCTAATGAAGACTTGCATATAATTATCCTGTGCTCAACAGTCAAGAATGCTTAGTTGTCATTTCGCTGTTCATAGCTGTGATTATCATCCATCAGTGACATGCTCAGTATGCTATAATGTGAAACAGATACATCTTACTCATATTACCACAACGTGCATGAATGAAAGGATGAATAACTTATCAAATTATTATGTAATTACTTGTGATCAACCCATTGCTTATCAAGACACAAACCTTTTCACACAAACAGGTGCTGCACACTGTCTTCTCTGCATCACACTGATGAAGTCCATTTTACTAAAGAGTAGTAGCTTACATGTAAAGTCAGATTTTGCCAGTGGCAGTAACTATTGCTACAATCCGCTCTAGATCGTGTACTTAGGTAGGTGTTCAGATCCAGCAGTGACTGGTATGAGGCTGAGTCCTCTCTATTGCTAGTTAAGACTGGCTTCAATCACAAATCTGGTGAATACATTTTCACTCAGGAGAAATGTTCACACCAGTAGTGTGCTTCGCCTTCATTTTTTAATCCCAAACATCTCTGCAACATACTGATGATATTGTCCTTTAAAATGTGCACTATCTCACTGTTATAATCTGACTTTTCCTGTGGCACTTGTTGTTGACACTATGCACTCTAGATGGCATAACTAAATGGGTAGGTAGGTCAAGTCCAGTAATGAGTAACTATTATGAGTGCCTGTGTTTTCCTAGTGCTAGGTATTAATGTCTTAGTCCTTTAACTCAAGCAATTGTTCTGCAACACACTGATAATGTCATCCTTTCAAATGTGTACTATCTTACTCCTGTACCCAGACTTCTACTGTGGCTTTTGCAGTTGTTATTATGTACTTCTAGACTGTGCAACTAGATAGGTAGGTGGTTCAAATCCAGCAGAGAGTTAGTGTGTGTGTGTTTATTGCTAGGTAGGAACTGTTTCACCTACATAACTTATAATTGCCTTTACAGTGGCAGACAGCTCTTTCCTCACTTTCAGTCCCCTTTAGTACACACATACAGTATCTCATTTGCCAATACATGGTGATGCCATCCTTTCAAATCACTGTCTCATATTTGTAATCAAATTTCTTCTGTGGCACTTAAAATGTATGCAGGGTTGTCTAGCTTGTGATGTTTGACAGGTAGGCAGTTCAAATCCAGAGATTAATCCATAGACTTAGTTGTGTCTGTAAATCTACATGTAGGCGGGAAAGCCATTACAGACAGACATGATGTGTAGATGGAAAGGACTCTTCCACTACTTTCTGTCCCTTTTAGACTATAATGCTGGGCTGAACACTGATAAAGCCATGTGTTGACATGATTTATGACACCTTTGTAGTAAAACCTTTTCATGTATCACATGGGAATGATGCAATATTTTTAACTTATGGGCTTAGTAAGGCATGAGTGTGAAGAACCAACATTTTCTAAAAATTGTGAATGTGTGCATGTCCCTACAGTCACAGGGATGATTAGATTATCTAACATATGTGGTTGTGTATACCTACCATCATGCAAAATGTTGACACGTGGGTTATATTGACACAGAGAGACAACTCACACCATTCTATCCATCAATTTTAAGCCACACACACACACACCTTGCAAATCTGTGATGTCTTGCCTTCCAATATGCTCTGCTTCAGAGCTATAGTAAGACTTCTCCTGTGGCATGTGCAGTTGATACAATATATTTTAGCTTTTGTACTTAGGTAAGTGTTTGAAACAAGCAATGACTAAGTAGTGTGACTGTGTGTGACACTAGTGCTTGGGATGAATTATAACTGCACAATTCTAATGTGTACAATTATAGTCAGAGAGGGCTCTTTCATTCATTTCAGTCCCTTTAGCCTAATAAACTGCTTTGCACCACAATGATGATGCAATGCCTTCCAATATGTTCTGTCTCACATTTGTGGTAAGACTTCACCTGTGGCACATGCTGCTAATGCACAGTTCTCTAGACAGCGGGCTTGCATTGGCAGCTGTTCACATCTATCAAATGACAGAATAATGTGAGTACAGTGACACATCCAACATTGCAGCACAAACTTTCTATCTCTTTTAGGCCTAACATAGGCTTTTCAATACATTGATGATTTCATGCCATTAAAATAGATCTTACTTGACACTTGTGGTGAGACTTCTTATGTGGTCAATGCAGTTAATGCTGACTTCTATAGTATAAGTAATTAGGTAGGGATTGGTTCAGATATTGGAATGTATATGTAAAAAACAATATTGACAGACAAGAGTGGCTTACCCAACAAGCAGTTATATGCTGAATGCGTACTTTTGTGTACAGTTACATGGTTTATTCACTGTAATACCTCAAAATAAATTTTAGTGGATTCATGACTATATAAAGCTTTTTTTAGTTCACATATTGAAGTGTGTCCTTTCTGACACCTGTACATTACTATCTTTTGTGGCAGATACAGCTAATACACAACTCTATAACACGTGAGGTGTGATAGATGGGGGGGTGGGTTGAATCTGGCAGACAATTATGACATTCAGAAATGGGTTAGCCCAAAAAATGACAATATGGCGCAGTAACAGGGCCACATTATTTAAAGGGTCAAACTCCATGTTAGGGGAGCCCTAGTCATTCCAAAGTTATACTGATGTAACCCTGCATTTTTTTCATAAGACAGCAAATCTGTTTCTTTCTGTGATGCCAATGGTTGAGAGACCTCTCTCTCTGATGCCTGACCTCAGGAATTTGTTCAAGTGTGCCAAGATATAACTGTTGAGTTTGTCAGAAAATGCTTACTGGCATGATTTGGTTCTCCAAATATAATTTTGTGTATTCTATGACTTAATGGACACGTTTATGAATAGATTTTTATTTAGTTCACAATATAGGGCGTTAAAGGCACTAATGGCTTATTCAATAGTTCTTGATGAGTGCCATGCTGCAACATTGTCAGATAGTGTGAGTGGACCTGTGTTATGATACCTACTTGTGATTTTGGTATTAGGTAGTTGATGTTACTGCAGTCATTGCTGAACATACTTATGAGCATGGCTAGTAAAATGTTGTATGAGATGCACACCATTTACCAAAGCAATCAATGTCCCAAACAAAAGGATAAAAACTTAAACTGCTCCTTGGCTATCCAAAGAGAAAAACAGGTTATGCACCACAGAAACAAACTATGGAAGCTTTACCAAAACAATAAACTGGCCAATACCTTGCTCCAATATAAACAGCTCTGAACCATGCAAAATGATTAATCACCAAAGACAAAAAATCCTACTATATCAAACATCAGTCCAATAACAATAAAAAAGCCCAAACATTCTGGAACTCAATGAACTCACTCCTCAATCCAGGCTCCAAGAATAATTTCTTTCCTGACCCAAGTAAATCTGACCTTGAACTAGGCTCTGAATTTAACTCATTTTTCATAGCAACTATTACTACCCTCACCAAGACATTTCCCAATAATAACCCAACTGCTCTACACCCTCCCCCTTTTAACTCACCTCATCTGTTTGAACTCAAACCCATCTCCACTCACTTTATAAAAAAAACTTTTGTCCAAACTTAAACCTTTCTCTAACGCTCCCAACAATATTCCCTCTTCCTTCCTAAAATGTGCTGCTGATGGCATTGCTCTTCCAATCAGCATCATTATCAACTGATCCCTAAAAGAATCATATGTCCCCAAACTCTGGCACTCAGCTTATATTCTTCCTCTTCATAAAGGAGGCAAAAATACCAGCATTTCAAACTTTCGCCTCATTGCTTTGCTCTCACCAATCTGCAAAATCCTAGAAAAATGTATCCACCTCCAACTTATGCTTTTCCTGACCCAAAACAATCTTTTCACTCCTACCCAGCATGGCTTCCATCCAGGCCATAAAACAATAACCGCTGTACTCTCTTTCCTAGAAACTGTCAATCTAGCCCAAGATTCAGGACACTTAGTTTCTACTGTTTTACTCTATTTGTCTAAAGCCTTTGATACTGTTTTCCACATGCACCTTCTCTGTCATCTCTCAAACCTTAATCTCTCACATAATGCTTTATCCTGGTTCTCCAGCTATTTATCAGACAGATCACAGGCAGTTAAATGGAAGAACTCCATCTCTTCCTTCCTACCTACCCCAACTGGTGTACCACAGGGATCCATCCTTGGGCCAATGCTTTTTAACATCTTCATCAATAACTTTCACACTGCTATTTCTGATGCTAAAATCATTCAATACGCAGACGATTCAACGTTAGTCTGCTCTGCCTCAAACCTCTCTGAATTGTTGACTAAAACTCAAACTGCCTTCTCAACAGCAGGATGTGCCAAAAGTATCTCTCTTTCTCAATGCAAATAAATCAAAGATTCTACTGTTCCCTCCCACAAAGACCCTCTCCTACGACAAAAACAAATTCAAAGTCTATAGTCAAACCAACTCACCTATAGAAGTGGTCCCCTCTGCCAAACTAATTGGCATTACTGTAGATGAACACCTCAAGTTTGATATTCATACTCAACAAAATATTAAGAAAACTCACCAAAAGCTAGGTATGCTGTATAGGAATAATCACTTTCTCTCCAACCCTACCAGGCAAACTCTGGCCTCGACTTATCTTCTTCCTTCCTTATTGTACGAAGCCCCTCTCCTAACCAACCTGCCCTCCTCTATCACCTCTAAACTAGAAAACTACTACAACAAAATCTCTTAATTTGCCTCTAAATCTAAAAATACCATCCACCACTGCCTAACACTACAATCCCTGAATTGGCTTGAACTCCCAAACTACCTATACTATCTCCAACTCACTACTGCACATAGACTCATATTTCACCAAACAAAATGTCCCGCTGTAACTAACATCCTTCCCCCTTATACACCCAGCAGAGCTCTCAGATCTGAAAATCAGAACTTAATTGCTATCCATAAACCTAAATGTCCTGCTGGCCAACTTCTCCTATCTTTCTCACTAGGCAAAAAATGGAATTCCCTTCCCTCCACACAAAGAACCATACCAAACTCAGAAAACTTCAAAACCCAACTATTCAAACACCTGTCCACTAAATGGAAATGTACCTGCCTTTACCCAACCTAACCCAAGGGGGTTCTCACTCTGGTTCCCAAGCTCTATAACTCTCATAGTTATCTTCCTATAAGCCTATCTAAGCTCTCAACAATTTCTATAGCTTCTCTCTAAGCTCTCAACAACTCCTACAGCTACCCTCACACAGCCCAACCTTGTAAATATTGTAAATAGCATTCTTCTATTGATGTGTGTATCTAAAGCATATTTACATTTTCTTAAAAGGTTTGTATGTAAACTGTTTCCACACTTAACACATCTGTTTTCCTCAAATGAAACTGTATGATCCCTACCTTCAAGCTTAATGAATTTGTTAACTATGCATGATATTGAATGCATTTATAAGTAACTATTCTACATAATATTATCTTTAATATTATCTGTCAGTTGTATCTAAATTGTATAATGCATCTTGGAGCTTTTCTCCCCTGGCCTCCACTGAAAATATGTCAATTCGGCCCAGTGGACTTACCCAGTAATCAAACTGCAAATAAATAAATAATAAATAATAAATGTGATAGTTGTTATTATGTGTTATTCTATGTCAAAACTTAATAAAATTAGCCTCTGTAAATTTGGCTTTGCCAGTTTTTGTTCAATGGAGTTTTTGACCAATTTTCAGAGGATAACATTTGTTGCAGGCCAGGGTATAGCAGGTGTATGTGAAATGTAAATTTTCAGCAGTTCACTTAATAATGCACATTAATGTTTTATATGGTTGCAATTTATTTTACTGTACTGTTATACAGACATTAGTAATGTGTTTAACAAGTCTCACTTCAGGCAAAATGTGATGCACAACATGATCTTACAATGCATTTATATGTGTAGTTCACAGACTTTTGTATTTCAATATGCAGTTGTACCTGGATGGACACTCTTAAAATGACTGATTACATTAACACACATTATACGCAAATACATAATTTGGAAATGACAGGTAATGCATTTTCCCTGTAGCTAATGTCATTATACAATAGTGCTGGCATCTAATTTGTTTTGGCTTAGGTTCATAGGTTCATAGGTAGGTACTAGGCTATCAGCCTAAGTGCCTACATAAGCCTAGCCAACAAGGTTCCATGGCTTATGCCACCCAAGAAAGTTATTTTCCTGTGCTGCTGTTGAGCAGAGACATAGCAGTGATCCCCGGGGTGTATTTCCTATTTCCCATCCACTCATCAAGATTTTTCTTGAAGAGTGCTAATGAAGAACTTTGTTTGACATAGATGGGTAGCTTGTTCCAGAGTATAGGAAGTCTCTGGGACAGGACTCTATCTCTCCAGTGTGTTCTGTTTATTGTGGTGACAAGGTTTAGGTCCCTAGAGCGTGTAGGTTGGAGGGATTGGGATTTCTATGGTTAGCTCTCCATTTGTGGTCTTTCTATCATATATACATCATATTAATAGCTATACAGTGGCATTGCTACACACACACACACACACACACACACACACACACACACACACACACACACACACACACAGCCCAGTTATTAAGGGAGTGATTACAGATAAATTTTGCCTCAGTTTATGTGCATGTTAATATATGTCACATGACCAGCCTCGCATTTTGCAACTGCATGTATCTCACATTTATTATACTTAGGTGTCTTTAAGTATGGATAGCAGCACACTCTTCTGTTGATATGCTAGTTAGAATGGCGGTTCTGTAAAGGTGGCGGGTCCTTCAGTATTGCAGTACATGAATACACAGCATGTAAGAACAGTCACACTTTCTACCATTCACAACATGCAGGTTAGTGCTACAAATTGTTATTTCCTTGATTAATGCTAGTATTTAAATTATTTAACAGGTGTGCATGATTCTTCTCAGTATGTCCCCATTTTTAGATGTGTGTACATTACTACTGCAACCTCGTTATTGTTTCCTTCGAACATATAAGGCAATGAAAGGGTTCCAGTTCTTTAACCTGTGTATATGCTCTATTAGTCATGCATATATAAATTATTTACTTTCATCAGTCTCACAGTATACATAACAATTACAGTGTAATCCATACATATACACTATTGGTGTAGCTAGGCATACTCAATGTACTCCAATCTCAGAAAATGCATAGTGGAAACAATGCATTATTATTTTAGAACTGTCTGAACTAGTGTATAATGTATATGCCTATACAAAACATGCTTTACTATGACAAATTTGTATCTAAAATAGCCTTTTTGTTTGGTTACAAGTGGCAACAACTGAAAATAAAAGCCCCTTTCTGAAGTGCATCGCATGGCACTTTGAGAGTTGAGTACAATTTTTTAAAATTATCAGTTGGTATTGGGGGCAACAGTATAATGCTTGGCACAAATCATAATGTATCTAAATAGACATTTGATATGCACTACCTGCAGTATATGAGATATCCCCAATGTATCTCAACTCTCTAGTTTAACAATTTTTATACGTATCACATTTACTTCCTTTGTTACACTGTAGCCATATCCTTCTCACCATCTTTCATCAGCATTTCCTTTTTATAATGTAAATGTGTCCCTGAGTGGACAAGATTACATCAATAGCAATAAATAATTATTAATAGTGGTGTTTGTACAGTATATAACTACATGTTCCTCATTAAACTCGCCCTGGCTTTTAATTATATAATTTAGTTTGCCTCTGCCATGCATTCTGCTGTTTGCATATATTTATTTACAGTTTGTTGTCTATAATGTGTGCTTAAACCTATTTGCACATCAACATGGCCACTGGCTGGTGTTCTGGCCACAAACAGGTGTTGCTTGACATGTAGGGTTTGTGCTTGCAAATTCAATGAGCACTGCTGTTTGTTACACTAAGATGAGCGAATGTGCAGGCTTAACATGAAGTGTACACACCTTAATGAATCCCTGGATGTTTTCATTTCCTTGTTTAGCTATGCTGAAGCTCATTCATGGGCAAGTCATCATGTCCTTTTCTAACATATCCTCAAATTATTGTGACATTTATATTTTTAATGTAGCATGGTCTTTAACATGTTTTTGGTTCATTGTTTATGCCTTTTAGACAACAGAACTTCCACTACCACAAGATATCTACTCCTGTCTTCCATGTGGTCCATTCAGGGCCATTATATTTTTAATAAAGGCATGGATATGATTCTATGCAATGTCACTGTCTAGTACAGTGTTTAGTAAGGTATCCTATCAGTTGATGATAAATTTGATTTCATATGTCAATTATCATATTTCCCAGCCTTATTTTCTGTTCTATTTGATGAAGTTATTTGTTGTTTGTTTGTTTCTTAGTCAGATTTGTTGACTGTAACACATGCCCTTTACAGCCATAACCCAAGCTCAAAGAGCAAGAATACACTATTGAGGGCAGTGAGTTTCAATATCATGAGAGAGATAGAGAAAGAGCAGTTTGCAATGCCTGTCAGAAGCACAGCAATACATATAGTGCATGATACAGAGGAAATAGCATAAAATGATATTAGCAGAATTAAAAGAAAAATAGTAGAGGGTATTGCATAATTAATTTATCTTATTATTTCATTAGTATTACTTTACATCCTAACTACTTGTTAGAAAAAAAAACATGACATGTTTTACCTTCATGCATTTAAGTTTTTATTAAACAAGAAGAAAAAAACGTATATGTCCATGTGTGTTGAGGGGGGGTAGAATTGGTGCCTTTAAGGATATATAAAGATCCAACCTGTTTTTCTATAATACTTGTATTGGTATTTTTTAATAAATATTGTTTAAGCATAGTTTTTGAAGTTCTCCATATCAACTGTGATATGACCTTACATGAAAAACTGTGCCATCATGCTGGGCTGAGTTTTAAGAATGGCCTTTCTTCTATAGAAGTAACACTGGGTGGATCTTTAAGAAATAAAACTGGGATGTATTAATTCATATCATCTTTTTCTTGTAAATAGTAGGAGCAAGCTCACTGTGGTATTCCTTAAATAGAAATCTGGATAGCATCTCTCTGCTGTTCTTGTTCCTGCCAGCCAGTTTGCTCCTTGGTTTAGAAAGCAATACTGCGTTCTTTGGTCTGCCATTTAGATAAATCTGCCAAATGTATGTACTGCTTTCTGATAGTAGTTGATGTTGACAAAGGAGTGTAGTGTGATAGTAGATAGGCTATGGTCTAGTTTAGGCTGGGACTGGGAGAAATTTTATCTAATGATTTACTGGTTTAGAGGGTAAGATAACTGGAAATTCTTTAGGGCAGTTAAAGGTAGTAAAATATTTCATCAGATGTTTTCATAGTGTTTCATCTGAATAAAAAGGCTAGGTCACAAAGAGTCCAAAATACTTCTGTTCATCCATATAGTTGACTAAATTATCCAGGTAATCTTTTATTATAATGGGTTTTGCATAATTCAGTTTTGTATGGTTGCAAATGCTATTAGTCCTGAATTAAGAATACATTAATTTATCATGTGCTGTATACTGACATACAGCTGTGAAACCATCCAAGATTTTGTTTTGCAGAATGTGTAGATATTTGCTACAGATTAGGAAAGAGGATGTCATCAGCATACATGGTTAGATTAGTATTGGTGAGACACAGGCTGATGTGATTTAGAACAATGGAGGATACTATGCTGACTTCACAGCTCTTTTGCAATGGCAGCTGGGCTCAGAGTGCTAAGACTATGAGTTCCTTTCTTTTTATGGATGAATTCTGTCAAATTTCACCAGCAAACTGCATGGCTCTGATCATATCATGCAACCAGCCAGTGTTCCTGGGTAATTCTAAGAAATGAAAAGAGGCATATAGTCTACAAAAACATTACTATGCTTAAGCTGGGTGTTGTCATTTATTCAACACCCAATGCCATGTTATTACAAGGGCTAAATCATACAAATTAGTGTTGTATTAGAAACAGACTTAAATTAAATGCAAAGAAGGGCAACATTATGATATCTGGTAAACAAATTTCAACAGTAGCTTATAGTACAGACAGCATTACACTCAAGACTGATATGGTCTTCAGAGAACTCAGCGCCTTTGTAGACAACTCCAAATCCTTTGACCATGAGGTAGCAAGATCATTTATGAAATCCTTCTATCAAGTCCATTTAATTGCTAAATGTATCTTTTCCAAATCAAAATATGTTTTCATTCTTCTATACTCTTCCCTGATCAGACCAGTTATAGAAAATAAGGGGCCTTTTAGCATGTATATATTCACATGGAGCTACTTCTAAATCTCAAAATCCCATATAATCAAAACTCATTTTTGCAAGACGAAAATCACGAAACCTTAAATACCCAAATGCTGAATTTTTTCCAGGATAACTAAACACTTCCCCAAACTTAAACAAAACACACACCATGGTAAATAACCCCCACCCAACTATATATACCAAATCCAAGACCACACTACAATAGAGAAAAGGGCATGTTGGGCAAATTTTTACGTACCCTGGAAAAAATTTGCGGTACAAGTATTCAAGGTTTCATGATTTTTGTCTTGCAAAATGAGTTTTGATTATATGGGATTTTGAGCTTCAGAAGGGGATCCATACATGCACATCATGCAGCCTGAATGACCCCAGAGGTTCTTAGCTAGAAAGATCACTTGAGTAAAGGACTTCATCTACCATGACTTACCTGAAGCTGTGTTGTGATACTGGCTCTTATCAAGTACCGCATGATGAATTGTATCACCATCCTATGCTGTTAAGGACCCAACTCATCTGATCTCCTTCTCTTCAACTAAAGAAATGGTTCCTTACACACTCAATCTAAAGACTTGAATTTCCATCATTAAATAAATAAGGAATGCTGGAGGGACATAGTTATTTTGCATCATCATCACACCTCTGTAATACTTTCCATTGCATATAAGCAAAGTATGACTATTGCTTTTTTAAAAAAAACATTGATGATTGGATGAATTCATCCTGGACCTAATTTGCTTTGTCATCCTGAAAGCAGAAGTTCTCATATGAGTGTGGTATTAACAAAGTGATTATAGTTCAATGGATTGACTCTGCCTTTTAAATTGTATGATTATGTGATCTATATGATCTAGGAAAGGGAAATAGACAATAATGGAGGTAGAATTGTCTGTATAATGTCAAGTGTTCTAGTGTTTGAATAGTTAGGGAACCATTTCACAAAGGGAAAAGTTAATACTTTCTAGCTTAGTAATTAGTAGAGCATGGTGTACTGCCTCAGAGGCCCAAATATTACCTATCTACACCCCCCAAGTAATACCTATGGGCACCCCTACTCATAAAGGCTATTGTCACAAATGATATCAGTTACCTTGTAATATGCAGACATATTATATTAGGGTCTATATTACATATCCGAATGCTTAAATGTTCTAATCGCTAAATATTGATCTTTAGCGATCGAATATTTAAATGTTCGAATATGAATAAAAATAAAAAAAAAATAAAAAACTAAAGGGTGTAAGCAGGGGGCAATCCCCCCTACACCCCCCACACTACACTACTTAAATATACCAGCTCCAAGATCGCGCTACAGTGCAGGGAATGGGAAATTTCCTATTTCCACACTGTAACGCACTGAAGTGCGATCTTGGAATTGGTATATTTAACTAGCGGGGGGTGCAAGGGGGCTTTCCTCCCTTGCTTAAACCCTTTCCTTTTTCTTTCTTTTTTTAAATTTAATTTTATTACATATTCAAACATTTGAATGTTCGATCGCTAAAGGTCGATCTTTAGCGATTCGAACATTTAAGCATTCGGATATGTAATATAGACCCTTATATTACTGATGTTTTATCTGAATCAATGCTGAATATCTATTAAAATATCCATAGGCATCAATATGGTCTAGAATCAATTTATAGTTACAATTTTCAAATGCAGAAGCTCAAAATACTGAAAGTCTTTTGTGTTTTTTTTCATGCTAGAGTTTTTGTATCGGAAGCAAAAGAGAATGTTTGACCTGTCTTTGTAGTAAGCTGGTAGTATGTAAGAGCTTAAAATATATGCAAGGGGCTTATTTGTATTTTTGATAATCTGCCGCTAAAAAGCTGAGTGAGGAAATTATGCTTTTTGTGTTTGAGCTTTTTTCTGTTTTTAAGGAATTTTTAAGGAATTTATTTACTGCTTTGCCATTGATCATCCTGTAGCGGAAAGCTGACAGGCAGGTGAAATCATTATATAAGGGAGATGAGTTGTTGCTAAACACTGGAGTGGTTTGATAATATGGTATATTGTTGCCTCTTGTATAAGATATGTTTATTGTTACTTTTGTATTTCATATAGGACTGACCATAGATAGGAAATTTAAAGTGTCCATTAAAATTCATATTGCCTGTTGTGTTGCTCTCCTGCTATGATTTGTTTGTTATATTTCCTGTAACTTATTTTATACTTTTCCAATGAAGTTTATAAGATGTTATGCCAAGTTGATGGTTTCCAACAAAAAACTATTACAGTTGTTTCCTGTCTACGTTTCTTCCTTAATAACAAATACATTGATGGGGGGGGGGCTGCCTCGCTAGCCTTTCAGGCCATGTCTTGCTGTATAGGTATCGCCACAAGCACTCTTCATATCATTCCTCTTTGAGAGGAAATACGTGATCTTATTCTGTGCTTTGTTTAGGGTTGAACAGTGAAATCACATTTTTGGAATTGAAATCTATGTATTTTAATCAATCTTCTAGGCTAGGCTGTTTTCCTTAGATTCTGAGAGATTGCCCTGATGTGAATTAATTAACTTTTAAGTTATAAATCTGTTAAAGGTGTTTGCCAAGGCACTATTTTTTTCAGTAAAGTTATTGTTTTATGTCATTTCTCTGTTTATTTCATATTTGTGGTTGTATATATTTGGAAAAGTGTTTGATCAATTGGAATTATATTGCAGAGTGGAGAAATAAAGATTAAGTTTGTGTGGCCCCTATAGGTCAAGTATTAGCAAATTGGGGTGCCTTTTTTATGTTTGACCACGCTGAATTTCAAATTGTTGAAATATTTATGTTTTTATTTAAGAGAATGGGGCCTGTCCTTCTCCTGATTTAATTCATGGTCAGTTATCTGTATAAAAAAGCAGCTGACAAGAATTAAGGAAAATAAGTTGTCTCACCTGGATTGTGTGATTGTTCTTAAGTTAGTATGCTCCATTAAGATACAGACTTCAAGTTGTGTCCATTTTTTCCTGATGCTTTCTATTTTTAATAGGGATATTTTAACCTCTTACTTTGGTTGCAGTGAGGTAGAGTATTAACAGAGTAGGGTCAGGGTTGGAAGGGGTTTGAGATAACACTAGGAAACAGTAACTGGTTAGGAAGGGGTCAGGGATCGAAAAGTGGGAGATGACATGAGAGACAGGAAATGGTAAGAATGGGTCAAGGATAGAAAGGGGCTGATATCACACTAGAGACAGGAAATGGTTAGAATGCTAGCATGGATAGAAAGGATGTGAGATGACACTAGAGACAGTAATGGGTTAGAATAGGGCCTGGGATTGAAAAGGTGTAGTATGACATTAGAGACAGTAACTGGTTAGAATGGGGTCAGGGATAGAAAGAGTATGAGATGATGCATAAGACAGTAACTGGTTAGAATGGGGCCTGAGATAGAAGGGATGAGAGATGGCATTAGACAGCACTTGGTTAGAATGGTGTCAGAAAAAGCAAGAGTGTGAGATGACACTAGAAACAGTAACTGGTTACAATGGGGCCCAGAACAGAAAAGGTGTGAGATGACAATAGAGACATTAACTGGTTAGAATTAGGTCAGGGATGGAAAGGGTATGAGATGGCACTACAGATAGTAACTGTTTAAAATGAGGTCAGGGACAGAAAGGGTGTGGGATAATGCTAGAGTCAGTAACTGGTTAGGATGTGACCATGGATAGAAAAGGGTGAGATTACACTAGAGACAGTAAATAGTTAGAAGGCTGTCAGGTACAGAAAGTGTGTGACGTGACAATAGAGACTTTAACTGGTCAGAATTAGGTCAGTGAAGAAATGGTGTGAGATGACATTAAAGACAGGGAACTGGATAGAATGCGGTCAAGAATATAAAGGGTGTAAGAAGAAACTAGAGACCATACCTGGTTAAAATGGGGTCAGGAATAGAAAACATGTGAGATGACACTAAAGATGATGATTGGTTAGAATGGGTTCAGGGATAGAAAGGGTGTGAGATAACACTAAACAAAGTACCTGGTTAGAATGGGGTAAGGAACACAAAGGGTGTGAGATGACACTAGAAATAGTAATTGGTTAGAATCAGCACAGGATAGAAAGGGTGTAAGATGACACTAGATACAGTATATGGAAAGAATGGTATCAGGGACAGAAATGGTGTGAGATGAAAGTAGAAACAGTAACTGGCTAGAATTGGCTCAAGATAAAAAGGGTGTGAGATGAAAAGGTGTGAGATGATTTTAGAGATAGTTACTGGTTTGAATGCGGCATGGGATAGAAAGTGTGTGAGATGATGCTAGATACAGCAGCTGGTTAGAATGGGTTCAGGGATCGAAAGAATGTGAGATAACACCAGATAAATAGATAGAAGGGAGGCAGAGATAAAAAGGGTATGAGAGGACACTAGAGACAGTAACTATTTAGACTGGGCCTGGGATAGAAAGAGTGTGAGATGAAATTAGAGTTAGTACCTGGTTTGCATGAGGTCAGGGATACAAAGAGTGTGAGATGACTCTTGAGACAGCAATTCATTAGAATGGGGCCCAAGACAGAAAGGGTGTAACATGACACTATAGACAGTCCATCATTCATACGGGGTCAGGGATAGAAAGGGTGTGAGACAACTACAGAAACAGCACCTGGTTAGAATGGGCCCAGGATAGAAAGAGTGTCAGTTGGCACTAGAGACAGAAACTGTTTAGAATGGGTTCAGATATTGAAAGAATTTGAGATGACACTAGAGACAGTACCTGGTTAGAGTGGGGTTAGGGATCAAAAGGGTGTGAGATGACACTAAAATCAGAACTAGTTAGAATTAAGCCAGGGAAGGAAAGGGTATGAGATGACACTAGAATCAGAACTAGTTAGAATTAAGTCAGGGAAGGAAAGGGTGTGAGATGACACTATAGACAGTAACTAGTCAGAATGGGCCAGGGATACAAAGGAGTGTGAGATGACACTAAGACAGAAATTGGTTAGACTGTGGCCAGGGATAGAAAGAGTGTGAGATGACACTAGGGACAGTCGCTGGATTATAAGTAGTCAGGGACAGAAAGGCTGTGAGATGATGCAGTAACTAGTTACAATGGGGCCAAGGATAGAAAATGTGTGGGAGGGTCACCTAATGGTTAAGGTGTTTGCCTTACAAACACAAGGTACAGGGTTTGAATCTCACAGGTAATAATTGGCTAGCCTTAAAATGTCTCACAAGGGCAGTTAGCCTAGTACTAATCTATGAACCTATGAACACTAGAGAAGATAACTGGTTACAATGACATCAGTTATAGAAAGGGTGTGATATGACACTTGAGAAAGTACCTTGTTCATATGGGGTCAGGGATAGAAAACATGTGAGATGACACTAGAGACAGTAATTGGTTAGTATTGGTTGAGGGCTAAAAAGAGTGTGATTAGATGTTAGAGTCCATAGATAGTTAGAATTTGGAGTGGGATAAAAGACTGTGCAAAAACAGTACAGACAGAAACTGATTAGAATGGGGTCAAGGATATAAAGGGTAAGAGATGACACTAGGAACAGTAACTGGTTAGATTTGGGCTGGGATAGAAACAGTGCTAGATGACACAAGAGGAAGTACCTGGTTAGAATGTGGTCGAGGACAGAAATGGTGTGGGATGACACTAGAGACAGTAACTGGTTAGAATCAGGTCAATGGCACTAGAGACATTTGCCTGACATACAGGACCCAGGAAGTTAAAATTGGAGAGTCTATCTCTACAAAGATGCCAATCACAAGTGGAGTTGCTCAGGGATCAGTCCTTGGACGACTCCTTTTTTGGCATTTACTTCCCTGAGGTCAAGGCCAATTTCAATGGTCTCTGGATGATTTGCAGATGATTGCAAATTAGGAGCTGCAGTTCAATCCCACACCTACACAAATATTCTCCAGGAGGGGCTGACACAGACAAATAACTGTCATCAGAGTCACGGACTAAAACTAAATGCCAAGAAATGCATAATAGTATCCTTCGGGAAGTCATCTATCTCTGGCAACTATCATACTGACAACAAGCATCATAGAGTTGACCCAGTAGTCAGGGACTTATGGACACATATAGACAGTAATCTAAACTTTGATCATCATGTGTCTATAGTAGTGAGGAAATCATTCCATGTTGTGCAACTTATAAACAAAGGTATGGCCTCTAGGTCCAAGGAAGTCATTTTTTCCACTGTATTTTGGATTCGTTAGACCTATCATTGAATACAATGCCCCCTTTGGTATGTACCTAACCAGGTATTTCCAACAAATGGAATGTCTACAGAGGTTCCTCACTAAAAGAATACAGGGTGTAAGTAAAATGTCTCATGCAGACTGCCTCGAGGCCCTATCCCTGTATTCTGTCTCCTACAGGCTGTTGAGGGGAGATCTATGCCTGGCATACAGGGCATTGTCAGACCTCACTCTGATGGACCTCCTGAATATCAGCAAAACAAACAGCACCAGAATTACATATTCTAAAGACTTAAACCTTGCCTGTGACATAAATAGGATCTGCTGAACAGACAGGTATGTATCCCAGAGACTACTCCTGTCTGGAACGGGCTCCCCATCCATGTGAAGCAGAGTTCCTCCCTAACCCAATTCAAGTGTAACTTGGATAATTGGATGGGCAACAGGAAATTCATCCCTGGCTTGGTACCTATGTCTCTAATGGACACAGCTAACCTGTAAATGGTTCATCTCCCAGGCCCCTGCTTGTAAATGTTTTATCTTCCAACCCCCTGCAGAATCTGTTAGAGTTCTGGGATGCATGACTAGGCTAATAAAAGGTCCTTCTGGTCACTAGCCGAGTAAGGTGCGAGGTGGCACTAGAGAAAGTAACAGCTTTGAATGGAGTCAGTGATAGAGAGGGTGTGAGGTGGCACTAGAGAAAGTAACAGCTTTAAATGGAGTCAGTGATAGAGAGGGTGTGAGGTGGCACTAGAGAAAGTAGCAGCTTTGAATGGAGTCAGTGATAGAGAGGGTGTGAGGTGGCACTAGAGAAAGTAGCAGCTTTGAATGGAGTCAGTGATAGAGAGGGTGTGAGGTGGCACTAGAGAAAGTAGCAGCTTTGAATGGAGTCAGTGATAGAGAGGGTGTGAGGTGGCACTAGAGAAAGTAACAGCTTTGAATGGAGTCAGTGATAGAGAGGGTGTGAGGTGGCACTAGAGAAAGTAGCAGCTTTGAATGGAGTCAGTGATAGAGAGGGTGTGAGGTGGCACTAGAGAAAGTAACAGCTTTGAATGGAGTCAGTGATAGAGAGGGTGTGAGATGACAACTGAGACAGTACCTTGTTTGTATGAAGTCAGGGATAAAAAGATAGTGAAATGACACTAGAGTCAGTAACTGGTTAATACTGGGTCAGGGCTAGAAAGAGTGTGAGAAAATGTTAGAGTCAATAAATAGTTAGAATGGGATTAGGGATGAAAGGGTGTGAGAAGACAACAGAGAGAGAGAAACTGGTTAGAATCGGGTCAGGGATAGAAAGAATGAGAGATGACACTAGAGACAGTAACTTATTGGAAATGGTTCAGGATAGAGAGGGTGTGAGATATCAGTAGATACAGTACCTGGTTAGAATATGATCAGGGATATAAACAGTGTGGGCTGACACTACAGAAAGTAACTTTTTAGAATGTGGTCAAGTTTAAAAAGGGTGTGGGATTATACTAGAGATTGAAACTGGTTATAATGAAGTCAGGGATAGAAAGGGTGTGAGCTAACACTAAAGAACTTGTTAGAATGGTATCAGAAGTGAAAGGGTGTGAGATAACACTAGACACAGTAACTGGTTAGAATGGGGCCCAGGTTAGAAAGGGTGTGAGATGACACTAGAGACGGAAACTGGATACACTGGGTCATAGAGAGAAAGGGGTATGAGAAAACACTAAAAACAGTACCTGGTTAGAATGGGTCAGGGATAGAAAGGTTGAGAGATGACACTAGATACTGTAACTGATTAGAATGGGGTGATGGAGAAAGGAAGTGAGATGACAGTACAGTCAGTAACTGGTTAGAATGGGGTCAGAGATATAATGGATGTGGGATGACACTAGAAACAGTAACTGATTAGAACTGGATCAGGTATATAAAGGGTGTGAAATGACACAAGAGACAGTAGCTGGTTAGAATGGGTTCAATTACAGAAAGGATGTCAGATAGCATTAGAAACAATAATTGGTTAGAATGGGGTCAGGGATAGAAAGAGTGTGGGATGACACTAGAGATGGTAATTTTTTTTAAATGTGGTCAGGGACGGAAAGGTTGTGGTATAACACTAATGACTGAAAATGTTTAGAGTAAATTTAGGGATAGAAAGGGTGTGAGATAACACTAAAGAACTGGTTAGAATGGGACAAGAAATAGAAAGCGTATGTGATGATGCTAGAGACAACAAATGGGTAGAATGGGGCCTGAGATTGAAAGGGTATGAGATGACACTAAAGACAGTAACTGGTTAGAATGAGGTCAGGTATAGAAATGGTGTGAGATGAGATTAAAGACTATAACATGTTAGAATGGGGTCAGGAATAGACAGGGTGCAAGATGACACTTGAGACAGTGCCTGGTAAAAAAAACAGTCAGGGATAGAATCAATGTAAGATGACACTAAAGAAACTACCTGTTTAGAAAGGGGTCGGAGATAGAAAGGCATGAGATGACACTAGACAGTAACTGGTTAGAATATGGTCAAGGAGGTCAAGGAATGAGATCACACTAGAGACAGTGACTGGTTAAAATGTGGTCAAGGAGAGAAAGGAATGAGATCACACTAGAAACAGTGACTGGTTAAAATGTGGTCAAGGAGAGAAAGGAATGAGATCACACTAGAGACAGTGACTGGTTAAAATGTGGACAAGGAGAAAAAGGAATGAGATCACACTAGTGACTGGTTAAAATGTGGTCAAGGAGAGAAAGGAATGAGATCACATTAGAGACAGTGACTGGTTAAAATGTGGTCAAGGAGAGAAAGGAATGAGATCACACTAGAGACAGTGACTGGTTAAAATGTGGTCAAGGAGAGAAAGGAATGAGATCACATTAGAGACAGTGACTGGTTAAAATGTGGTCAAGGAGAGAAAGGAATGAGATCACATTAGAGACAGTGGCTGGTTAAAATGTGGTCAAGGAGAGAAAGGAATGAGATCACACTAGAGACAGTGACTGGTTAGAATGGGGCCCAGGACAGAATGGGTGTCAGATGACACGACACAGTACCTAGTTAGAATGGAATCAGGGACAGAAAGGGTGTGAGATGACCCTAGAGACTGTAACTGACTAGAGTGTACAGCTCCTGATCACTTTATTTATATGATAGCATGGGCTTGGACAATGTGTTACAAAAACTTTTGTAAAGTTAATGTGATAGCATAGCATGATAATTTGTTTTTCTAGCAGTGTTTGTGTTTGGTATAATCCTTTAGCAAGTTCATTTGAGTGATTTGTGAAAGATTTTCTGAAGCTTTTTGTAGTCTCTTTATGACTATTTTTTCCCTGGGCCTTGGTTTGCATATAGTGGTATAATATTGACTATTAATACAACAGAGTATTCATAACTAAGACAGGTATTAGCTTTGAATGACATATTGTAGATTTCAGTGAGATGCAATGTTAATAATGGGACTAAGAAAAACAGGAAAGAAGAAGAATGAAAGAAAAGAAAGAGAATACAAAATGGAAAAATAAAGAAGAGAGGGACACATTTGTTGACCCCTAAAGTCCTTGTAAAGTCAAGGTTTACAGCTATAAGCAAAGTTTCAATTATCACTTAAGGCTCACAATTTGATAAGACAGGTGTATGAGAGGCCATAATGAAGAAAAAGTAGAGCTTTTTGAGTAAAGTTAGTTTATTTCAAGAATGCCTTGGAAATTAATGGGATACTTAAGGTAATTTCCTTTTGTAAGAAGGCATAGCAGGAAATTAGAATTTTGAATGTTAGTGCTGGGTGTAGACATATCTGCTAAATATAAATCAATCAATAAATAATAAATTATGTTTGCGGGGACAGTTACAGAACCAGATCACTGGACCATTATCAAACCATGTTGAGGTTGCTGAATTTATTTACGAGTAAAGCATAACACAACAAACTGTATTATTTGACTAAATCAACTACCTCTATTAGGCTAACATCCACATCTTGTAATATCAGTTGGCTACTGCTTAGTACACATGGGTCAACAAATGACCATTGGCTGCACTGATGCATAACTAGACTTTGTAAGCAAGGACATATCATTCCTACTCCCAGAAACATACCTACAGTATGTTAGAAGATGGTAAATAAGAAGGTAAGCATTTAATTCTCATGTCTTTAGCAGTCTTGAACATTTCTTGATTACATGAGGTCAGAATATTAGCACATTTCCATTGTGAGAAGACCTGACCAGTAGACAGTGAAATGTTAAAAAGAAATGAACACATGCTGATAAACAAACATTGACCACTATGAGAACATGCTGCTCTCTTGTTGTTCTGGAATGCTGTCAGCACATCTCAACCCTTGCTCCTTGCAGCACTGGCATCTATATTCCCCTCCCAGGTAGAAGAAAAGCATTTAACCTTGCATCTTTTACATAAAACGATCTAAAGGTGCACAGCCCTTCTTCATTTTGGTTGCTGATTGTTTCCCCAACTCCCTTCACCAGCATCATAGATGGAAACACTTACTGACAGATGATTAGTTCCTGACTCCTTCCACCAGCATCACTAAAGGATGTACCTTCTGCTTTTTGTTCATCTCCTGACTCTCTTCAATGGCACCATATGGGGAATGTCTGCTGCTTGTTTGACTCCTGACTGCCTTCACTGGCATTGTGGTTGGAAATACTCACTTTGTGGCTCACACCACCCGGAAAAATTGAGCCTATTGACATGGTTATCTTTACTTTTAGAAAAAATGACTCAAGTTAATATCAGAATAAAGGTCCATACTGCTGCAAAGAACATTATTATAAAGTATAGGTTTCTGTTAAGAAGAGGATGACTGGTTCCCTCACTGACCTACACAGCAGTTAGAAAAATCAATAATAAATAGCAAATAAACTGCACATAAAGTATAAAGAACTATCCATTTCATAGAAGTCTGCTTGTGAAATTACTTACAATAAATACATTGTTTTATTCTGCTTTGTTTGTTCTACTGCCAATGTACCACATTATGCAGTACAGCATCATGGACACATAGCTGACTACACCATCTGAATTTTATTGAAATTTATTTTTTTTTCCAAATTAGCTCTCAACAAGTATTTTAATCCATGTTCATTTTTTATTTTACTTAGAAATCAACTAAATATTCATACCTATTATTGCTGTAACATTGTTAGGGATCTTATAATTAGGGATACTGAGTAAAAAAAAAAAAAATAGTAACGGTCTTGTCACTGGAAAATGCAACTGCATTGATAAGCCACCAAGCTGTTCTCATAATCCAGGGCTTATTTTATTTGAGGAGCTCTTTAGTGATTTACCTACACATAAAAGTGAATATAAATCCAAACTATCTTCTATATAATAATGCTCAATTTCATAAGTTGTTTCTAGCACCAGAGACCACCGTTTACATAAATGTTTGAACAACTTTTTACAATGTGACCTTTAACTGTGTTCATTGCAATTGTAATGCCAGCTGAAACTAAACTTAAACCACCTTAAAAAAAAAAAAAAAAAAAAAAAAAAAAACTTCTGCACATCTGCAACTGTCTGGGTAACATTTTGCTTAATGTTTGTCGATGGTTACACTGTCTTTACTAATACAACTCCCTGGTCAGATAATGGCTGATGGTATACTGCAAACTTAAGGCTGTATACCCTTGAGCTTCAGTGGAGTTTTGGACTACAGCATCATGATTAATTCACTGTTTGTATTTTGCAATTCACTTAACCAGACAATCTGTCTCCAAGGTCACCTTTAAAGACAGTTGTAACTAGAAGATATCTCTTAATTAACAAATGAATGTGTAAATAAATACATAACTTAGTAAATCTACTGATAGGAATAATAACTCACTAACTCTTTCATTTCCTGATTAGGAAATAACAATCACTCCTTTACACCCATGCAGTCTATTAGTGTTACAGCACTTTTTTTAATATGAAATAAGGTTAATGTCTATTTTGGCTGCAAGTAAATACGTTTGCTTTGTTACACTTAGAGTTGTATATTATATTGTATAACTGTATAATACCTACCTACATGTAAACGTAAGCTTTGGGATATATCTCTTTGGAAGACTGCTGAAGAAATTGCTGTTTGATATCCTGTTCTTGTACGGTACATCAGAAACATGCACATTGTCCCACTCATAGCTGTTATTTATCTGTTGCCTTTATTAGTTAAAATCAAATATAAACTGCTGGAAAGGAAAAGGAAAGAAACACAAGGTGAAGAATATACACTTTTAGAACTTTGTATTAAAGCATGTAAACAAATTTATAGTCTCAAAATCTGCTGTTGCAACAGAAATGAGACTTTCATATCTCTCTGCAATGATCTTCAATGAAGGACATACCGACAGTTACTTTATACTCTATTTATCAATTATGTCTGAATACTGCAAGCTGAATTTTAACTGATGTCTGATCTATGAATACCAAGGAGTTTAATGACCCATTATGTCCTAATTCCTTGACAATTACTAAGAGGGCAACAGTTACCAGAGAATCATGGAGATATATTGCTTTGATGTTTATGGCAGACAGTTTTCTATGAATATTTTTATTACTACTGTAGAACAGAATGGTTCATTTAAGACAATGATTGGTAAGATATGCATTCCACCAAAGTAGGATTACAATTATGGTAATTTATGTACCTTGTTTATCGTGTTACAGTTTTTCAACAGGCAGATAGTACAAGCAGTTCATCATTTTCCAGGAAATGAATTGTATGAAATAATGTGCAGTGTCAGATGAGATGAAAAGATTAAACTAGCATAATGAAATAAAATACAACAAAAGTATTTTTCATCCACTCTTCTTAAAAGTCTATCTAATAATCAAAAAAATGAGTATCTTAATTTAAAAGCATTATAGATTAAGAAAAACAATTATTATACCTTATTTAAATAAGTAATGAGTCATTTACTATCGCCTTTATTTGAGAAATAGCACAATTACATCAGTAATGCAACGACAAGAATTAAATGAGAGGGATGCTAAGAACAACTTTCAGAGAAGAACATTTAGTAAGTGATGATGTACAACAATTCATCTAGAAAATGAAGTTTAATGAAATGCAATAAATTTTGTTTTAGAATGATTTGCAATATTTAACCCTCTCTTGCCCACTATCTACTCAGAGTATAAATATAAGCCACATGGGAGATGGTGATGTTCAGCTTTGAATGGAAGGTTGAACTAGAAAAACTCCACAAAACTGCACAAATACGATAGTGGCACAGGAGGCATCATACTGTTGGTAAGCCCTGTTTGCCTTTTAAATCACTTGACACACTATAACCTTCAAGAGTTTTGCTTTCTTTCCATATCACATCGTAACTATGTGCTAGATCATTGATACATATGTAACCAGGTGTTTACATTCACCACTCTGTTCATATTACTTTGTGTTTTGCAGTCTGTCTAAAAGGCAAGCTGAGTGCCAATTGTCAAATATGTCTTGCGTCCTTTGTTCATATCACATGCCTATTTAAGTCCATTTGTACAGGAAGCATCAATAAAGGCAATTTGCAATAGTTTCATTAATTTCTTTTCATTTAGTTATGGAGCAGGTGTCTGAAATATACAAACTAGAAACAAAGCCTCAGGGTAAATATCTTTACCCAAACATTCAAAATTGTTTTACTGTGCATAAATGTTGCCTTTCAATGATGTCTAATTTAATTATTAAAATTCTAGCATATTGTGAGTTATTAGAGTCCCAAAAAAGCTTTTGTCACTAACTTGAACTGTACAAATGAAAAAAAATTAGTTATCTGAAACTGATATAGTGCACTTATTTAGCACTGTAAGTGTTCTCTGTTTGTAAATCCTGTCTTAAATATTCTTCATTTGGGCTCCACTGCAATTCTTTTCTAACGTCCCTACTGCCCTCCCTTATGGAAAATCTTTGAACAGGTTGAGGTATGCACTGTGTACCATTCTGCCTTCAATTCATTTCTGACTACTCTACTGCCCTCCCTTATGGAAACATATACATCATTTTTCATTTATAGGTTCAAAGCTTCCAGGCCATTTTAAGACTGAACAATGTCCTTTTTTATTCTCAAAATAATCTAGTCCTATTTGATTACAGACTGGCCTTACCCATCCCATGGTTGATAGTTATATATTACTCATAATGAGAATAACTGAGACCATACAACAGATAATTTGAGGAGATTCCATGCATGAGATAAAGCATTTAGGAACTGCCTCTGTCCATTAGTAGTAGTCAGTAGTACAGGAGACAGGCCTGGTGTAAATGTTCTGTTTTCCATCCATCGAGCTAAGCTGTGCATTAATATGGACAGGGATGAACTTTGTTCTATCTGGATGGGGAGTCTGTTCCAGAGTAGCAGAATCTTCTGTGAGATATACCTGCCCTTCCAAATTCTTCTGTTGATGTAGCAAAAAAATGATTACATACCTAGACTGAGTATTTCTGATGCCATTTGACTTGCTGATATGCAGTAAATCCATCAGTATTGGGTCAGAGGATGCCTTATATGCCAGACACAGGTCACCTCTTAGCAGCCTGTAAGATTTCGAGCATAGTGACAGGGCTTTGATTTGGTTGATGTTAGTGTAAGGCATCTCTTTGGGTTTTCCAATTGTTGCACATATCTGGACAGATACATACTTTCATAGGTTCATAGGTGTGTACTAGGCTAATGGCCCTGGAGCTTTTACAAGCTTAGTCCGTAGAGGTGCCAAGGCATTGTTCCGCCCAACGTTAGTTCCAAGTGCATCTATCAAGTAGAGCCACTGGAGTGATCCCTGGGGTGAACTTTCTATTTCCCATCCACTCATCAAGATTTCTTTTGAAGATGGTCAGTGAGGTGCTCTACTTAACATGTTTGGGAAGTCTATTCCAGAGCATGAGCAGTCTCTGGGTTATGAACCTGTCCCTCCAGCATGTTCTGTTGATTGTGATAATGAAGTTGAGGTCTCTGGGGTGTATGGTGTGGAGGGATTGGGATTTCTTTAGATGTAGCATTTCTAACAGATCTGGGTCAGATATGCTTTGTAAGTCAAGCAGAGATTGCCTCTAAGTAGATGATATCAGATAGAGAAAAACTGGAGTTTTTTGAGTCTGTCCATATAGGGCATGTGTTTAAGGCCTAGGATCCTCTTTGTGAGATACTTTTGTGGCCTTTCCCAGCTGTTACATGTGTCTAGTGAGGTACATACCAAATGGGGCATTATACTCAATGATTGGCCTAATGAGGGAGGAGTAGAGAGAAATGATGACCTCTTTCTTCCTGGATGCAATACCCTTGGTAATGAGATGTGCCACATAGAAGGACTTTTGACCACAGTGGCAATGTGGTGGTTGAAGGAGAGATTGCTGTCAAATCTGTGTCCCCAGATCTCTTATAATGCCTTCAGTGTTCAGTGGGCTCTCATCGATGTTGTATTTAGTGGAAACTGAGTTATTCTAAAAGGAATGACGATGCATTTTTTTGGCATTAAGCTTAAGGTCATGGTTTCGACACCAGTCATTGGTCTCAGTGAGGCCTTTATGTAGGATGTCTACATCACTTGGGGAGTTAATAATGGCTCCCAGCTTGCAGTCACCTATGAACTTCGTCAGCCAGAGTCCCTTCGTGTTGGCATAGTCTTCTGAGAAGTAGATGCCAAACAGGAGAGGACCCAGGAACAATCCCTGTGGGACTCCACTAGTGACTGGTTGGCAGTATGACCTGGAGTTCACTACATTTACACTGTGGGTTCTATCTGTGAGACAATTTGCAACCCACCTAGTGATATAGGGGTTGATGCATAGTTTGGTGAGTTTATCAATAATTCCTGGGTGGGGAATAGTATCAAAGGCCTTGGCTAGATCGAGGTAGGGTGTATGAACTTTCTTGCCGTCATCCATATCTCTGTTGACTGAATCAAAGAAGTCAACCAGGTTGAACAGGCACAATCTACCTTTCACAAAACCAAATTCTATGGGATCTAGAGTTTGGAGATTCCCTATATTCTTGTTAATTAGGTCCATGATGCTGCGCTCCATAGCCTTACATATCAGACTCATCAGGCTGATGAGGTGATAATTCAGAGGGTCTATAGTTGCACCCCCTTTATGGAGAGGGATGACTGTAGCAGTGTGCCATTTGGTAGGGACAAAGCCTGAGGTGAGGCTGTGATTGAACAGGGCACACAGATGTGGTGCCAGTTCACTTTGTAGTTCATGTAGAACACATCCATAGATATTGCCGGGTCCCATGGAAGCTGTATTCTTGGCCTTGGACAATGCAGCTTTAACCTGTGCTGCAGTAATGCTGGGTGCCTGGCATTCCTTTGGTATTGTGATTGGTCCTTTAGGGAGGGAGAGAAGAGTTAAGGTGGCACTGAATCTGTCAGCCACTATGTTGGCAATATCTGTAGGATGTACCATTGTGCAGTAACTCAGAGTAAACCTTGGTATTGCCGTGGCGATTCTTTATATAACTATAGAAAGCTTTGTGGCTGTTTTTAGTGTCTGACACAATTTTGCCTTCATAGTTGGCTTTAGAGGCTTTGATGAAGGATCTCAACATTCTGTTGAGGCTAATAAGGGAGTTTTCTTCCAGTCTTGGGACTTCACTTTTTTCTGCAACAGTTTCTTCCTTCTGTTGTAGAGTTTATGAATGGCAGGAGACCACCAGATTGGCTTCCTTTTTTTGGAGGAGTGTCTTGATTCTGTTGGGTATGGCTAGTTCCATGCATTTATGTACATGTTCATACAGTGCAGTCATGCATCTATTTTCCATTGACATGGGTGCCGTGAAGTTAGCCACCTCTGTATTTAGGAGCCCAAAGTCAGCTTTGGATAAGTTTTTCATAGTGGTTACCTTTGTGGGGGGAGGGGGTGTGGATTTCCATGGTGATTAGTTTGTGATTGGATCTAACCAGGGAGGAATTGACTATTGGTTAAGAGCAATGGCTGCCCATGTTAGTAATAACCAGGTCAAGGATGTTGCTTCCTTTAGTGGGGGTAAGAATGAGCTGGCCCAGGCCATTGGAACTGATGAATTCCATGAAGCATTGGACCAGTGTATTGGTGCATGAGTAGTTTTCCCAGTTGATGGAGGGGTAGTTAAAGTCTCCTATTATGACATTGTTGGGCTGGACCTTAATAGTTTTCAGGGTGCTTAGGAACATGGAGTGAGAGTCTTAGAACATGGTTTGGGACCTATAGCAGGCTAAGACCTGAATCACCATCTTACCCAATGATAGTTGTACCTGAAGTATCTCAGATGTGTTATGCTGGGCTACTAGTCTGGAGGTGTGCATATTCTTTATGAATATGAAGACACCACCACCTTTGGAGCTTTGGTCCATGTTCTGGGGCTGAAAGGTGTGGAATGAGTTATAGCCCAGAAACGCAGGGGTGGTTTCTGCTGCTTTAAACCAGGTCTCCATTACAGCACAAATGTCAATGTTCTCCATTTTCAGGAGTGCTTTGATCAAGTGCATCCTGAGATTTTGACTTCTAGCATTGAACAGCATGACCCTCAGATTACATTTATTTTCTAGCTGTTATGGTGGTAATTTAGTCCTTGGAACATCGTCTAAAAAAGGCACTATAGGGGTCTCAAGAGTCTTAGCCAGTATCCGGAAATGCAGGGGTGACAGATGCAGGCCATCTCTGGCAAAGCATCGAGGTCTGTTAATCATATCATCCCAAGCAGACAGATACTGGATCCCCTTAGAATGACACCAGAAACTTACCCAATTATTAAAGTCAATCATTTTTTGCTTGCACTGTGGTATCATTCTGGGTGAAAGTAGGATGATGCTCAGGGCTAGGGTCATATCTGCCTGGGCCACATCATCTGAGAGCACCTCCATGTCTCTTTTCATGTGTCCAGGGAGGTGCATCTCAGGCCACTCACACCCACATGGACAGTGACGGAGTCATACTTGAACTTGTTGAGGAGTGACCTGAGTGCGCCTGTTATGGGTCAGATTCTGGCAGCTGATAGACAGCTGACTGTTATATTCTCCTTATTCAACCTAGTGAGTGGGACATTAGTGTGTCTCACTACCGAGTCACCAATTATTAGTATATTGGGCACACTGTTTTGCCTTAGTGGCTTAGGTTAAGGGCACACTGTGTAGGTGAGCTATGAGTCTTGTGGTTTGTGCTGTGTTGTGGTGGTTGAGTGTGTTTCTGCCTTGGAGGTCTCTGCTATTTGGGTAGATTTCAATTGAGAGCCTCCATAAAGGTAGTGTTGTGTTTTTATGTGAGAGCTGTTATGGTGGGTGTTCTGGAGAGTTATGTGCTGCATGTAGTGTGGTGCAGGTGATGACCTTCTCTTGACCAGCTATTCCAGTCTTGGCTTGAGAGTGCATGGCTTCCAGTTTAGATATATAAGTGCATCTCTCATAAGTCTGTGTGCTGGGAGGTAAGAGGAGAGGGTTGTCTGTGTACATGAGGCAGTTGCTACACTGCCTCAGAATGCCAAAGTTCACCAGGTTAATAGGAGAAAGCACCGGGAACTCACCTTTAGGCATGCCAGCAGGGACGGTCATTATTACTAAGTACTGGAGCTGTTTCCTTATATATTCCTTTTACAGGAAAAATGTCACTCATGGTGTCTGAGTCTTTATAGATCACTGCCAAACAGTTGAGAGGAAACTAATATGCAGACCCTGAAAATTTATGGATGAAGTATTTAGGTAGCTATTCTGAAGTTAGAAACAAATCAAGCAGTACTTACTGAAAAATAAGGAATTATCTTGTCAAGAATGATGAAAAGAGGGGAGTCGCATGAATGGCTGCTACCTGGCTACTACTAATGCTTGTCTCAGCACATCTTCTCTCTGTTGGGATACAATACTTCTTTGCTTCTTCTCTCATCAGAAGCAAAATGTTAGCACTAATCCCACGAAGAGAAGCAGGCCACGGACTGTTTGGTGATCCACAGTCTTGTCCCAGATGATGTAAGGGTCTGCAGGCTTGTAGACTTTTTCTGGTAGATGCCTCGAATAGCAACCAGACCAGTCAGGTACATTAAGCACAGACACTCACTCTCTAACCAGAAAGTGTCAGGAATCAATGTGCTGTGCTCCTACTATCAACAGGATCAGAATATAAGCAGAGATTTCAAGCTGTCAACTATAAATCAGTTATTAAGCTCTCTGGTGATCAGCAGTCTCCAGGAAATAATGTCCCTGTGCTCCTTCTCTCACCAGGAGAAAACAGAAGCACTAATCACAAGATGACTCCTGAGAGGCAGAATGTGGGCTCTCCAATAACTGGTGGTCTTGCAATAGATGCTTAAAGGTAAGATGAAATAAATGGTTTATCCTAAACACTGCAGTGCACACTAGAGGAGTTAGATTTGAAAGTAGGTAACTTAAGTTTTTCCTGTCTAAAAAGTTAAGTTTTAGTGGAGAGTCACTATTTTTAAAACAGCAAGATAGATTGAAAGGGGGTGGCCACTTTTGTATTCTGGTACTATGGAATAGAGTAGGATGGCCAATAAATGTAAATAGTTGAAGGGAAGTGATTTCACAAAATGACAAAACATGTCAAAGGGGGCATTATGTTCAATGACTGGCTTAGTGCGGACTGAGTAAAGGTGAACAATGACACCCCTAGATCTAGACACAATCCCTTTTTTATAAGCTGTGCAATATAGAAGACTTACTTTCTTACAATGAAATGATTTTGGTCAAAAGTTAAGTCACTGTCTACATAAATACCCAAATCCTGAACATCTGAGTTGACTCTTAGGGGTGAGTTGTCAAAGTGGTAGTTCCCTGGAGCAGATGAGTTCTCAAAGGAGACAATAATGCATTTTTGGCACTGAGTTTCAGTCCATGCTTATTTTGGCACTAGTTATTTATTTGGGGCAGACCTTCCTACAGGATGGCAAGGTCATTTTGGGATTCAGTGCCTGTTCCTAGCTTACAGTCATCTACAAACCTAGTCAGTCAGAGATCTTTGATATTGGCTTTTACTTCAGAAAAGTACATGCCAAACAGGAGTGGTCCCAGCCCTGAACCCTGGGGGCTGCATTGGTGACTGGTCACTTTGTGAAGGTCACTTCCCCTATTTTGATTATCTTCTTCTTATCTGTGAGCCAGCTGGCAATCCAGCAGTGATATTTGGGTTTATTTCCAGTTTTATTTTACTTTTTCTGCTATGCTTATATGAGGAATTATGTCAAAAGCTTTGGTTATGTTGAAGTATATGATATGTACTATTTTGACTTCAATCTACTTCTTGGTGATTTTTTTTCAAAAAGATCCACCAAACTTGGTAAGCATGACCTGTCCTTGAAGAATCCAGACTGAGATGGGACCACAGATTGCACTGCTACTTTTTTAACACTCCCAACTCTGTACTGCCAGTGTACCATATCAGCTTTTAGTTAGTCTAATTCTGCTTCTTTTCCTCAGAAAAGTGACTTTCCCCATATTAGCCCTTTCAATATGTAGTATTTTGTACTGATCTCATGACTTCATGTGATGACGCCACTAAGGATCCATTATTGCAGCCTTTGCAGTTTCTGAGAGGGTGACCAGAATGACACAGGTATACATTCTTAAAGTCATATTATCCTTCCTAGGGTTGCATCTCATGGCTGGAACTCTCATACCTTATATCGCTATATGTGACTGGGTAGTATTTCAGAGCTACATTTTTCTCACACTCTTTACTTACATATACAATTTATTCCTGGTATCAACCATGTTTAAGTCTCTCATGTTTTTCTATGATATGGATATTAAAAATGAAAGATCAATGAAAGATTATTTATGGATGAGTAAATAAAAGGGGGGGGCTGTTTTGGGAAGACTACAGCTGGATAAAATATATGCAGGTTCACCTAAACTTTCAAGCTTCTGGAACATCATTTAGTAACTGTCACCAGGCCTTACTGGGAATGAGGAATTTGAATAAAACTGTTTTTGTATTTCAAAACTGCATAAAAGCAACTAGCACCAATTCTTGCATTGACTCCATGGTTTCTAATAAAAAAAAAAAAACACAATTGCACATTTACTAATTGTAAGGAAAGGCTTGAACAATCAGCAAATGACAATACTTAACATGCAAATCAATAAAGAGAAAACGTTAAGCATCCTTTACAACAACTGTTTAAAATTACGTTGATTATAGAAACACTAGAGGGCACAAAGATTCCAATTTATAAATATAACATGCTTCACTTTGCAACAAAAGCAGTATTGTATCTAAATATAAATGAAATTAAGATGACTGTACAAAATGGAAAAAAAATCAGTCTGGCGGGATCTGAGAAATGGCATATATGAAAATGCTGTGTTATTCCACCAGAATCAGACTTATGTGGCCTAATAGCATGTTCATAAGACTTTTAGAAGTCTGCCTTATATAATATTTTCAATAAGGGGGGGCATCTGAAATAATAAATCATACCTGGTTAATTCCATTTGACAACTTTTGATGGATGTGCCATGCATCCATTTTAGGCACAGGGTAGTGTCCCTAAAAATGGTAAACTGAACAACCTTTCCAAATGAGGTTAAGTTTAAAGGAAGATTTAAATCTGTACAATCAAATCCTTACAATCATATGCTGTGGAGTCAAACTTCTGTTTATTTATTTATTTAGCATTTGTTTACCCGGAAAGTCTGACTTGGAACAAAGCCATTTTTCAGTGGATCCCTGGGGAGAAATGCTCTGTTCACATGCCTTTGTAATGTGGGAGGAAACCAGAGCACCCAGATGAAACCCACACAAACAGAAGGAGGACATGCAGACTCCACATAGAAGGCACCCCAGCTGAGAATCAAATTGGAGAACCTCTTGCTGTGAGCCGACAATGCAACTGCTGCACAACTGTGCTATACAGTGGAGTCTAGGGAGTGACCCATAGTGAACAAGGTGGTCCATTTATGAAGGGAAGTCTCTGCATTAAACATTGGGCTATCTGTTTTAATTTAGGATTAAGCTAAATGATAAAAGAAAGATAACATGATTAGGTGGACAACTGAATTGCTTTAGGACCAATGCAAGGAGCTTAAACAATAAAACAAATAATGTGGAAGGACGAATTGCTGGGGAAAGCTATCTGTCATTATTTTACAACAAAACTTGATTTAGTGATAGAAAGAAGCCCTTAAAGCTGAAACGGTATAATGGTCATCATAGTATAAGAAAGATAAGGAAGGTGGGTATATATCAATATATGTTAGCATACATGTGCGTTTTTCTAATAATGATGACTCTATTGAGAGTGAGTTCATGGCTGTTCATATTTGCAGGCCTCAAAATGAAAAACTTCTGGAGTCACAAAAATTTTGTTTGAAGTTAAAGGAATGCCTTTAAAAAAGGCACACTGATTTTAAGATACCTCAGTCCCCCATGTGGAAATGGGGAGTTGCCGTATTTGAAAAATTTTGACATAAATCGTATAATTGTGACTAGCATGGAATATAATTATAACCAAACAGTGAAACATCTAACAAAATGAAAAACATTCTGAATTGTATATGGGTACATAAGGCATTTAATATAATCCATTTTGATACTGAACCATAGCTGAACATTTGTGGTTATATTTGTATGGTCTGGGACATTAAGATAGATGTCAATGGTTTGAATGAAGCTAGACATTTGTATAAGATATTCTCTCAATCCAGTTTTGATGCCATAAGAAATGAACTGATGGAATACAAATGGCAAGCTATTATGTTGAATTTAAGTATTAGAGAGCTGGAATTCATTTTATGACTATATTAATTATGTCATTGATAAATATGTTCGCTGAGATTATACTGTAGAGAAAGTGAGGTAATTTTCTCCATGGTAGACAAAAACAGAGTAAAGAATTAAGGAATAGAAAGAAACACTGGTGGCAGTTGTATGGGGAGTTTCTGAACTCTAACAATATAGTATATTATAAGAAAACATAAAGACAATTAAAAGGACCAGATGCAAACATGACTTAAAACTGGCAGAACATACAAGTAAGAACAGTTGCATTTTGTAGAAACATCTGCATTGGTAGGGGAGTGATGATTATTCAAGTCTTAGCAAACTGGTGGGTCATACCATAACTACTGATCACAATAGATTAGCTAGTATCTTTTTTGACAAGGACTTTGGTAGTATAACAAAAATAATTAAGACAAAACTTATGCTTTTCACTAAGAACAGAACCTCATCTCTCACACCCCCTTCCACATCATTGCATCCAGCAATACAAAAATCGAACCAGATAAGAGTGCCAAATTACTAGGAGTCACTATTGACAACCCATTAAAATATGACAAACATGTATCACTCTCCATAAAAAAGGTCCACATTAAACGTGGTTCTTTATATAGATCCAAAATATTTCTCACCCCTACTACTAGACAATCCATTGCCAAGCATATCTACTATCTACTTTAATGTGTGCCTCCCCTATTTTCACTAACCTTAGGAAATCTGATCTTAATAAACTAGAGGCCTGCTATCATAAAATTGCTAAATTTGCAACCAACCTCCTCAACCGCACACACCACTGCACTGCCTTAAAACAGTTAAGATGGCTTGAATTACCACACCTACTAACATTCAACCAACTTGCAGTTGCCCACACTGTTATGTACCAACCTGATAATTGTCGTTCCCTCAAAAACTTAATCCAACCATACTCCACCTACCGTACCCTTTGACTCATCCAACAAACTGCTAGTAAAAGTTACCAAAGGTAATAACAGCTTTGGTGACTCCCTCTTTTCTAACCAAATAGCAAAATTCTGGAACTCCATAACCCAACACATAAACAACACTACATCTACCACCAATTTTAAACCGCTGCTCAAGGAATACCTATACAACAATTGGCAATGTTCCTGTACTACCACAGGATGATTTTTTATTTTTATCATACCCCATCCTACCTACTTCTTTTTTCTCTCATTAGTGCATACAAGCGACTTCCTCTCCCACCCCACCTAAATCCTAATGTAACTTCCTACTACTCCTATCTACATGTCTGGCAGAACATCTTCCTTTCTTGAGCCTAACATTTACTGCATATAAATGTACTGCTAGTCAATTTCACTTTTAACCCACTGAAGCAAATAACTGATGCTATTTTCAAACCTATCTATAGTCATTTAAAATATTTTGCTCTTTATTGTTTCCCTTTTATAATGCATGTGTAACTATGCATGCAACTTATTATGCTTATTTAAAGTTTATGCTGTCAGAATCTATTACAGTTTTCTTTTTCTTTTTTGGAGCTTTTCTCCCTGGGCCTCCACTGAAAATGGGCTATTAGCCCAGTCGGACCTTCCCGATAAACAAATGTAAAATAAAATAAAATAAAAAATAATTTCAGTGAATGTCTATAGACTATCCTAGGTATGATTAATTTCTGATAACATGTTACAGAATACCCTCTTTATCTCCTGATGACCATATAAGTTCGCTCAGTGTTCTAAAATATCTTCTTATTAGCAAATGCTCCATTACTTTGGAGGACTTTAATCACCTTCCAAAAACTGGGACATCTATACCTCCAATGTGGGATTTACCAAGCATTCCTAGACTTAGTAAAATAATACTTCCTTAAGCAGTAGATAAACAAACCTACTACAGGAGACATCATTCTTCACCCGATTCTTCCCAATATGACATTTTCTTGCACTTCTCCTCTGATATCTCCTTTCTCATTAAGTTTGACCACAAACTCAGGGCCATCTATTTTAAATTTCAAAAGCCCTACAACAGAATCCAATTTATTCAAGGACTACAGATGTGCCAACCTCAACCTACCATAAGTTGAATTTACTTATGACTCTACCACTACTGACATTGATGTACCAGAAACTACTATCAGAGGAAATTCAAAAGTAAACCACCTTAGAGATCCACAATTACAGATAAACTCTTCACAAAACAAACTCCTTAGTTTACTTAAGAAAAATATCAAACATATTACAAGAAAAAGAAAAACTCTATCAGGGCCACTATGGGAGTGCATGAACTAAGACTGCCCACTACAGCCAAATTTAATTATAAATCTGTCTTTAGCCATGGTAGTAAACTAAAAAACAATACCCTATATTGTTCTGAATTTATTCATGGTGATATCTCCTACATTAACCCAGTAGACATTTCCAACTTCCTTGTAAACAAATTCAGAGTCAAGTTCCCCTTTGAGACTTCTGTCCAAATCCCTGATATACTTGATTCTCTTACTGCCGAAAGTATCTCTAAATATTTTTTACTGAAAGTGCTAACCTTGAACAAATACACTTTCCCTATGGGACCTGATAATTTACCCGATTGCTTCATTAATAGTGCTAAACATGCCCTAGCAGGTGCATTCCTGTTTCACCTAAGTTTCCTCCCTGATCAGTGTCACATTGTTGAGGCAGTGCCACACTATAAGGGTGTCTTTACAACTGATACAGGTAGTAAAAACCCTATTATTCTGCAAGGTCTCATCTGCAAATCCATGAGAAGTATTGCATCTGCTCTCATCTTACTAGACTTGACTCCCCACCGCTGCCACCACCAACAGTTTGACTTTCCGAAGGGTAGATCTTGATGAATGAATCTGGTAAACATCCTTGAAAGTGTTATGGTTGCAATAGATTTTGCCTGTGTAGTTTATACAGCATATCTTGACCTGGGCAAGCCCTTTGACACCATTCCTCATGCTAAAATCATACAGAAGCTAAGTGCTTCAAAAATCAATACATACGTGGTATGATGGATGGCAAATTACCTGAAAGACTGAACCTCCAATGTGGGAGTTGTGTGCATATCATTAGAAAGTATGGAGGTGACCAGCAGTGTGCTTCAGGACTTAGTGGTGGGACACCTATTTTTTCTGTCTGTTACTTCTCAGAACCCTTAGCAGACATCCAAAACCTCTGACTAACAACTTTTGCTGGTAATTACATGCTGGGGATATTGTGAATTCACTCTCTGACACCTAAACCCTCCAAAATGAACTCAGCCTAGTAAACTCTTACATACATATATACATGCAAATATTTCAACCATGGGCATTAATCCCTACTGGCCTGCCAATATACCAAACCAGTTGTTCCAATAATAACTGTCCAGACTGTTCTTAAAAATATCTAAACTAGTGCTTGATTTAATGTAATTTGGTAGAATCAACTAGTACATTTCTCATTCCTGTAGAATCATCTGTATAGGTTATCTGATGGTTCTATCCTGCTTTTTGATGACCCAAACATTCCCAGAGGTAGTAGTCTCTAGATGCCCTATATATCTGAATAAGATCTCATCTTAGATATCTATAAGAGACACCGTACAAAGTAAGTCAGATATTTTAGTCTTTTATAATAACTTCAATTTTTACATCCATGGATGGCCTAGGTATAGCTCCTCTGTATTCTTTCCAGTTTGCATATATTTGTTTTCTTATAAGATTTCCATATTGTTGTAGAATAGTCATGTTTGGGTCTAATCTAACTAAGAACCAATGACTTCATAATTTCTGATTTCCTAGACTTCATAAATCTTTTTGTATAACCTATAGATCTAGAACTATCATTAACCAATTGGGTGATATGATCAGAAAAACTCAAAGCTGTATCCATCCATATAACTAGGTCCTTAAATGAATATACATTTTCAATTAATGTGTGCTATAGTAAATATTCACCTTTCAATTAATGAATATTATTTTCCTGTGCCCAAATGATCAATTTTGTCAAGTTCTTTTTTAGACATTTGGATACAGATGGTAAAACACCTCAGATGAAAAAGATCGAGCTGAAAGATACAATCTAAACAACTATGGGCCTAGGACAGAGCCTTGTGGGACACCCTGACTGTAGCCAAGAATTTTACCTGTCCAATGGATGTATGATACTTGCCATGTCCTATTTGTAAGCCATGCAGCCATGCATCTTATCAACAGTATAGCAATACCTATTTGTTCTAATTTATTGATCAGTGTTTTATGTATGACCCCATCGAATGCTGAGCTTAAATCTATATAAATTATATCACAGCGCAAATTTTCATTCATAGCTTTCATTAGATTATTATAGAACATCAAATGGTAATAGATCTACTTTCAACACATACATGCTAATCTATGATTGCAAGTCCCAAGATTTCCATTTCTGACAATAAGTTATCCTAAATTACCTTCTACATTATTTTTCTACAACTTGAAAGTATACTTAAAGGTGTTCATGACTCTAGGTTTGTCCTACTCTGCTTTCCCTTAAAGATACGATTAATAAATAATGTCTCCGATCTTGAGGAATCTTCCCATATTTATATGACCCAGGAAATTATGGATATAATGGTACTGTAAGTTTTTGCTGAAGTGTTCTCAGGTCATTATTATCAGTTCTGTCCTCTCCCTGTACTTGTTTGGATGCAGTTTGCATAGTTCTTTTGCAATATAAACCAATTTGATTCCAGTATCTGAGGTTACTTTTGTGTTATTAGGACAATTTATCACCCCCTTTGTGGAACCAGACCTTTCTGCATAAGATTTTATAAATATATCTATAATCTCTTGTCTAAGAATAAATTTTAGAATCTACACACAATATTATCAATTTGTATGTCTTTATTCCTTGCACATTTTATGTATCTATAAAATTGTTTCTAATTATGCTGAAAATCTTTATATAAATTGTCTTAAAATTTTTCTTGATCTTGTCTCACACCATCTTTAATTTGTTTTTCCAGCTTATTTATTTCACTTTCAAAGCTGTAGTTCATCATCTTTTCCGTTTCATGTATATTTCGTCTCTCACCTAATCAAGTATCTTGTTCTTGTAAAAATATATCCTCCTGAGTTTATAGGATCTTAGGATCATAGGAGGTTACTAGGCTATTGGCCCTGAGGACCTTATAAACCCAGCCAAGAGTTTAGCCCATGTTTAGACAAGTCAGCACACAGAGCCCCTGTCAAGCAGGGACACAGGTGGAATCCCAGAGGAGTATTTTCTGTTTCCCATCCAGTTATTCAGGTTGCACTTAAAAAGGGATAATGAGGTGCTCTGCTTGATGTGGAGAGGGAATCTATTCCACAAATGGGGGAGTCTCTGAGACTCAAATCTTTCCCACCAACAACTTCTATTAATGAAAAGAACCAAGTCCTACTGATATCACAAACCAGGTTGAGATTGTGTATGGGTTGCTCGAGTGGAGCTTGACTTGCGGATATGCAGCAGTCCCATTAAGGTGGGGTCTGAGATTGCTTTGTATGCCAGACAGAGGGCACCTCTGAGAAGTCTCTATGAAACTGAGTACAGGGACAGGCCTTTTAGCCTATCTGTGTAGGGTAGGTGTTTGAGGCCCTGGATTATCCTGGTGAGGAACCTCTGTGGTCTCTCCAGCTGCTGAATGTGCTTTGCGAGGTACATACCAAAGAGTGCATTGTACTCAATAATTGGCCTTATAAGGGATGAATGCAGGGATTTTATGACCTCTTTGTCCCTGGATGAGATGCCCTTACATATGAGGTGGACCATATAGAAAGCTTTCAATACAATGGAAGGAAGATGGGGGTCAAAAGTCAGGTTGCTATCAACCTGGGTGCCCAGATCCCTCACTTATGATTCTGTACTTAGGACATTGTTATTAATGTGATAATATATGGGGATTTCACTCTCCCCAAAGGGGATGATGATGCATTTTTTTGGCATTCAGTTTGAGGCCATGTTTCTGGCGCCAGTCATTTGTTTGGGTGAGACCCTCTTGGAAGATGTCCACATCACTTGGGGAACTGTTGACTGTGCCCAGCTTGCAGTTATCTGCAAACTTGGTCAGTCATAGCCTACTGGTTTTGGTTTGCACCTCAGAAAATATATCCCAAGTAGCAGAGGCCCCAAAACGTATCCTTGGGGTACGCCACTAGTTACGGGCCTACTGCCTGAGGTGGCTTCCCCTATTTTGATTGTGGGTTCTATCAGTGAGCCAGTTTGCTACCCATCTGGTAGCATATGGATTGAAGTCTAGTTGAGAGATTTTATCTACTATGCCCTAGTGGGGAATGGTGTCAAAAGTTTTGGCCAGGTCAAGGTAGGTGGTGTGCACCATCTTCCCATGGCTTTGGTGACTGTCTCAAAGAAGTCGACCAGATTTAACAGACATGACCTTCCCTTGACAAAGCCAAACTGTCTGGAGTCAAGTGTTTGGAGGTTGTCAATGTCCCTGTTAATGAGGTCCATGATAATCTGTTTCATGGCGTTGATGGCTATATAATTTCCTGGATAGGTGGATGCTCCACCTTTGTGTAAAGGGATGACAGTGGCTTCCTCCACTTGGCTGGGACAAAGCTGGTACTCAGGCTTTGGTTGAACTGAGTGCCTAATAGTACTGCAAGTTCATGCTTGAGTTCATGTAGGATGCAGCCTGGGATGTTATCGGGTCCCATGGAGGCTATACTTTTTTGCCTTTGAGAGGGCAGTGATGACCTGTTCCCTAGAGATAAGGGGTGGGGGCAGGTACTGGGGATGTCCTGATTTACTGATAGGGAGACAGAGGGGAGAAGTTTTCACTGAATCTGTTAGCCAGTAGATTGACCATATCTGCAGCATTTGTGTATGTGGTGTCCTTGACGACCAGTTTTGAACAGATCTGGGTGCTTCCTTTGAGATTGCAGACATATGTGAAGAAGGCCTTATGATTGCCTCTAGTAGATGTGGCCAATTTGGACTCAAAGTTGGCTTTTAGAGGATTTCACTAGTGCTCTTATTTGCTTGTTCAGGCTAAGAACAGATTGCTTCCAATTGGGCACCTGCTTCTTCTTGGCCCTGGACAGCAATTTTTAACTTTTGTTAATTAGTTTATTTATAGCAGATGTCCACAAGACAAGTTTACTCTTCCTTGCGGAGGATGATTTTGTCCTGTCAGGTATTCCTGATTCCATGCATCTATATAAAATGCTTGTATAGTAATTTGGTGTATATTTGGACATTGGTGGCAGTTCCTATAGTGGGGGAGGGGACTGAAAAGCTGTTTATACCATCCCTCAAGAGGTTGTAATCAGCTTTGGAGAAGGTTTTTTGTTTAACCCTAGCTAGAGGAGGGTCAGGGGAGATGATGACTTAGAAAGTGACCGCTTTATGGTTGGATATTACCAGGTAGGATAATACCGTAGGGGCACTGCAGTGGTTGTATGACTAGAGCCTGATGTTACACATTACCAAAAAAAATGGACTCAAATGAGAATGCTAAAAAGTGTAGTATTGTCAGTTCTGATAAACAACCCTACCACTATTCATACTGTACAGAAATATACCACTACAAAATGAATATGTGATCAGGGACATAGGAACTTTTTACCATCATGAGAAATCCTTAAGAAATCCTTTTATTTAGCACACCTAATTGATAGATGAATGTGTTTAAGGTCTACGTAAGTAATCACTGCCTTATAGTCACCATTGTCAGATTAATAATTGATTGCAATGCCTCCTTCAGGATGCAGATCACTAATACATCAAACAATTTGAAAGATCCCAAAGGTTTCTAATCTAAAGAACTGCAGGCCTAAAGTTCCTGAGTTATTAATGGAATCTGAAAGCTGTATCCTTTTATTTGGGGAACAGACTTCTCAATTGTCCCTATTTTTGGAGGTATGTCCCTATTTTCAGATTTGATTTACCCCTTCACATGATTTTCTGATTCCCCCTTCATCACATGTGATTTTTGAACCTCTCTAGTACACAGACACCCACACTAAATGACAAATGTACTAGTAACAACAGTAATTTGAGGAAAGTAGGCATGCATTTTGCGTGTCCCTTTTTGAAGCAAAAATAAATGACTGAAAGCAGGAAGAGTTAAGTGCTATTTGGCTTTCAAAGATTATGCTAATTAGATGTAAATTATTTCCTGAATGTACCCATTTTTCAAGGCCCTTTGTTCCCATTTTCAGTGTCTGCAGGTTGAGAGGTTTTTTTGGGAGATCTCTGTCTTGCTTACCCTGAAGTTAGAGGTCTGATTATTCAGGACGACCTATATCCTGGCAAGCCCGATGGGTCCACAAACACCAGAACCAGGGATTTAAATATTCTCCAGTAGATACATAAAACAGGGTGGAGTGACAGCTTTATAGCCCAGTGACTCCCAAACCTTGAGAATGTACCTCCCCTGCATGGTAACAATGTGTCCCATTATTTTCCTTTAAACATCGCCAAGATGACTGGATGGGTATTCACAAATTTACTCTGGGTTTGACTGATATGGCACATGTGGATAAAGGAGGTGTCCTCACGGGGAGTACTGGCAAAGTGAAAATGGTCATAAGTTTAAATCTCCAGGGACAGTTCATGCAACTTCTGCAAGCTGACAGTTACAAAGTAAAAGACAAAGGAATAAAAAACTGCAACAAATTCTAACATCCAGCACAGGAAGCAACCTCTGAGTGAGCAGTAGCACTAATGGAGGAAATGTGTTAATTGAAACTAGTCTATTTGAAGATAATTTCAGGAAAATAAATTTAGCATTTTTTTACTGGCTGTGTCCTGTGTTAAATTTTTGTTGCTGTGATTGTTCACATTACATTTAAAAATGTGTTATAACTTATATTCCATGCAAGATGTGATATTTTTCTTTTGACAAAACCAGGAGGTTTATTAATGCTAAATAAAGCCAGGCATTATTGTTTTATACTTCCTTTTCCTCTGAAAATCCAAATAGTACAAATGCAATGTAAATATTTTTGTCCTTTACAGATTTGAAGAGATTAATATAAATGTTTTAAAAATATCACTGATTTAAGATCTTTGCATTTGTTTACAATGCATATGTCTCTAATATGTGAATAAAAAGACTGAGGGTTATAGTTATTCTTTTGCTAACTACATTTTGGATGCATCTTCTAGAATTAACGAGACGGTTCACCAGTCTGGGTGTTTTCTTTGATGCAGGAATCAGTCTAAATAAGTGAGCAGTTGTATGATTTCAGAAATAAAAGCATTATGCTTCCATCCATGCATTTTCCTCATATGTCTTTTCAAAATACTTTGCAACTGCTAAGTATGCAGTTTTAGCTTAAGTTGTTGGATATGAGATAGTTTTGGAAATAGCAAGACAGCCTAGTTATTCAGAATAATGTCAAGCTTTGAGGAGCGCAGGTGTATTATATGTACTGTGAGTACTTAAATATTTTGTTTGGAAGGATACATGATTGTGAGTTACAAAAATGTTGATAATGGTTTTCCCAATCAATAATGTTGTAGTAAGATGAAGCTGGGTGGTGGTGGTTTTCGGGGTGGCTTTAGTCAAGTGAGGTGTTACACTGGACTGTGTGCATCTATAAGTGTCTGTGTGTATGCGTGCGTGTGTGTGTGCATGCATGCGTGTGTGTGTGTGTGTGTGAATCTGAGATTACAAGGCATGTGTCCTCATAAGAATTCCTTTCATACTCAGTAGTGCATGTTATATAGCACCTTTGATGCTTGATAAGCAGAATTAAGAGCACAGTATATTATGAATTTCATTTTATGGATAAGCTGGTTAAGATGTGTAATGTCAGTGGTTTAATATGTAATTTATTCATTAGTGCAAGAAAGGCAGATGTGAGAAGATATGTAAAGGTAGTATAGGCCAGACCTGCACAACAGGACTGCACTGCAGATGTGCACTGATAATTTAATACACCAAACAGTATCACAGAGCATGTTATTATACTTGCAGATGTGCAAAGACTACAAACATGCTGTATTCCAAACCATGTAATATATATCCTCCATTACCAGATATATAAAATGCAGAATAAACTATTCATATTCAAAACAAACATATATACCACCATAGTCAAGCATTCCACAATATTGTGACAAAGCATATAGAGGTTATGACAATAATGTTTTGAATATGTTACGCAGTATAGTCTGTTAATGAGTCAGCAAAATAATGCATACGTCTGTTATACTCAAATGAACACAAAAACATAATGGCTGAGGTCAATATATTAAAATACATGTACGGTGACAGAACAAGGCCAACAGTACTACATAAACAAGAAACGTATTCACTTAGTCACTTATGCAAACCCTAAGCATTAAAATGTCATATACTGCTTGGTTTTATGAAGGGCAAATTCCGCCTCCTAAACCTAGAAAGCTTCTTTATAAAAGTTACAGGGGCTGTGTACCATGGTCTATGTGAGCACTGCTTATCTTCACCTGGCAAAGGTTTGTGATTCTTGAAAATCTTGACAAGACAAAGTTAATGTAAACCCATATGTTGTCTATTGATTTGCAAACTGGCTATCCATCAGATCCTGTGTTATGAAAGTTGTTAATACACTTTCTGAATTTTAAATTGCAATGTGTGGTATGACAATGAGATCTGTGGTATGTCCTTTTCTGTTTAGTATTTATTTTATGGGCATTTGAGCCAATATCCCAGAACTGTTTTTGACCAAGATTGCTGGTGAAATCAAAGTACAAATTAGGTACTGTTGTCCTCCTGTCTACTGATACTAAGTAGATCCAGCATGGGTTGGAATGTGCATATACCTGGTGCACTGAAACTGTCAAAAGTTAAATGTAAAAAAGTGAAACACAGTATCTTTCAGCAAAAAAGGTACTCTCACCTTATATGGTATAAATGATACTCCTACTCAGAGAAGTTCATAAGAGACTTGGATGCAACTCTCTGTCTCTCTCTCTCGCATTCTTTCCTGATGTTTCTACCACAGTCAGGAAATAGTATCTATCCCAGCCAATTACCATGGGGATATCTTGAAGATCAAAGAAGTTACCCTTCCCTTGCATTCTTCCCCTATCAGACCCATTATTGAACACAGGTATGTACTAATCCAGGCATATCATTCAGTTGGAAAGGCCACATAGATTTCTACCAAGAAAATTGAAGGTCTTAAATCCCTGAACTTTTCCAGAAAAGTTGTACAAATCTCCTTATACTCAGTATCCTATTGGCTGCTCTTAGATGACCCATGTTTATCTTTTTGAAACATGAAAGACTTACTACTATCCAAACTCCTATCTCTTCACAAAATCAGTGCCTCTACAAACATCCCCACTAGAGACATATACCTGCACAAAAACGTGAACAAGACTAGCTGGTGGAATGGTGGGATAGATTCCTAGTACAGCATATTCCAAGCCTATGGAACAAGTTGCCACTACAGGTCAACGTACTATTTTGGCTGCCTTTAAGAATAATCTTCATGACTGCATCAGCAGACAAAAATTTAAACTTGGCTTATCAAGTAAGGCTTGCTCAATGTGGAAGTAAGCAGGATTAAATTCTTGACAAGGGTGGCAAGTACTTTAAGTTTTTCTACTTAAATGTATATTGACTATGCATCCTAAGGTCCCTCTTTTCACCTGCCAAGTATTATCCCTATGTTCCTATGTCAGTCTGCATAATGCTTCTTTAGGAAGGGGTCTAGGTACTTAACAGGCATGCAGGAGAATATCTGAGATCCTGTTAGCAACAGTGTCCACCAACAAATAATGTCAAATCACATGTAAGATTACAACAGGAGAGGTAGGTGGGTTGCAGGGTGACAACACTGCTCTAGTTGCCAAAACATAGCAGCTGACTGCAAGCCATGTGCTTGCATCTCTGCAGCCATTATTCATCTCTCAGAATCTAAGTGCAGGATAGTTCAATGCTCATTTGCATTATGCTATACTATATTCAGCTGCATGGCGCAGGTAATGCTAAATTCATTACAACTGAATTAGTTTTATGACATAAGAAGGCTGTGGGTAATATATGAATTAAACTTTTCTACAGCCAAGTCTATTGTATGCGCCAAATTTGTATTAGAAACTTATTCCCATATGTGTTGAACAATGGATTTTTATGTGTATCGCTCAATCTATGTGCCATGTCTGCAGCTCTTTGTCTACTGTATGTGGTAATAAGCTGTACTGATGACACCATTTCATGTAGTCTGTTTTCAGGTATGGCTCCAGGACGTCGTTACTTTTCCTAGACTATATAAATGACTCCAAATGGTAATTTTTGCCAGATGTGTCTCTATGGCGACATTATTGTCATGTCAGTCTGTGCCAAACAAAAAGCAATGAAAGATATTTTTTTTTTCTGCTGAAACTGACACACTCAAGAAAATTATTTGAAATTTCATTAAATTCCAAGATTGTCACAGTTCATAAGGCTTATTTTCTGCGTCATGTTGTGATAAGCTGAGAGTTGATTATATTAATTAGTGTAGAGCTGCTTAATCCACATGGAAGATGCAGAATGTAATTTGAGGAATGTGGCTGGCTTTGTCCTCTGTTTAATAATACAACTATTGGAAAACATGCTGATTGCCTGCAGTTTATTACTTGCAAAGTGCATTGAGTAAATATAGACAGTATACCTTTGTTTTCTATATTATTCAGTTTGTGTATCTGATATAAGAACTTAGTTTCTTTTGGCATAGTTGCTGAAATCAAAAAGAACTATTAAAATATAAGTTTTTTATTTACATAGGTGGCACTGCTCAGATACACATGGGGAAATCTATTTATACGACCTGGGTTGGATGGTTGCCAAACTGAGCACTAGTGTAATAAAAACAATTTAGAGTGTTATTCATAGTCAATATGCAAATGTGTAACAGCAATCTGCATTGTGCACACATGAGCACAGTCAAGACTTAATTTATAGAGCTCATTTATACTCACACATGGTGGCCTAAAAACTTATTTAAATGAAGGATTAATTACACTCAAATGAGAAATTCTGTAGAAACTCTGATACTAATAACAACTCTTCCTGCCTGTTGGTGATTCATGGTCATTTTTTGACTCAATTCTATGTCATCCGCAAATATGTTATAAAAGGCAATATTTAAGCTTTTCTATCTTCTTTGCATTTAGCAAAGATGCTTGCTGTTGCTGCAGAGTTATGCACCTGCTGTAATGTGTGTGCACGCACGCGCGTGTGTGTGTGTGTGTGTGTGTGTGTGTGTGTGTGTGTGTGTGTGTGTGTGTGTGTGTGTGTGTGTATGTGTGTGTATGATCCTGCCATTATACTTGGCAACTGTCTGCCCCTGTCCGCTGGCTGTTTCATCAATATAACTGTGTTATTGTCACAGCAGGCATTTGCTGTTGAACTCTTCCAGCTATGCAGGTGAAGTGGAGCTACTAATTTCTGATACTGACCCTACAGATAATTAATTGATTATATTACCTGCGAGATGATCAAGCGCATTATTAAATGCTGCATAATGAGGTATGGAGGGCACTTACCATGCACATCTATTTCTCTTTTACGACTGTCAGAAATTAAGGTTTCACCTGTTGATATTATCATGTGCTACATGAAATCCGTTAATCTCTGCAGTCATCATCGTCACTTGAATATGCTATGGTGGATGCACTAACCTTCCTGAATGCATGTCTGTAAATGCTTCTGAGGTGTGTAGTTGCCAGTGTTCACACCGCCTTTGATTATGCTTGTATTTTCATCAGTGTCATAGTCATCTCTCCGTATAAAGAGCAGGCCCCCACTAGTACTGCAATGGGGAATTGCATTTTGTCTTGCCTTTGCTCTGGTATGTCCAACCATATCATTCACCTTTTTTCCTGCAATGTATTAATGAATGACTTTGCTGTCTCAGCTTGTTTTGCCCACCCCCCTTTTTCAAAAAGATTTTTCCATATGTTCTGACGGCCCTCATGAGGCTACAGTTCTTCTCAGGACTGACATTGACTTGTCTCTGTCTTGTTTGCTGTTGCTACATGATGCATAAGCTGGAGCAATATATATGAGTAACCCTAGTAAAGTGTGATTTAGAAAAATTAAACATACTCTTCACCTCTGCAAAAAAAAGGCATGACAACATGTTGAATTCCATACACCTAAGCCCCTTTTAAAATTATGCCTGGAGCACCATAAAAAATCTGAAATTCAATGATCCAAATAAAATGGTCTGAGTATAGCAAAAGTAATACTTTCATCATACAAGTACAGTGAAGTAAAATTTAAAATGGAACAATGTCCTTTTAACTTTTTGTACTGATATATGATACATCATCACCCACAAATGAAAAAAAAGAGCTACAAGTTGATATTATTTCTAGTGTTATCATATGTTTATGAGAATAAATCTGCACACAATGAAATGTTCAGTGACCATGCACCATATATTTCTTTATAAATAACGTGCCATGGATGTTCAACTTTAATAAATAGCACTTCAAGTTCCAAACTCCTATCATTACTATGCTTGTCATAGCCAGCAGCATTGAACTATGGCATATAGCAATGCCTTCAGTGTAGAAAAAACATTTTCATTGTAAGAATTACCCTTTAAATTGAATGCCCTTAACATTGTTATACTCATAATTTATAAATGTAAAGTTGTTTTTAGTTTACTTTAAAATTTGCTCCTTCCAGTAGCAGTTGCCATTGAACTTGACTGAAAACAGATAAATAATATAACTTTACAGTTGTAATTTAGGCTCATTTCCACTCTTTGTATGCAAATGAAGATAGGCCATGGTGATCTCTATTAACTACAGTAATACATGTGTGTGTGTCTTGTCATATTGACATATATAGTTCTCGAGTGATTGTGGATTAGATGTGCTGGGCCTCTCTTGCTGTGGGAATGCTCAGCAGCTCATAGCATGTCCCAGTGAAACTTAAATATCCCATAGCATTTAAAAAAATGGAGAATGTCAGCCTTTAGATATGAATTTAGTGAAGGCACATCCATAGTTATCCAACACAATATCTTATACTTTTGTGTTTTTTAATAGTGGATTATTTTGACTAATGCAGTATTACACTATCTGCATATGCTCTTAATAAATTTGTTATAAAACATTACTTATAAAAGGATTACCTTAAAGAAAGCTTCCAAAATGATGCTTCCATAAGTAAGTAAAGGATTATCATAATTAGAATTGTGCAATGAAGGCTAAATTATTACTATGCTTAGGCAAATGCACAGAAAAACCACATGACAAATGAATGGATTAATCACTGAATTCTCTGGCCATATCAATTGCAACAATACAAATTAAACTAAAAATACCCATGTGTCTGTTTTATAATGCAGTTGATAAACTTGCCTTAAAAAAATCACTTCCATTGTTAAAAAGCCTTATATGGCTATATGAGTTAGTTACGACAATGTCCATCTTCAGAGGGCATGGTTCTCACCATCTGAACCACAGCCCTGTAGTTGTATTCCTCATTTTAGTTCTGGCACTTCAAAAGTTGGAAGCACTTGTGAAAGCATAAAGACAAGTCTCAAGCTGCTCTGATAAGGAGACTAAGATTATAGGTTCATAATTTCATAGGTAGTTACTAGGCTATCTGCCCGAAGGCATTTATAAGCATGGCCAGAATGTGTTGGCTTTTGCCACCCCAGTAGATTAGTTCCCTGTGCCTCTGTCCAGCAGAGCCACTGAAGTGATCCCCAGGATAAACTTTCTGTTTCCCATCCACTTGTCAAGGTTTCTCTTGAAGAGTGTTAGCGAGGAGCTCTGCCTAATGTAGATTAAAATCTTGTTCTAAAGCATGGGAAGTTTCTGGGACAGGAATCTATCCCTCCAGCATGTCCTATTTATTGCTGTGGTGAGGTTTAGATACCTAGAGCATGTGGCTCTAGGGGATATGGTTTTCTTTAGGTGGAGCATGTCCATCAATTCTGGGTTGGACATGGCCTTGTATGTCAGGCAGAGATCATCTCTGAGTAGGTGGTATTCAACTGAGTACAGCTGGAGTTTCTTCAGTCAAGCTGCATAGGGCATCTGTTTGAGGCCAATGATCCACTTGTTGAGGTACTTCTGTGGTCTTTCCAGCTGTTGCAGGTGTCTTGTAAGGTACATCACAAATGGGAGTTGTACTCTATGATGGGTCTGATTAGTGATGATTAGCGGGGCACAATGAACTCTTTTTATCTGGATGCAAACCCTTTTGTGATTAGGTGGGACACATAGAAGGAGTTTCTAACCACTTTGGCAATGTGATCATCAAAGGAGAGATTACTATCTACTTGGGTCCCCAGTTCCCTTATTATGTCTTCCGTACTTAGAGGGCTACCACCTATGTGGTTGCTTGTGGGTACTTTGTTTTTTCCAAAGGGGATGACTATGCACTTTTTGGCATTTAGCTTGAGGCCATGATTTTGACACCAGTTATTCTTCTCAGTGAGACCCTTTTGGAGGATGTCTGTGTCAGCTGGAGAGTCAATTATAGCTCCTAGATTGCAGTCGTCTGTGAACTTGGTCAGCCATAGTTCTTCTGTGCTTGCCTGTACCTCTGAGAAGTATATGCCTAACAGGAGGGGTTCCAGGACTGAGCCCTGGGGAACTCCACTTGTAACCAGTTTAGAGTTGGACCTAGCTCTGGCAACTCTCATCATGTGGGTTCTGTCTGTGAGCCAGTTGGCAACCCATCTTGTGATGTAGGGGTTTATGTTCAGGCTGGTGAACTTGTCTATACCTTTCCCTCATCTACAGCCTTTTGCAGAAATCATACCTGTAGAAACTTGAAAATGTGATGCCAGGCACTGAGTAGTAGAAGATTGCTATCTGGCAAGAGTTTGGAGACCATCATTCATCGTTTACAGGAATAACCCACTTTGGGTGCCAGCATTGGTACAGCTATTATGACCTGAAGAGTTGCATGCCTGATAAGGTGGCTGAGTGGGTTTTCCAGGTTAGGGCAAGGCCACAATTCTACAGTAAGCATTTTGAAACTTTATAAATGTTTTCAAAAAATGGTAGAATAATACTGCAGTACTGTAAAGATCTGTTACATAAATGCAGTTATCTGCAAGCACAATAGTATGTATCCATGTACAGATCATTTTATATGCATGCATAAAAGATGGAAATACACAAACACATATTTCTAAACAGGCATTCATATATTTACAAATATATATATATATATATATATATATACATGAGTATGCACACACACACACGTGTATATATATATATATATATATATATATATATATATATATATATATATATATATACATTTTCACAAACATGCCTAAAATGTTCTGTAATTGTTTATTACAGAATAATGTTTTTTTTAAACTTTTTTTATTTTGTTTTCATAACAGTAAACAATTTATTATAAAACAAATTTAGATAGAATTTTTGCCTTAATAAAAGATTCAGCATCAGAAGAGGAAGCATTACTTTTCCAATTCTTAGTTGTTATTTTTCTAACTATTACTAGAATAGACTATAGAAGAGGCACTTGAGTTTTTGGAATTATCTCAGGAATTGAAATATTAAATAAAATCAAAAATATGCAATATTACATCTATCTGTCCATAGATCTTGAATAAAGATATCAATTTATTTCTGAAAAGAGTAGATGACCTCACATTCATATACCATATGCATCCAATCATTTCAGAATCACATCTCCAACATTTAATTCTTTTGATTTATACATAATATGTAATTTTATAAGGCTTAACAAAAGCTCTGTGTAAGAATTTCCAATTGAAAGTTTTCCAATATAAAGAAGATGTCGTTTTATCTACAGACTTAAATAGCATATTCTTGTTTTCTTCATTGAATTCTCCATTATTCATTTTGAGGAACAATTCCAATAGGTATTACCTGAGTATGTCAGAGCTAACCTAAGAATTCTATAAATTTGTTATGACTAGAATTTATTTTTCATTGCATTATTGTTAACATTCATTAGGAATTCCAGTATTTTATGAAATTATTTCTTATATAAATTAAATGCCTTATTTATTTTTGTGTTCAGAGAACCTCAACATATTTGTAGTATTAACCAATTCCTAGAATGATGATTATATCTAGACCTTAAGTTTTCAACAGTATGTATCTCAGTACCATTTATAATTGATGACAATAAGTATGTGCTTTTGTAAATATAGAAAATATTCTTTAATACAATAATTAGAATAATGTGAACTTCCAGAAAGAACAAAGAATATTATTTATAAAGTAAATTTGTTTAGAAGAATTTTTTTTTCCATTTACACAAAATCTTTTAAGAGCCAGATAAAAGTATTAGGAGTTATTTGCTTATGACAGGTTGTGATATGTTCATTATTTAAAGATAATATTTTTGATGTATTTGTTTCATATGATGAATGTATCCACAGTGCAATAACTTTTACAATTGCTGAAGTAGCATACAATTGAATATCAGTGAATCCTTTTCCACCATTATCCATTCACATGACAAATGCAGTGGTAGCGTTGTTGCCTCACAGCAAGAGGTTCTCTGGTTTCTCAGCTGGGATGCCTTCTGTGTGGAGTCTGCATGTCCTCCCTGCATTTGTGTGGATTTCCTCCAGGTGCTCCGGTTTCCTCCCACATCACAAAGACATGTGTTTGGAACATTTCTCTCCGGGCCTATGCTGAAAATTGGCTTCTTTCCAAGTCGGACTTTATCAGTTAACAAATGTTAAATAAATAAAGAAAGAAAGAAAAAAAATAAAAGAAATTCTTAGTTTATTGGGATGCCAAAGAAATTTAATTATACTGTTGTTTATTTTCTTCATTAATTTTTGGATGGAGACAGTACTAATGATTGCATGACAAATAATATTTTAGGAAGGATTGCCATTTTAATTAACATTAATTAGTTTTACATAGTAAGAAAGAATTTATTCCAACCTGTGACTGAACTTATAATTTTTATCTATAACCTGTTGGAAATTCATTTGTATCATTCCCTTATTATTAGACATAATGGTTATACCAAGATATTTAATTTGAGTGTTACTCCAATTGAAGTTAGAATATTGTTTGTATATTTTGATTTTTTTTTTATTATTTAATAATGTACTTGTTCTCTTGTGATTAAATTTTAAATTCAATAGCTTTTTCAAACGGTATCATAGAACTAATTTTATGTTCTAAGGAGTTTTCTGTATTTTTTATTATAAGTAAAATATCATCAGCAAAAAGTTGAATCTTTAGTTCAAAATTATGTTTTATTTTGATTCCCTAGATGTTCTTATTAGATTTAATAAAATTAGAAAAAGGTTATATTACTAATGCAAAAAGTAATGGTGATAATGGACAATCTTGTTTTGTTCTTTTTATAATTTAAAAGAGTTAGAAAGAAAATACCCTATTTTAACATGCCTATTTTAACATAAGCACAAGAGTTAATATAAAACGTTGAAATTAAGCAATTAGCTAAGCATAAAAGTTATACACTGTAAGTGATTTAAACAGATAAGGTCAATTGACTGAGTCAAATACCTTATCTAAATCAAGAGTAATGATAGAGAGTTCTTTTTTTATTTTATTTGCATAGTCTATTAGTGTATGGGTTCTTATTATATTATCTTGTACATGTCTGTTTAAAATAAACCATGTTTGACTATTGCTAATTAGTCTGGGTATTAGTAAATTGATTCTGTTGTCTAAATGGACATGAACATCTTATAGTCCACATTTATAGTCCACATTTAAAAGTGAAATAGGCATGCAGGATGAACATTTTGTAGGATCTTTATCTTCTTTTAAAATAGTTGATATGAGAGGATATGTCCATGATGGGGGAACTTCAGCAGTTGTTTTTATTTCTCTATAGACATTTTGTAATATTTTAACAGCACCATCCAGTAGTACTTTATATAATTCTGGTATAAGACCATTTAAGCCTGACACATTATTTTTTTTAACTTTTTTATTTGATCTTTTATTTCTATTAATGTGGATGGTCTATCAATCTGTTTATTTCTTCATTATTAACCTATTTTTTTATATTTTCCTCAGAAAAGTTTTAACTATTTCATCATTATTGAAGTTATTTATACTTTTATTTATAGTTTCATAAAATATTCTAATGCTCTCAAATATATATTTAATATATGTTCTTCTTTCTTTTTATGTATATGTGATATCATTTCTTTGGTTTGGTTTAGTTTATTTATTTTCTTTGATCTAATACCAAGTTTATGTAAGTTTAACAGGTTTACTTTATATGCTTGAAGTCTAAGTTTTTCCAGGTTTACAATTTCAATGTATTTTATATTTAAGTTTTTAAGTTCTGACTGACTGATCATATCATCTGGTTTTAGATTTATAAAAAGGAAGAAACTGTAAAAAAAAATCCAAAATACAAAGCCAAGACGAGAGACCAGGAAGCAGAGCACAAACTTTATCCAAAAACACACGTGCTTTAATTTCAATTTGTTTCAATTACCATCCAAAATGAGACTTCATCAGATATAACATTCTTCAGCAAACATGGAATAAATAGTGGTGATAATCAGTCACATGCCAATAATAAGCATAAGTGCAATAAAATTAAAATAAAATATATGAAACTGATCCTGAAAAACAAATAAGCTAAAAATATAAACAGAGCTATAAAATGCAAGAATATTAACAAAGGTATAAATTCATCATATTAAAGATTTCAGTTTTAAAAGACATCCAATAGATGCCAAATCATTAAAACAGGGACAGCCCACAGATTTGAAATGTAACATCCAAAACAATTCTCATTTCTCCAAAAATAATGACCAAGCTCCTCCCCTAATGTTGTGAACAACCTGTTCAATCATAAGAAATTTAAAAGAGTGTCCTTGACATTCTGAAAGATGCCGATATAGAGCATTTGCAGTTTTTTTCTTTTTAATTTTGTATTGATTTTTATACATCCTGTCTCTTAACCTACTCTCAATCTTACCAATATAAAAAGCTGAACTCTGTTGACACACTGTAGTAAATACAATACCCCTAGTATTGGAATAAAATTTACACCTCATTTTAAAAGAAAAAATATTAATATCAAAAAGTTCACCTATATAAATATATTTACAAAAGGGGCAACACCCACATTTATTCATGTAATTGTCAGGACTCACAATCTTCTTAGAATAACGTTCAAGCATCTTATGTATGACCAACCATCTGATCTCCCCTACTGGAACTTGTCCTCGGTCTGATGTGATGTATTGACATCAGAGTCTGCTTCATTCTCATATTAAATTAATATAATTTTACAACTTCTTTTCTTAGTACTTTTAATAATGACAGTTTCATAGTTAGAAATATTGTTACTAAAAATTGGGTTTTACTTAATGAGGACCAGATACTAAGTAACAAATCTGTGGACAAACCTACCTTTGAGTACAAAAAGGGACCTAATTTGAAGAATTTGATTGAACAGTGTTCTGAGAATATCGTGAGTCCTTATGATTACATTCTTATACATGTTTTTACAAAGAGGTTACCCCATCAATTGTTTAGATAGCATCATGTGTGAAGTATTTAATGGCTGGGGATCCAAATACATTCCTACTATGGATTGGCATGTGAACAATTAATTAACTTGTGTAAATATAGATAATCCATCACAATTTGCAAGAATGGAAACTGGCTTTTCTTTGGCATTATGTTTTTAATATAATAAAGATTATAAATCTATTAGGCATATTATCTGTAAATATGGAAATATGTTTAGGCAGCTTCTGAATACATTAAAAGTTTTTAAAGCTCCACCAAAGTTCATTTATAAGAAGGGTAAGAACCTGAAACATTTATTTGAGTCTAACAATAGCCTCACTAACCACCAGACTATTCTAATGTTGGAACTTATAAACATGGTGCTTGTAAACAGTGCCCATATATCAGTAATGGGGAAGTTATTGTAATTCCTTGTTGTAAGAAACAGATTAGGGTTAACTGCAATAGCACTGGTGTGGAATATATTAGTATCTGTGTATACAGTGCATTTTATATTGGGGAAACAGAGATAACTGTAAAAAACTGTGTGTATGAACACATATGTAGTTTAAGTTAAGTTTTAGTAGGATGTTTACCCCCTTATTAAACTAATTAAGTGGTAATTGATGTTTTATAGTGAATGAGTCCTATAGGTTTATAGGATGAAAGCATTCAACTTGTTTAAAAAGTACTTGGTTTATCCAGTTCATGTCTGATTTTTATGCTATTCTGTGGTGCCAATTTTGCCACCTGGCTCAGTGGATTTATATTTGTTTTTCTTGGTGACTCCTGCTGACTTTATCCCTTTCCTACATTTTCTTTCAGTTTATTAACATCCTTATTAAGTAAATGTGTTTCTTTTAGAAATACTATTTGAGCTTTATGTAACTGCAAGCATTTGAGCAGACTTTCCCTCTTTACCTCTTTACTGGATTATTTAATCAATTAATGCTACTAGATATACACTTAAAATCAGACATTTATAATAAGAATCGAAAACTTATTGTAAAATCACATTTATGTACATAACTTCTTGTATAATTCATAATCAGCAATGTGAAACCATCAGCTTATGGGTAAAACATTTAAAACAAATAAAAATTATCTAATGACATAACCCAAAAACATTCTACTATGGAATAACATATTTCAAGTTTGTTGATAAAATTCAACAAACTACCTCTCATCCTCCTCATTAGACTAACCATATCTAGCTCCTATTTATGTTTCATGTTAATGTTCCTCATATTTTTAGTACAGATCATCTTAAAAAACAACCATCATTAAATTATTACAAATGAGAAAATGTATAAAGTTGATTAGTTCAGTTTTTTCTTTTCTTTTTTTTTAATAAATGAACCAGATTGATTATCTATATTATCAACCTCTCATTATCTCTCATCTCTTATAGGGAGGATGTCAGTTGTTATTTTCATATTTGTTATTTTATAGGTCAGGTGACTGCATATTTTATTTTATTTTATTTATTACATGTAATGTAGTTGATGTAACAATCTCCTAAGTATATATCTATATACTTATCCGGATCTCTATCTGTTTCTACTTGTATATTTTTATCTTAAATTTACTGTTTTCCTCAGTTCTTTACTTTATTTATAACCCTTATATAGACTGCTGCCCAAATGAACAGTTATATTTCCTCTTATATATCTGATAATCTTTAAACTAGTTCTTCTGTTAGAATCAGTCCAATTTCTTATTTATCTGAATGTATTTGAACAGACATCTGGAAAATATTCCATTAGTATATAAATTTACAATATACACTGTCTTAAGATTTCTAAATCAGTTGTCATCAAAAAGGAACAATAACAACAGAATGCAATTTTATCAGAAGTGTCTGTCTGTAAGCTACTGCATAAGCAATTTTGCTATACTGCCAGTAATCAAAATGTTAAATAGTTCTTCTTTCGGTATTTCCCAGTTAGGGGTCGCCACAGCAGATCACCTGTCCGCTCATGATTGGCAGTGGAGTTTTACAGTGTTGAGTTGCCAGCCCAGCACCCAACCTTTCACAGAAGGCACACACACACACACACACACACACACACACACACACACACACACACACTTATACCTAAGGCTAATTTAGAGTGTCCAATCCACCTACGCCATGTCTTTGGGATGTGGGAGGAAACTGGAGCACCCGGAACAAACCCACACGACCACAGGGAGGACATGTAGACTCCTCACAGAAGGCACCCCAGCCGATGAGCAAACCAGAGAACCTCTTGCTGTGAGGTGGCAATGCTAGTCGCTGCACCACCGTGGCCGCCCAAAATTTTAAATAGTTATTAATGGTGTTAAATGCATATATATTGCTTTAAGCAGAATTATCTACTTTCACAGTCAAAACACCCTGTATTTCATGTTTTAATATTCTAACACATCACTTCCCATTCAGAGTGTGAGTTGAAAGGTCATCTTTCACTTTTTGACAGGAAGAGGTAAACTGGATAACTTATAGAATGTTTTAGGTTCCCAAAGCCTCACAAAAGCACTCATGACCGTAATTAAGTTAATCACTACATATTCACTGCCTTATTTAAATTCATATTGTATGCATCTCTTGGTCATAATAGCTTGCTGTTACCTCTTGTTTTTGTATAGTATTACATGCTGTGTATATTGTGCGTACCTACTAGAAGGCTTTGTAAATATGTTTGACTCATATCTGTCATGTTCTGTCTGTGTTATCTGGAGCTTCTCTCCCAGGGCCTCTGCTGAAAATGGACATATATCCAGTTGGACTAACCCGGTCAACAAATGTAAAATAAAAAAAAATAAAATAAAATAAAATAAATAAATAAATAAGTTGTTTTAAGATAGTATTCCTGTTAATCCAAGCCACCCACACATTCTAATCAGCCCCTCAAACTACTACAAACTGTTAAAAACAAATAAAAATTGATGCATCTTAATCTTTAAAAAGCTCTGATATGTAAAAGAATAACATTTTAATAAGTCTGCATGCATTAACATGTACTCAGCATTAATGAGTGTTCATTTTTAACCTTTGTTTTAATGCAAAATATTACCAAGTTAATTTAAACAATTAATAACCACTAATATATATCATGATAAAGCTTCATTAAAGGCATAACAGTGCTTTTAAAATCACATATGCAGTCATATGTTAATTTAATGAAGCATTCTGACATTCTTTAAAAGTGGCATAGCATTTAAACTTTTACAGTTATGTGTGATCCAGAGTCAGTTTGTAATGTTGCATTAATTATTAATGTCACTCCAATAATTGCTTTTGCATATGTAAGCCGCCACATATTTTGTACTTTAGTATGTAACTTAACATGTCTTTCTAGGATAATTTTCACATTTCAAGTATTGTGTTAGCAGCACATTACTGAACCATGTTAAGCTCTCAAAATGCAATTCAAATTAAACAAGCTTCATCTCATTAATGATTAACTAATAGTGGTATAATTGTTATAACCACTTAGACTTTATATAACATTAATATTAACATCACATATGCAGTTATATTCTCAGGGTTTTATATGAATTATTTTAGATGAAGCGTGCTGCCATTCTTTAGAGGAGACATAACATTTAAACTTGCTTAAAAAAAGACAGTTATGTGAAATCAGACTTTAAATTGTAAGGATGTCAAGTGAAGCACTGATTATTTGATATTATTTTCATATTTTCTGGCCTTTGTTGCATACTTGGGAGCCACATGTTACCCTACTAGTGGATGAATATTGAACTCTCCAGCTTCAGTCGCTTGAAGTTCAACCAGCTAACAGTTGGTGATCCTCGACTAGAAATCACTGCCAGAGAGAACTGCCACCAGTGATGCCCTTTATGGGGCAATTACCCCCTTCTTCTAGTTGGTGTGACTGTGGAGTTGGTATATATACATTTGGGGGAGTGAGGGACTTGCCCCCACATTGTGATGTGCGGGGGCATGCCCTCCCTGCAAAAAACACTTTAAAAAGTGTTTTCTTCATCCATTTTTTGTTGGATGCAGTTAGTGGATTCATAGCATCTGTGCATACATATTTGTCCACTCATATTAGAACCAGCCTTACATATGCCGTCCCATTGTTCCCTTGTAAATGTTTTTCAAATCCCTCTTCACAAGATTTTCTAACCTATTCTTATTAATTCTTATAGTTACCATGCACTATTTATATATCCTATTAATTATCCAATTTCTTTTTAAGAAACAGCTTCTCTTCTAGATTCAACTAATATCTCTACCAGCATAGGTATTTCACTTCAGACTCCCCTATCCCTTTCTATTGATCTATACTCTGATATCAATCCTTAGTGAAGAAGGCAGTTTCTGACTTGCAGTCCAAACCTTCTTGGCCCCATCCCACTTTATTACTTTTCCCTCTTTAGAGATTTGCTCCCAATACCTTAGTTCCTTTGCCATTTTCCAGTAAATTCCATTACCCTCCTGCCTATTTTATGTAACCCTAGTTGTGTTCATTTGGTTTGTTTTCATAATTTATGAAGTGTCTTTCTTAAAACCAACTGATATTCAGGATATATAAGAAAAATATGCAATGAATACTGCAAAGCACACATTTAAATGGAACAATAGAACAATGCAGTTGTAATATGTACCCATCTTCCAAGCAAAGGGAGAACCAGAAAACATGTTACAAAAAAGGAAGTAATGACAACCTTCTGCTTAGACCTGCAGTAAACAACATTAGGAATGAGTATTTTTATGAAGTAAAAATATCATAAATTAAATTAAAAAAAAATTTCCTTCTGAGTGATTTGCACTTTGTGTATAAAGGGGTCTATATTATATAACTGAAAGCGCCAGTCAGCGAACGCTCACATGAGTGAAAACGCAGGAGTTCAAAAGAGTGTTTGTGGGGTCGGTGTACAGTGAGGAGTGGGATATTTGCCCTTTCCTCACTGGAGTGCGACCTTGGAGTTGGAATGTATAGTTAGCAGGGGGAGTGCCCCCCACAATAAGAAGTTCAATCTCTGGTGTTTTTGCTCATGTGAGCGCTCGCTGACCAACGCTTTCGGTTATATAATATAGATCCTTATACAGGCACATTGTGTTGAATAAATATGAAAGCGATATGAATAGACATCTATGATAGGGAAGCATGTCTGCACTTCTTTCGTTCTTCTCTCTGTAAACGATGAGGAGAGTACTTACAATTGTTCTCAGTAGCATAGATGGTTAGTAAGGGTAACTGAGGTTGCTTGTGAGTATGCAAGCATTAAACATTCTTTGGAATAAATAAATCTGATTAAGCAAAGCATTCTGTTGCATACGAACTGAAAATTATCATTTTTAAACATTCAGAAATAAGTACTAATAAAATATAACTGTATAAGTACTGTGCTGCCATTAAAGTAATCCAGGAAAATCTATTCCAGTAACATACTGCAGAATATTTTTAATGTAAAATGTGTTTCGGTTTGATATCGTTAACCTGCTTATTAGTGCAGCATATATTCTCAATGTAAAGCACATTACCATTTCACACCTCACACCTATATGATGACTAGTAACAGTTTTCAGGAAATGTAATCCATGTAAAATGTAGCACACCTTCATATCTTACATCAATGTTAAGCACTGATAAGGTATACATTAATGTCTTTCCAAAACATAAGTGAATTTATTTTCTCCATTGCATGTGTCTCTCTTCTCTCCCTCTTTCTTTTTCTTATTTTAGTTGTCTGTCCCCGTGTCTTTCTCATTTTCTTCTTTCTTTTCTATTTATATTCCTTAAAAAGATCTAGAGACCTTAGGAGCAGTCCAATGATGTTCCTCCCAGGCCAGGATAGGTTTGCCCTCTGCATGAGCAGGGACATCCTCAAAATGGCAGGGCAAGGGCTGTGGTTCTGTAAGCATCCTGATACATTGCAGCCTGGTAAGCCATGAAACGCATAAGCTTTGGGACTTCATAGAGGATGTGGTGGAGAAACAACTTTGGCCCATGCAAGATCTTGAACAGTGGGTGCAGACTCCCTTTCTCAGTCAATGTGGACCAATAAGCCACCTCTGGACTCCACCTTCTCAACATCAGGGTCTTCTACTTAACATAGATCAGGGAGTTGAAATATTTGAGGTGTTGTGGACAGGGGTATACATGGGCACAACTTTTCATCACCTTCCGTGTTTTCTAATCGTCTGTCTTATACCCACTAACTCCCTTCCTTCACAAACACCCCTATAATATAAGAAAAATGTGAAAAATAGATGGGGTATATTCCCCACAAAATATAGAAATCTTCTTTCATACCTCCTTCAGCACAATGCTTTTGATGTGTTCCTTCTGTGTATCCATCTTTGTCATGTCTCTCATTTTTCCATCTTACATATCTCCTCCATTCCCACCTTCAATGAAATAAGACTCCCTGTCTCAGTCAGTGTGGACCATTGAGCCACCTCAAGATGCTACCCCCTCAACATCAGGATCTTCCACTTTACATACATCAGGGAGTGGAAACATTTGAGTTCCTGTGGACCAGGGTGTACATGGGCACAACTCTTCATCACCTCCCACCTTCTCTAATCCTCTGTCCTACACCCATTAACGTCCCTCCTTCACAAACTACCCAATTATATTAAAAAAAATGTGAAAAATAGAGGAGGTCTATTCCCACAAAATATAGAAATCCTTCTCTCCTACCTCGTCCAGCACAATACTCGTGATGTCTTCCTTCTGTGTATCCATCTTTATCATGTTTCTCATTTTTACCATCTTGCCTATCTTCTCCATTCTCACCTATCAATGAAATAATAAGGATGTCCACATAAGGACACACCTATTAAAAAGCATAAACCCCCTTCATATTTTTTAAAACTCATTATAAATAGCTGTAGTGCACTGGTGCCTTAACTACCTGTAAATACTTTAAGCTGACTCGCACTCAGGCATGCTCATCCATAATATGAGAAAAAAATCCATTCATCCAAGCCTTTACATTTTAACACATTGCATCCCAATTGCATATAGCATTTCTTTACCAATTTTAAACATTTTACAAAAGTAGGTATTTCCTCACAGAAGCGAAACACTTCCATAGTCATCACAAATAACCTTCAATAAGTATATCTGCATATAGACATTGCTGAACTTTTTGCAGATAACTGCTAAATAATGTGCAAACCTTGGGATTATGAATACGACTCTTAGTCTAGCTGATGTAATTCCCTGCAATCTGTTATGCAACAATTCTGCAAATTTCATTCTTAGAAATCATAAATGATTCTGAAAAAAGAGGTGATTTAAAACCAAACCTATGTTAAAGAAAATGGTAACTGCAAGAGAAAAAACAAATCTCTGATGACCACTCATCAACTCTCTTCTTAATACGTTATTACCCATAATACTTGCATTGTGTGTTTCAGTGTGCAAGTACCACTGTCTTTTCCTGGTACCACCTAGCCCTGAGCAGGTCCATAAGAAAAGCACTTTCATTGATAAAATCATTGTCGTCCAAGGTCATTCTGCTTAGTCGAACAAACTGGCCCTTCACAACACCTCTCTTCTGATAGTGTGGGTGTTCACTGATATAATACAAATACGAATTTGACATTTTTGGCTATTAGTACATTTTTGGAACTTTTTCTACTTGTTTCATTTATTTGTGTTCCTTTTGTGGATATGGAAGGGCAGCCAGATTTGAATTCAGAAGACCAAAGAAAAGGAGGGGATATCAATGAAATCCATTAGCTTGTTGGCCTATTGACTCAGTTGGTGGGACTACTCACTCCATTCAGCCAATCACTGGTTTCACTGATGTCACATTTTACTTTGCCTGGTAATCAGGAAGTAATTTGGAATGCGAACAGCAGAAGGGGCCATGAGGAGCAAATAGAGGCAAACAAGAATGCTGGGGAGGTCATTTCCACTGTTGGAAATCGAAATAGCAGCTTGGATGATTTCCCTAACATTTTTAGAACTCAACAAACTCAACAAACTCTACAAGCCGAAATGACTGTCCAAGCTGGTACATCTGTCAACAGCAACAGGCAAGTTAATGGCAACACAACCAGCAGTCAAGGTACTAAGAGACTTTTTAAAGAAATTTTAGACTGCAAATTCATTATTGTGGGTGATGTTCCTTGTTATGACAACATTAATGACATTTATGCCAACAATCTTGTTAAACTGGATGTCTGGTTAACAAAATATAAGATCTATGAAATGGACAATGACTATTTGAAACAGTGTTTACATTTGAATATAGTACATAAGGGTCTAAGAGTACGTAAATACTTTAACAATGTTATTAATGGCTCTGACTTTCATAAGGATCTTGTAGCATCATTTGACAAATGTGGTTTTGATAATAATAAAAAATAATGAAAATGAGATGAATAATATTTACAAATTGATTGAGCATACCAACAACAATATTATTAGTAATTTAATGTTCACTATTGAAGAAAAAAAGGAGAAATATCTTGATTTGTTGGGAACGATTGATTTGAAGTGTAAAGATGTGCATGTTAGAAAGATGAGAAAGATAGACAGGGATTTGAATGAGTATAAATAGAATGTGCACTACCCTAAACCAAAGCAGTTTGGGAGGCACAAGGTCAATGATAATTTTAATAGGGAAAGAATAAATAATGTTGTGACTACTGGGGTAAATAATGGTGTTCCCTTTAAATTATGGGAACCTTTGGATTTTCCTTCTACCTGGAGATCAGAAAGGTTGAGGAAGAAAAGACCAGTCAGCTACAGATACAATGCCTGGACAGGGCAACAGGGAGCTTATTAGAGACGGGGCATGAAGTTGGAATGTTCAAGGATGGCCCTAAATTAAGTTGCAATGATTTTAATATTTTTAATTATAGTAATATTGATGTACATAAAGGCCATTTTCTATTTGTTTTTAAAGGCATTCACTTTTATTCCCAGGATAGAGACTGATGTTTTAGCTTATTGGTTGATTTTTAATTATTTATATGAAAAAAGAACTTAGAATTATTTTTTAATGGTCAGGAAAGATCCAACACGTGCAACAACGCCTTGATTAGGAAAAGTACTTTTAACCCACCTTTGCATCTGCAATTAAAAAACTTTGAATGTACGGTGGAAAATAAATTAAGGCAAGCATTAAGCAACAATAAAGTGACTCCGAACTTGAGAAAGAGAGAATCATATTGGAAGAATGTAGGAATAACAAAAATTTAAGGATTATGAAACCGGATAAGGGTTGGGGTCTTGTTTTAATGGACAAGATCACACATGAGAGCAAAATGATGAAAATTTTGGGTGATGTCAATCAGTACATGAGGGTATCACTGAATGAGGTAAATATTGCCTACAAGATAATAAAAGTTTGTTTAAATGATTTGCTTATTGAGAGGCTTACAGATAATGATACTTATAACTTTTTACATGTTGAGAAACCCAGAGTTCCCTCTATATTTGGCATCCCTAAGGTCCACAAGGATGTGAACAACCTACCCTTAAGGCCACTAGTCCTTGCTCAAGGTTCCATAACTGCTCCTTTTCTAAGTTTGTTGATTCTAAGCTCAAAAAATTGTCTATGGGGGGGGGGCAGATGTGCTTAAGGACCCATGGGACCTTTTGAGTAAGTTACACACTGGTCTTTATTTGGATAATCTTACATTTATTTCAGTTGATGTGATTGATTTATTTTCCTCAGTACCACATGATGTGGGTCTTGAATGGCTGGAAGAGGTTTTAAGTGATAACAATGATATATATATATATATATATATATATATATATATATATATATATATATATAATGACTTTCGTACCTGCTTAATTTTAATGGATGTGATTTTTAAGAACAATTTTATATTCTTTGAAGTCGACTATTTTAAGCAATTAAGGGGTGTTGCTATGGGGGCCCATCGTGCCCCATGTATGCTAGCATTATACTTTCCTAAGAAATTCATGTTCAGCTGTGATTTTAGGTGTTGTTAGAATTTTTATGCCTGTTTTTTGGATGACATATGTCTATTCTGAGTAGAATCTGAAAGTAAGTTTTTAGAATTTTTTAATTATTTATCAAACACCACTGATTTTTTAACTCATTCCCTCCAGTACAGCTCTTTTGAGTGTGTACACATCTATCAAGGTTTAACCCCACACTAAACTACTTGAGGTCATTATTATTATCAACTTAAATTTGATTGTCAGATCACAACTGCATCAAAAAGACAAATCAAAAATGGGCCTACTTTATAGATACAAAAAAAAAATCCTCACAAATGAATCTAAACTCTCACTAGCACAAGCCTATCTACTTCCCACCCTAATATACACTGCCCCAATCCTTACAAACCTACAAACATATCTCTTGACTAAACTTGAACAAACATACAATAAAATTGCAAGATTTGATGCTAATTTATCCTACTGCTGTCACCATTGCCTATCACTAAAAATTCTTGCTGGCTTGAACTACACCATCAACTCCTTTTGCTACAACTACACCTGACTCACTCCATCCTAAACAAACCTCACTCCTGTCCTGTTCTCCCAACACTCATCAGCCCCTAGACTCCTAACTATACACTCCACAGCTCAGGCCAACACCTCCTCCAGATCTACAAACCTATGACAACCATTGGCAAACTGCTCTATGACTACTCACTAGTCAATGCTTGGAACAAACTCCCTCTATTTTTAAGATCAAGCTCTAACTTAAAATGCTTCAAACAGAATTTAAAAGACTATCTACTAAATTATTGGACCTGCTCTTGCACTCACCTTTCTTAATCAACCTGATCTCTTTCCTAACCCTCCCTCCATTTTAATTGTCTTTTCCACTCCATCTCTCTTCCTCCATTCTACCCTAATATTCATTATACCAAAAATATCTTATTCCTGTTGAACTCTTCAACAATTTCTTTTTCTTTTATTTACCTACCTCCTGCTTCATAATTGCTAGCAACTGTATTTTGGTGTAGCTGTTGCAAGAAACTTTATTGCAATTATTGTTGTACTTTTTTATACTTCTACTGTTTCTATGTCCTAAGGAGAAAATAATTAGAAATATAGTAAAACTGACTGTTAGTCTCTTTTTACTTTATGTACCATTTTCAAATTACATGTAACTTTCGTTTGGAGCTTTTCTCCTCAGGTCTCTCCTGAAAATGGGCATCTGCCCAGTCAGACTAACCTGGTCAACAAATACCAAATAAATAAATAAATACATAAATAAATAATAATCAGAAAAGCAGAGAATTTTTTTCAAACATTACAGTGACAACATTTTTATTGTTTGATAAAATGAAGATATACAGATGGTAATGTATTGTGATCATCCCTGTTTCTGCACATCAAAATATTTAAATAGATCCTCAGTAGATATGAATAAACTCAAAAAGTATATCAAATATTTAGATGGCAGGACACAGATTTAAGGTCATACACTCTGCAAGACACCTTATTAGCATCATGAGTTGTATGTTTGTTTCTTTCGGCTTTTCCCGGTTAGGGTCGCCACAGCGGAACTCCGGTCCGCTAATGATTGGCAGTAGATTTTGACGTGCTGGCTTGCCAGGCCTAACGCACAACCTTCAACGAAGGAACGCCCATTCACACATGTCACCACACAGAAGATGCTCTAACTGAGAATCGAACGGGCAACGTCTAACTGTGAGGCGACAACGCTACCTCAGCACCACCACCGTGGTTATTAGCATCATGACTAAAACAAAATAATTGCTACTTGGGATCATAGGATCATAGGACATTACTAGGCTATTGGCCCTGAGGCCCTTACAAGCCTAGCCAAGAATTTAGCCCATGTTCCAACAAGTCAGCACCTTATACCACTGTCCAGCAGGGATGCAGGTGGAATCCCAGGGGTGTATTTTCTATTCCCCATCCAGTTATCCAGGTCGCACTTAAAACTAGTTAATGAGGTACTCTGCTTGACTTGGAGAGAGAGAGAGTCTATTCCACAAAAGGGGTGTCTCTGGGACACCAGCAAATCCTATTGATGTCACAGACCAAGTTGAGGTCACTTGTGCAGGTTTCCTGAGTGGAGCTTGAACTGCACATATGCAGCAGTCCCATCAAGGCGTGGTCAGAGATTGCTCTGTATGCAAGAAAAAGGTCACCTCTGATGAGTCTGTAGGAGACTGAGTAGAGGGACAGAGCCTTTAGCCTATCTGTGTAGGGTAGATGTTTCAGGCCCTGGATTCTCCTGGTGAGGAACCTCTGTGATCTCTCCAGGTGCTGCATCTGCTTTGTGAGATACATGTCGAAAGGGGCTTTGTACTCAATAATGGACCTTAAGGTAAGAGTACATGGATCTTATGACAATCTTGCCCCTGGATAAGATACTCTTATTAATGAAGTTAATTACATCCATGATAATCCACTCCAAGGCCTTGCAGATCAGGCTAGTTAGGCTGATGGGTCTCTAATATCCTGGATCAGTGGAATGCCATCTTTGTGCAAAGGGATGACAGTAGCTGTACTCCACTCAGCTGGGATGAAGCTGGTACTCAGGCTTTGCTTAAATAGGCTGCCTAATGGTGCTGCAAGTTCCTGTCTGAGTTCATGTAGGATGCAGCCTGGGATGTTATTGGGTCCCATGGAGGCTGTATTTTTTGCCTTGGAGAGAGCAGTGATGACTTGCTCCCTAGAGATAAGGGGAGGAGGGCATGTTTTGGGGATTTTCTGATTTACTGATGGGGGGCAAAGGGATGACATTTTCACTGAACCTGTCTGTCAGCAGGTTGGTTATATCTACAGCATTTTTGTATGTGGTGTCTTTGACCACCAGTTCTGAGCAGTGGGTGCTTCCTTTGAGATTGCAGATATATGTGAAGAAGGCCTTATGACTGTCTTTAGTAGATGTGACCGGTTTGGACTTGAAATTTGCTTTGGAGGATTTCACTAGTGCTCTTATTTGCTTGCTCAGGCTAAGGGGAGATTGTTTCCAATTAGACACCTGCTCCTTCTTGGACCTGGACAGCAAATTATTCATTTTATTATAGAGTTTATTTACAGCAGATGTCCACCCAAGTTTACTTTTCCTTGAGGAGGAGAATTTCACCCTGTTGGGTATACCTGATTTAAAGCATCTAAATAAATGATCATATAGTACTTTGGTGTAGGTTTGGACATATGTGCCAGTTCCTATGGAGGGGGAGGGGGTTGTGAATCTGTTTATACCTTCAACTCAGGAGGTTGTAATCAGTTTTGGAGAAGTTTTTTGTTTGACCCTAGCTGGAGAGGGTCTCTTTTGTTTGGGTATGTTTTTGTTGAGGACCTCTGCATAATGTGGGGGTGTGTTGTGTAGGTGTGGGTGGTGTTTGAGGTGTGGTGTTTGTGCTGACAACCTTCTCAGTGCCAGATATACTGGCTTGTGAGGAGAGATCAATGACTCTAGGTTCTTGATGTAATTGCATCTCTCACAAATTGTGTTCCTAGGTGGTAGTAGTAGAGGGTTGTCTGTGTACATGAGGCAGTTGCTACACTGTCTCAGGATGCCCATATCAAGCTGATTGGCAGAAGAAAGTACAGGAAATTGCCCATCCATATTTGTCAGACACTGCGGAAGAGAGGCCAGAGAGAGCTAAGAGGGTAAAGGGTGGAAGGTCTAAGAGAAGTGCTATTAGGTAATCACACAAGTGCTACTAAGGGAAACTTTTGTAGCTGGAATACCTCAAAAAGGGTTAAGAACCATGCAGCTGCAGCTCTGGATGCAGGAAACCTGTATCTAGACAATGCTAATTAATTTAAGGTTAAGAACACAGTAACAAACAAACAAAAGAACAGAACTCACAGTATGAAAAATGCACTAAACAGTAACAAAATGCAGTAAAATGCAGTTAAACACTAATAAATTGCAGTAGATAGAAATGAAATATAGTTAATCAGTAAATTGCTTTAAAACACTGCAAATGTGATAAATTAGCTCACAATGACACCAGTAAAAACAGCTCAAATAAAGCAGCAATTCAGTAGAATACTTTCATCAATTTAATAAGGCTACCGACAAGCAGCAACAAATGCGGAAAACTAAATGCAGTTGAACTCCTAAGCACAAGCAACAAAATGATGTAGGAAGAGGCACTAATTGGAAGAGGCACAATCTTTTTAATAGAAAGTGAGGAGACAGAAGATAATTTAAGGTTGAGAATCTATAGGGGTGGGCCTTGACAATTTATCTCACTGTATACAGTAGAATGAGCTGATGTAATGTGATGTGACAGAGGAGAGTGTCCAATATCAAATTTATACTAGAGGCGGGCAACTCAAAGCCACCAAGCTTTAATACCACAACAGCAGCTGGGTGGGTGGTCACAAGATCAGAACAGAGATTAGGATTGAATTCACTAAGTCTAAAAAAACAGTTGCATAGTTTAAACAGATATGCAGCAAATGTTTTAGTAAATCAGAAGTCAGGAAAACAGTTGAAAATAAGCACTTACCTTTTGGAGTCTCACAGCAGATCAATGACAGAAGGCCTATCTCACTGCAGCTTTGAGAAAACAAGTACAAACTGGTTTAAACACTGGCTATTTAAAGCAGAGAAACAGAAACCAGACAAATTACTGAATCAAAAAAAAACACAGCCTTTCAATAATGATTCTAGCTAGATCAGACCAGACTGAACCCCCCTTCCACAAAGAAACAGCTAGGCCTCTCTAGACAAAAGATTTCAATACAAGCTCCAAAGGTCACAAACAGTAGTAGATATTCAGCTCTATGGTAATGGTTTTCAAGTACAACAACAAGTAAAAAGAACAGAACAGACAAACAAAAAGGTGACAGACATAAGAACAGAGGAAAGGATTGAATTCACTAAGTCTAAAAAACAGTTGCACAGTTTAAACAGATATGCAGCAAATGTTTTAGTAAATCAGAAGTGCAGAAAACAGTTGTAAATAAGCACTTATCTTTACCAGTCTCACAGTAGAGCAATGGCAGAAGGCCTAACTCACTGCAGCTTTGAGCAAACACTTGATGATCTGTATGACTTTAAAAGGGCAACTGTTCTTCTGATGAACTGTGTAGTCCATTTGTGTTTAATGATACCTACCTGTGTCCATGACCATTATTTGGCAGATGATATTTAATGGGGTTCACCAAAATAAAATTAAAAAGTTTATAGATGCAATGCAGAAAATATATCGGTTGATACAAAGAATAACATTCTTTGTAATGTTACAGTGGAAGCAATAGTCAATGGTAGATTGGGGAGGCCATTGATGATATCTAAATGGCTGATAACACATTCATTTATTCATTTCCATATGAATTTCTTCTGGGACAGCTCCCTTTCTTGTCATCATTTGTGAATGTCCTATTACATGTGTCACAGAAGAAACAACCTGGACAGTCATAAGTCACTGCACAGTAGATAGAAAATCATACATCACATCCAGAGTCTCAACATCAGCTCATAGTTTGAAGGCTGTAGTTACTATCTCAATGAGTCCAGCAATAAGCCAGCAACTAAGTCACTACATTTTGTAGGAGTGACAGTGTGCTTCTGAGTGGGTATGACAAATGATAGGAAATGTATCGTTTGTTCTTACATCTCAGATATTTCCAAAGTGATGATACCAACAAACCAGAAGTCCATAGAGCTTTCAAGTATACAACTATTTTGCAGCGCTTATAAGCATTGAAAAAACATCATATACTCAAAAGCTCCGCTGTTTATTGTGTTGTTTTAATAACATGTTGAATGTTGGACTTCTGGTTTGTTTGGTATATATCCAAAGTGCTAGTAGACCAGATGCAAAACTTAGTAATTTATCTTAGACTCCATCAGATCAGTGACCTAGGCATAAACAATCAACAGATAATGAGTATCAATCTCAGATTGAATACAGAAGCCTGGGTGAGGCCATGAAAAAACAACTAGATTTAGACAGTAATGTGGTTCCCTGCATACTCCTTTATGTCAGAAAATTCACCATTCTAAAGCAGTTTTTCCAGAGGGCAACTCTGGATTGTCTTTACAACAGTTAACTCCTCAAACCTATGTTGACCAGTCAGTGTCTGACTAAAGGTAGCTTCCAAACTTCTTCTATGAAAAAGTATGAACCCCTTCTAAATAAATACATGCAAAAAAAGCAAAAAAAAAAAAAAAAAGAAAACAAAACTCCATGAAATCAAGAAAAGGGAGTTGAACAAGTGGAAACACTGAACAATATGAACTGTTAGCAATATCCTGTGTTATTATGGCTAAATATAATAAGGAATAAGTTTATAAATAAATCCTGATATTGATATACAGTACTTGCCAACAGATAAAAAATGCTGGCACTCAAGTTAATGAAAAAGAAAGAAAAAAATAACCATTAACAACGCAAACACCTGTCCAGCACTGAAACATATCCAATTACGAAAGAAAACTATATTGGTCTCCTTTTGCCATTACTAAACTATAGCCATCATCAACCCGCCCCAACACACACACACATACTCACAGACACTTTACAATTGCAAACATAACCTCATTATACTATACTGCACCTCCCATTACAAACACCAAACAAATAAATTCAACACATAATCCTACACATACCCAAAGAAACACACTCAAATTTTTCTTAGAGTCTTTACCCCCACACTCCCAACATGGAGGGCAAAGTTTCTATAGTGTGTGTACGTATAGAAATATATATATATATATATATATATATATATATATATATATATATATATAGGTTCACTACATATACTCGAAAACCCATAATCCCGATGACCGGAATCCTGAGCCCACAATACCTATAGACCATAAACTTGAAATAACACAATCTTGAAGCCCAAAATATTGAGTAAGCAATTCCCGGCTCTATAAGCACATAGAACACTGTGAATATTCATTATATAACAGGAGTGTCACCTGCGTAATCCCGTACAATGGCTGATGTTGCAGACATGGCTGATGAACATTATGATGTGCCGGGAGGTATGGGCGAGCTTTACCCAAGACTAAAATCACAAAAATGCAAGGAGGTGCTTATTATCAAAGGTTATATACACCATCTGGAGAGGAAATCAGACAGCAGATGGTATTGGTGCTGCAAGTGGAAATAGAGGAACAGCTGTAGAAGCAGAATGGTGACAGAATCCCTGTCTGAAGGTGAGAGGCTGCTAAAGTTAATGCCACTAAACCATGTGAGGGATCCACTAGAAGTTGAAAGGTATAACATGTGTGGTAGTCTCAGGGAAAAGGCTGCGATGTCCAGGGATACCCTGTGCTTGTTAGTGGACCATGCTATGGCATCATCATCCTTAAGCTGTGTACCTAACCTGCCTAATAGGAAGCAGATGTTGCAGCAGATTGGGCGTGTACAATGTAAAACCACATCTGCAACTCATATACCCAACTTAACTCTGGAGTCCTTGGATTTCAATAAGTTCCTGTTGCAATTGAGGGAGTTTCTGGTAAAACGGGCTGCAGATCCAGCATCGGGAACACATGCAGTTATGTTCAGTACGTTAAACAATCTGCATGACCTGAGCGTGGCAACCATCTGGTTGATGGACGGCACATATTTTTGCAAGGGCGCTGTATGCCGTCACTTGTACAGCATACACGGCATTGTAAACTGTTGTGGTTACAGTAAATGTGTCCCTTTTATCTATTGTTTAATGTCTAAGAAATCCCTACGTGCATATAATATGTTATGGCACTGTGTACTTTACCTATTTGCCTCCCAGAACTTTACGCTGTCTCTGCAGCATATCTTATGTGATTATGAGGTTGCCACTATTAAGAGTGTCAGACTTAACTTTAGTGATGTGACAGCTAAGGGTTGTCTATTCCATTTTGGCCAGAATATCTGGTGCAAGGTTCAACAGTTGGGATTGGGCTCATTGTACAATAAATGTCATATGTTTCAATTGGCTGTTAAGTCTCTGGTAGGACTGGCTTTCCTGCATGAATCAGAGGTTATTGCAACATTTAACACACTAAAGGATTCCTTCCCTGAGGAGGGTAGGACGTTATCAAATACTTTTCTGACTGGTATATGTTGGGCCATGTCCGTAAATTTACAACAAGATCAACAACAATAACACTGTTCCTACAGCTATTTCCTATAACATTTTGAAATATTGCAGAGCTCAACAGGTTATTTTTGCCATGAACCCAAAACTCTGTAGAGTCATGGCATAACCATCTAAAATGTCTCCTAGGCAACAGGGCTACTGACCTATCAGTGTTGATGATGTGCTTGACTAAGGAACAGACCCGTGTGGACGGTTTATGTGAGCGTCTTGCTGCAGGATATCCACCATCACCAAAACGAAGGAGGGTACTTGACAGGCAAAACAAATTCCAAACTGTCCTGGATAACCAAGATGAGTACACCTCTGTTGAGTTTGTGAAATGTATTGCTCGACTACTCAAAATGTGATGCAAACTGTGCTGTTGTAGCATTATGTGTGCATTTCTGTGTGTCTTGTCGTGGTGATGTGTTACACATCTGAGGTGCTTTGCTGGGATTATTGCATTTATGTCTTGGAAGACGCTGAACGCCATAGAAAGTATCGGTGTGTGGGGATTGGAATGAACCTATAACATTGTCAGTTCTTTTGTTTTGTTTCCTGCTACACATCCGGGTGTATTAGCACAGGACTGGTTTTGTGGTGTTAGTATCGGATATATCACCTCACGTTTCAGCCATTGGAAGCACGATTTCGATATTTTGGGCTGATTGTATGTTGGGCTTCGGGATTGTGTTATTTCAAGTTTATGGTCTGTAGGTATTGTGAGCTCGGGATTCCGGTCGTCGGGATTATGGGTTTTTGAGCATATGTAGTGAACATATATATATATATATATATATATATATATATATATATATATATATATATATATATGATATATATATATGATATATATATGATGCATGTATACTAACTATAACAGGAACTGATGAAATGTGATATCAATGGGTAGTGACACTTCTACTCATTGAGAAACTGCATAGTTGACCAGTTCATCTACTTCCATAATTACAATGCAAGATCAAGAGAAAATTCAAAATAATTACCCTTTTTTCCTAAGTATAAAGTAGGGCCTGAAAGATGAAGGGTATAAAATACTAGTGGCAGAAGCAAGATAATCAACAAGTGTTGCAAAGCACTTGAGATGTTAGATTCAAATAATGTAAGATGTTTCTACAAGCCAAATAAAAATTATGTAAGTAAAATGGGAGCTACAAAAGACTGTAGAACAGTAAATCTCAGACAATAGTTCAACCAAAGTACATGGTTGGAAAGTTGTTAAATTAACTATGTGCTGAAATACATTATATCCCCACCAAATCGCAATACAGATAGCTAAGTTAGAGACTACCACTCCTCTGTAGTGATACATTTGCCAGTAGTGTATTTTTGAAGGAAGATAATCCAAGATTACATCCACCGCATTACCTCAAAACTATGTCAGTCACCTATTATTAAGCAAGCATGTGCAGGTCTAGTGAATGCATTTGTTATAAACATCCACAAGAGACACCACCCAAATCTGTCAATGGCTCCAGAAAAAGAGTAGGAAAGCTTCAAGCTGTTTCAAAGCAAGACTGAGAAATATCAGAAACCAGCAGCAGAAAACACACATATGCATCACATCAGTATGTAAAGTTCCACAGATGCAGCTAAAAAAAAAAAACAGTTACATTAAGCAGCCATTGTATTGTCACCATAACTTATTGTTAAATAGCAAACTAGCATACAATCCTCTGCTATTACTGGAGAAAAAGTATTCATTTTTGAGGGACAGATTCAGAGAAATGGAATGAGTATGCTACAAAAAATGTCCATTGTGACATTCTGAGATAACTGAAGGAAATTACATGACCACATATATAGTTCTGCATTCTACAGATAACACTGTTGCAGAAAATGCATTCAAATAAATGGAACAAAAAGATGAATATAGACTGGTTTACTATTCACAAGTGAAAAAGTAACCATTACTAATGGTAGCAAACTTGGTGGTAACTGTTCACAGGAACAGGGCTACTCTATATACAGACAGTGCTGCTCGGGACAAGTATATCTCCATTGTTATCTCACTCAAACACACACACACACACACACACACACACACACTCAAAAAACTTATTGCTACATATATGGATATGTGAGTTTGTGTTTGCATGTGTGTGGGTGTATGCATGTATGTGTGTGCCTGTGTAACTGAAACTATACAAGTGACTCTTAGTCTGCAAACTAAATGATACATCACGATTGAGAATACCCCACAACAGTCCAGTTGTCTGGTGGACACACAGGTGATATGATGCAACACTGCCTGTGGACTGAATGTACTGTTTGCAGTATTGGAAGTAGAGCATGGCAGCCTGTGTGCTTCACCCATGGCTGTGTGTGGGTCACTATTTAGTGAGCCTCTGATTTTTGACCATAAAACTATCCCATCTGTGTTATTACTGCACTTGTTGGATACACCACCACCTAGTTCCGACAGCCTGTGTGTTCTGCATGGTCTGGATTGCATATCTTGCACTGCTGCAGCTCCGGTGATATAAATCTGCACAGTGCACAATTTAGTGTGTTGTGTCTGCTATGCAAACCCCGTTGTCCATACCACAGACAGCTAGGCTATGGTGCTTTCCAAATCACTGCCTTGCTTTCCAGCCTTATATCTGTAGAAGCACCTTTCCTGTAGCACACTGACTGTGGTAGATATCAGTGGACTTCTAAGTATGGTTCTCTCTTTAGGAATTCAGATGACTATAAGGTCACTGTGCAGCTCCTTGTGTGGTGTACAAAGGCTGTCTTTGAATCCTGAGGAATATGTGTTTTGCTTATTAGCTGTCAGTTCTTTGTCAAATTACTAATGTCTGACACTTCTCTGATGAAGTAACCTAAGGATGGATGAAGAGTGAACTCTTGAGTCTCATTTGCCACAAGTTCAGCCCCCTGAGGATTAAAGATTCCCCTCAGGTAATAAATAAACTAACTCAGGATGCTTTTTCTAACATTGAACTATGGATGAAAACAAATCACCTAGCACTCAACCCCACTAAAACCAAATTAATGATATTCACCCCCTCTAAACTCAACTCTCTCAATACAAGCTCATTCTCTATTACTAGTGAGAATAACACTCCTCTGGAACTAGTGACAGAGACCAAATTACTTGGAGTCCAAATTGATAACCAACTAAAATTCAACTCCCATTTACAACCAAATATTAAAAAAAACCATCAAAAACTAGGGATGCTCTATCGACAAAAAAACTACCTTACAACTGCCACTAAAATCACTCTCTCTACTTCCTTTCTTATTCCCTCCCTTCTGTATGGAGCTCCACTACTAACTAATCTACAAATCTCCCTGAAAAAATAACTTTCCTCCTGCTACAATAAAATCGCCAAGTTTGCTCCCAACTAAAAGTCTTACACCCACCATTGCTCCTCTCTCCAACAACTAAAATGGCTAGAACTACCCCATCAGCTCTCCTATACAAAACTATCCCTTGCTCATAAACTTATTTTCAACCCCTCCGTCTCTTCTGTGTTTAAAATGCGCATACCTGATAGAACATTAAGGTCCAACAACCAAAATCTATTAGAAGTGTACAAATCAACCCGTCCACCTGGCAAATATCTTCTCTCACATGGGTTAGCTCGCCTCTGAAACTCTCTACTTTCATCTATCCATACTATCTCTAACCAGTTTATGTTCAAAAAATCTCTTCATTCACATCTACTTTCCCGGTGGGAATGCTCTTGCTCCCACCCTACTTAACTACACTGAATATCCCCATTTCCCCTTACTCCTGCTACACCCTTGATTTCTCTCTCTCATTATCCATAACTCCCACTTCCCTGTTTATTACTACTGAATATGTAAGAATACTCTACATTCTCATATGTTGAACTCTCTTTATGAAATAACTTTAGTAGAATTTTGAATTTATGTATAATCCCTTATAATCTGCCATCAGTTTTTTAACACTTACATTAATTGTAATTGTTGTGCATTGCATTTGTATTTGCCTACTGTGACTTTAACAATGTTTAAGTATGTCTAATACCTACTGTAATCTATATTGTCTGGAGCTTTTCTCCCCAGGACTCCATTGAAAATGGGTTCATTTTGGCCCAATGGACTATCCTGGTAAACCAACTACAAATAAATAAATAAATAAATAAATAAAATATTGGTGAGTTCTGAAGGAAGTGATGCCCTTTTGGGAGTAGTTTCCCACTTCTTCAAGTTGGTGCAACCATACAGTTGGTATATATATATATATATATATATATATATATATATATATATATATATATATATATATATGGGATCCATACAGATGCTCGATTGCATCTTTCATGGAATACCAATTTGGTGAGCATACTTGCATGAAAGTGCTATTCACCAAAGCAACATTTTCACGTAAGTCTGCTTGTTGTTCCAGTTGTACTACAGTGCGGTAAGGGAAAATTCCCTTTTCCCCACTGTAGTGCGACCTCGGAGTGAGAATATTAAAGTAGGGGGTGTGGGTGGCACAGCCCCCCACATTGTGGGGTGCAGGGAGGAAGTAGATTTTGTCTTGTTTTTTTTTACATACTTTAACGACAGCGCTTTTTCGATTAAAGCGCTTTTGTTAAAGTGTGTTCGGTGGTAATGGATTCGGGCTTTTGATCTTTCATTCAAAAGTCCTAGATCCATACATGTATATATGTATATATATATATATATATATATATATATATATATATATATATACATACACACACATATATATATATATATATATATATAGAGAGAGAGAGAGAGCTATAGATATAGATATAGATATATGTATGTATATAAATATATATTTAAGTTTGGGGGTGTTCATAGGTTCATAGGTTCATACTAGGCTATCTGCCCTAGGGCATTTATAAGCCTAGCCAGAGTGTGTGTGGCTTTCACCACCTCTTAGGATGAGAATACTATACCCATTAGTTTGCTGTGCCTCTGTCCAGCAGTGACACAGAGATGATTCCCGGGGTAAACCTACGATCTCCCATCCACTCGTCAAGATTTCTCTTGAACAGAGTCAGTGAGGGGCTCTGCCTCACATGGACTGGGATTCTGTTCCATAGTGTAGGGAGTCTCTGGGTGATGAATCTGTCCCTCCAGCACGTCCTATTTATATCCGTGTTGAGGTTTAAGTCTCTTGCTCTCGTGGCTCTGGTGGATTTGGATTTTTTGAGGTAGAGCATGTCCATTAATTCTGGGTTGGACATGGCCTTGCATGTCAGGCACAGATCACCTCTGAGCAGACGGTATGTGACTGAATAGAGCTGGAGTTTCTTCAGTCGGGCAGCGTATGACATATGTTTGAGCCCCTTTATCCTTTTGGTGAGGAACTTTTGGGGTCTTTCCAACTGCTGCAGGTGTCGGGTAAGGTACATTCCGAATAGGGCGTTGTACTCAATCATTGGTCTGATAAGTGAAGAGTACAGGGGTACAATGACCTCTCCTGATCTGGATGTGAATCCCTTCATGATCAGGTGGGCAATGTAGAAGGTCTTCCTAACCACTTTGGCAATGTGAGTGTCAAAAGAGAGGTTACTGTCAACTTGGGTCCCCAGGTCCCTGATAATTTCTTCCATGTTTAATGGATTACCACCTATGTGGTAATTAGGGGTTACCTTGTTTTTCCCAAAGGGTATGACTATACATTTTTTGGCATTTATCTTAAGGCCATGGCTCTGGCACCAGTTATCCATTTCTATGAGACCTCTCTGGAGGATGTCTGTGTCTGATGGAGTGTCAATTATGGTGCCCAGTTTGCAGTCATCTGCAAATTTTGTCAGCCACAATCCCCCTATGTTTGCCTGCACTTCAGAAAAATAAATGCCGAACAAGAGGGGGCCCAGGACTGAGCCCTGTGGGACACCGCTCGTGACCGGCTTAGAGTCTGACATGGCACCAGCAACTCTAACCCTGTGGGTTCTGTCCTTGAGCCAGCTTACAACCCATCTTGTGACATATGGGTTTACATCTAAGCTGGTGAGCTTTTCTATGATGCCCGAGTGGGGTATTGTGTCGAACGCTTTTGCTAGGTCAAGGTAGGCTGTGTGAACTGCCTTACCCTCATCAATGGCCTTAGTGACTGTTTCGAAAAAGTCGACCAAGTTCAAGAGGCAGGATCTGCCCTTGACAAAGCCAAATTGGGTAGGATCCAGTGTCTGTAGGTCCCCAATGTCTTTATTTATGAGTTCCATTATGATCCTCTCCATAGCTTTGCAGACAAAGCTCATCAAGCTTATGGGGCGGTAATTTCCAGGGTCCGTAGAAGCACCGCCTTTGTGGAGTGGGACCACAGTTGCCGTACGCCATTCTTTGGGTACGTATCCTGTAGTAAGGCTAAGATTAAACAGCAGCCTTATGTGTGGGTTTAGTTCCTCATTGAGTTCGTGTAGCACACAGCTGGGGACACCGTCCGGTCCCATTGATGCTGTGGTTTTTGCTTTAGAGAGAGCAGCTCTCACCTGGGCATCTGAGATGTTTGGGAGGCTAGACTCTGGTGGGATAGATATTTCTCCTTTTGGGGGGGAGGGAGAAATTTGCACTGAACCTGTCTGCCAGTATGTTGGCAATGTCTGTGGGTTCAGTGATTTTTGTATCTTTTTGGACTAATTCTGAGCATATCTGGGAGTTTCCACCCAGGTTTCTAACATAGCTAAAGAAGGCCTTATGATTGTCTTTTGTGTCATTAGCGATTTTTCTCTCAAAGTTGGCCTTGGATGATTTTATGAGTGATCGTAGTTTTTTGCTAGTAGTGATCAGAGATGCCTTCCCTTTTAGGGATTTTGCTCTGTCATGTAGTAGCTTTCTCCTCTTGTTGTAGAGTTTGTTTATGGCTGGGGTCCACCAGACCGGGTGCCTGCCTTTGGTGGAAAGGGTCTTGATTTTATTAGGGATTGCTTGATCCATACATTCCTGGAGGTGTGTGAGAGGTTTTATGGCCATTTTTTCACAAAGAATGCAGTTTGGGGATCCCAGTCCTCAACAACCTGAAATTGACCACTCATAGTTAAGGCATTTTCATGTTCTTATAATTTTCTAAAGTTAGCATGAGCAGAGCAGATGTAATCATCTCTGTGAGATGTGTCATAGATAACAAACAAAGAAGACAGCTAACAAAATGCAGAGCAGAAACTACATACTAAAATATCCAAGCTATGGTGGTAACATGCAGTCTACCCTTCTTGAGATTCAGACATAGCTGATGTGGAATATGCAGTGACATCCATTTAAAGACCATCATATGCATTATATCTGAGGTAATCTGGATCACCAGCCTACACAGAATGCTCACCATGAAGGAATCAAACAGCAATTTAATAACAATAAAAAGTACTTTTACAAATTAAGAATGAGGCATTATGTTAAACATCATTGCAGCACATCCTTTAACATTTTTTTATTACTCATCAGACTAAGATTTGTGAACCTTTTCCTGCTTGAACAGGGGTTGAAATCGTTTAATCTTTGCTATCTTATATAAGACTCTCTGCATAATGTGTCAAAAAAACCCATTTCAAAAATGAAAACTGTAAATGGTAGTGTATGCAGACTATAGTAGCTTCTCTTCTGTGCTATTAGGAAAATATTCCATTGTAGACTATGTTATTTTATTGGGTACATTTTCATACACCTACACCATTTGCTTGTTTGTCTAAATAGACAGGTAGGACAGAATTAATTACCCAAACACTTATATAAATCAGCTTTCATGATACAGTTCTCCAGTGCCAACATTGCAATATTAACTTGCAAGAAAGCTTACCCACATGCTGTTTTCATAGCAAACACAACATAGTTGGAGCAGCTTTACTTACCATTTATTTCATAGGTCCTGTTTTAATGAATAAGAGTTTCCAGTGGAGTCTCCCAGGTGTCTGTGCTGGGACCATTCCTGTTTGGCATCTACTTTTTTGATGTAAAATCCAATACTAAAGGGGTCTGGCTGATCATGCTTACAGATGACTGCAAGCTAGGAGCTGTCAGTGAATCTTCAAATGACTTAGCCATCCTGTAGGAAGGTTTGTCCCAAATTAATAACTGGTGCCAAAATCATGGACTGAAACTAAATGCCAAAAACAAAAATGCATTACTGTACCCTTTGGGAAGTCATCTATACTACAGAATTACCGCATTTACAATACCCCCTTCAGAGCTGACCCGGTTGTTTGGGATTTGGAGACTTAGATGGACAGTGACTTAACTTTTGTCCAACATGAGTCCATTATTATAAGAAAGCCTTCTATATGGGATTGTGCCTAAATCTAGGGATTTCATTGTTCCCCGTTACTCAGTCCTCATTAGACCAGTCATCGAATATAATGATCCCTTTGGCATGTATCTGTCCAGACACATGCAGAAAATGGAATGCCCCCACAGATACCCCATTAAAAGGATACAAGGCCTAAGAAATATGTCCCACATGGACAAATTCAAATCCCTGTAACTATACTCAGTATTCTATAGACTGGTAAGAGGCAACCTCTGTCTCGCACACAAGCCATCCTCCAACCCAGTATTGATGGATTTACTGCACATTAGCAAGTCAAATGCTATCAGAAGTACTTGATCTAGTAAGCTAAACCTCTTCTTCACCTTAACAGAACAGTTTGTAGGGACAGGAATATCTAGCAGAAGACACAACTGCTCTGGGACAGACTTCACATCCATGTACAACAAAGTTCATTCCTGTCCATATTTAAGTGCAACTTGGATCTATGTATGGGAAATAATATTTATCACAGGACTGCCCACTGTGCTACTATTGGACAGAGGTAGCTCCTAAATGCTTTATCTCATGTGTAGATCTCCTCAAATTATCTATGGTATGAGCCCAGTTATTCTCATTAGGGGAAGTATATAATTATCAACTATGAGATTGGCAAGGCCAGTCTCTAACCAAAAATAATTTAATTTGAGCACAAAAAAGTAAACTTGCTAAGATTAAAATGACCTGCAAGGGCTTTTAGCCGAGTATTCAGTTATGAACCTATGAAACTATGAACAAACCTCTCAAAACATCATGAGTAAAGTTCCAACAATTCCATGTGATTGTAGTCAAAGAAATATATTTTCTAACATAGCACAACAAAAAAAAAATGTTACCACAAATTGTGTAGGCTAAGACTGCTTGTGTTGATGAAATTTAGCTTGTTATTATTTTATTCCAAATAAATAGATATATAGTTTGACTGTAGAGTTGCAGTACCTTAAAGTGTTAAAGCAGATACAACATTCACAGTGCTTCTGTGCCACCATAATTAATCAGATCACTGTAAATTTTATTTAATTTTTGGACACTGTTATTAAGCATAACGTTTTTACAAGGTGAAATAGGTATATACACAGTAATAGAAAGCAGAAAGGAAAACAATCCATAGTATAATTTCCATTGTTACTTTTTTGCAGTCAGCATGAGACATTCTGATTATTACATACTCTGGAGTTTTGGTGCCTGCAGGAATATGAAATGCAAATTACGTGATGCAAAATGAAATCTCATTTATCTGTGACAATGGTATGTGCACTCCAAAATGTTACCCAACAGAAGAGGTAAAATATGATTAGTAGAGTTATGTTATAAATTCTCATTATCTGTAGTGGCTCACCACACTATGTAAGAAGAAGATATCCCCTTACAGTTTTACTTTCCAAATTCATTGAAAACACTTTTTGTAAATATGCAAAGCTTCAGTATGTTCCACTTCTTGCCTTCTGCAGTTCCTTCTTTGGAGTATTTCGCTATCCAGTATCATCATCATCATCAGCCCCCTTTTTCACATTTTTTTCTACATGGGGTCAGGGTAGTGTATTAACTGTCGCCAACTCTATTGATTCAGTGCCACACTCCTGCCTTCTTCAACATTCATGCCTGACTCTTGCAGATCTTCTTTCATACAATCCATTCACCTCTTTGCTGGACATGCTCATTTCCTCTTACCTTCTTCCTGTCTGTCCCAGATCTTCCTCACCAGATTGTCTTCTACTTTTCTACACATGTGCCCAAACCACCGTAATCTGTTCTCTTTGACCTTTTCTGTAATTGGAGCTACTTTGGCTTCTGCTCTTATGTCCTCATTTCTTCATCTGTCCCACAGTGTGCATCCTACCACCTTTCTCAGGCACTTCATTTTCATCACCTCTAGCTTCTTCAACTGTTCTGCCTTTACTGCCCAGGTTTCTGTACCATACAGTAGTACTGGGCGCACCACTGTCTTGTACACCTTACTTTTCAGCTTCTTTGGCATTCTTCTGTCATAGACTACACCTGATACAGTATGCCAGATGGCTGCAGCCCCTCTGATTCTAGCTTTGACCTCTTCATTCAGACCACCCTTTTCCTCAACCACCTCTCCCAGATACTTGAAGCTGTTTTCCTGTTCAATTATCTTCCCTTCTATCTCTATTCTCAGCTTCTTCTGATTTCCCCAATTTGCTGTCATTACCACCATCTTATCTGTGCTTAGTTTCATCCCATGTTCCTTCAGTTTTGCATTCCATTTTCCTATTCTTTGCTGAAGTTCTAGCTCAGAGTCTGCCTGTACTGCCACATCATCTGCATACAGCAGCTTTGTTGATCTGTCCCCTTCAACCTGTTTGCTAATGTAGTCCATCACCAGTATGAACAGCAGTCGGCTCAGAGATGAAACCTGGTGTACACCCACAGCCACTGGGAACACCTCTGTGAGACCAAACACTGTTCATACTTGAGTCACTAGGTCCTGTATATAGCCTGCACTAATTCTACCAGTGTTTCTGGGACTTCGAAGCACCACAGTACTGCACAAATCAACCCTTTTTGGACCTTGTCATATGCTTTCTCCAAGTCTAGGAATGCCCAGTTGGACTTTTTCCTCATCTCAAGCTTCTTCTCAAGTATCTGTCTCAATGCAAACACTGTGTTAGTTGTGCTGCATTCTGATCTGAATCAGAACTGCTCATCTCCCATCTTACATTCTACTACTCTGCATATCCATTTATCAATCACCCTCTCCAGAAATTTCATGCAATGAGGTAGGAATGAATGCCTCTGTACTGCCCACAGTTGTGGATGTCCCCTTTGTTCTTGTACACTGGCATGAATATACTTATTCTCCAGTCATCTGGGATACACCTTTCTCTCCACTCTGCAATTAGTACACTCAGGAGCCATTTCTGCCCTATCTCACCCAGCATCTTTATCATATCTGTTGTGACCTCATCTGAGCCTGCTGCTTTCCCTGACTTCATCTTTCTTAGTGCTTTTCTTACTTCTTCTAAGATGGGCTCCTCTTTTTCTCTTATTGTAGGCTGTTTCTGGAGCAGTACAGGTTCTGTGGGTTTTTCTTCATTCAGAAGCTGCTGGAAATACTCCTTCCATCTGCCTTTGGTGGACTGGTGAGCAGGTTGTTGCTGGCATCCCTTATGAAGAGTGTCTGACTATCTTCTTTATCTTTCTGTCTTTGCCTTGCAACCTGATATAGTTTCTTTGTGCACCTTACTGAGTCACTTTCCAGAAGTTGGTACAGTGCCCCTGATGCCCTATTCATTGCTATTGCAACTTCTTTCTTTGCTTGTTTGTTAGCCAACCAGTAGTCCTTCCTAGCCTGGTCAGTCTTTTCTATCTCCCATTTCTTCCAGCACTCCTTCTTTCTTTTGATGACTTCATGGACTTCTGCATTCCACCACCAGCTTTCCTTATGTACCTTATTTCCATACCTGGCTCAGCCACATATCTTTTCTGTAGTCCTAACACATGCTGTTTTTAGGTGGTGCCACTCTTCTTCAACTTCACCTATTTCCTCCTCTTCTTGGGGTGTTAGAGCCCTGAGTAATTCCTTGAACTGCTGTACTTTCCCTCCAGTCAACTTCCAGGTCTTCAGCCTGGTCTCTGTTGACCTTAGAGCCTTCTCTGATAACTGCTTGCAACTGATTGTGGCAACTAATGGTTTATGCTGTAGGCCGACTGTTGCACTGGGGTTGACTTTACAATCATGGATTCTACTCCAGTGCCTTTTCCTTAGTAGGAGGAAATCTACCTGACTTGCATATTGGCTGCTCTTATATGTGATCTTGTGACTGTCCCTTTTTCTGAACCATGTGTTGGCTACTATCAAGCCATTTGCCAGGCAGAAGTCTAGAATGGCTTGTCCTTCTTTATTCCTTTTGCCCCACCCATGTCGACCCAAGCAGTCCTCATATCCTGTTCTGTCTGTCCCGATATGTGCATTGAAGTCACCCATTATCAACACAACTTCATGCTGCTGTCTGAATGCACTCTTTTACTCACTATCACAACCCTGCTGTGGGGCATAGGCTGGGATTATGAATATTACCCTATCATTACACTGGAGTCTAATTGCCATGAGTCTGACATTAATTCTGATGATATCCCTCACTGCCTTCTGAATCCTCTCTCTCACCACAATTCTTACACCATTTCTAGCCTGTCCTCCACCTGATTAGTAGAGTCTGGAACCCAAACCAAGTGGCTTTCCTGTACTGCCCTTCCATCTCATCTCTTGGATACATAGGATGTCCAGCCTCCTCCTTATCATCATGTCATCCACTGCCAAGCTGCATCCTGTCAGTGAACCTACATTAAGTGTAGCAATTCTCAGTTCATGTTTGGATATCCAATATATTAATGCCATATTAACACAGGACACCCTTTGACTGTGATGTACCTGTCCATTTCTCAGCATGCCAAGTTTAGCTGCTGTTCTGCCTACTGTTAAAAGAGAATTAGAACTTGTGATTAGTGTACTGAATTAAAAAATACATAACAAAAGATCTAATTGGGTATGTACACAGTCATGCTCTATACAGCATGAAGCATCCATGGAGAATTTCAGGTTTGTGAATGCTTGCTATGGTTACAGGAGTTTCCATCCTGTGCAAAACATTTGAGGCCAGGTGAATACTTTGCTAAAACTTTGCTTACCTTTATTATGTCCTCAACTTATGGAAAAAAAAATACTTACATAATACTCCTCCATAAAGGCATCTCATCAAATGAGCTCACAAACTGTAGACCAACCGCCATTCTCTCACCCTTATCCAAAATCTTGGAAAGATGTATTCATTCTCATCTTACTACATATATTACTTTTCATAAACTCTAATAAACAAAAAAGCATGGAGGCCCACTGGCAGATGCAATTGCATTTTATTATTGAGCACTTTTGTCGGTGTTGAACCTTCAGACTTCTCATAACCTCCTCTCTCTCTCTCTCTCTCTCTCTCACAGCATGGTTTCACATCCAATCACAGTGCAACTGTTATCCTTCTAAGATTCACTGATGCAGTAAATCGCAATAGAAATTCAGGTCTTCTAATCTCGGCTCTATTTCTGTATCTATCCAAGACATTTGATAGAGTCAATCATCAAATTCTCCTAACTAAACTCTCTTCCTATGGACTGTCACTTTCCTCACTTAACTGTTTTCTTGTTTACCTCATAACAGGTCCCAAGAAGTGAAATGGCAAGATGATTTCTACTCTTTTCCAGCTATATCCATCAGAGTTACACAAGCGTGTATTCTAGGACCGCTACATTTTAAATTATGTATCAATGACCTAAACACAGCAGCCAAAGAGTTCACCATAGTACAATACATGGATTATTCCACTCTAATATATGCTGCTAGGACACTACCCATGCTCCAAACACTTACCCAGAAATCTTTCTACAATTCACACCTCCTCTTGAATTGAAAAATAAAACAGCTACTACTCATGCCCAACTCTCTTTCTCCTCCAAAACTACCTTTAATCATCCATCAAGACCAATATAGAGCTAGTATCCCACACCAAACTACTGGATGTGATTATACACAACCTCCAGAAAGTTGATCTCCACCTTCAGCAGGACATAAAGAAGGCACACAAAAAGCTATGCTGCCTCTGAAGACTAAAACACTACCTTACTGACTCTGCTAGACAAAACACATCCACTTCTTTTCTACCCCCCCACCCTATTATATTCCTCTACTATCCAAACCAATCTCAACTCCTCTCTTTCAGTCAAACCAGAACAATGCTACAGCAAAATAAACACATTTGCAACCATACAACAATATAGATCACATCACTGCCTCTCTCTACAACAACTAAACTAGGTCATAATAAATATGTCCTGGCAAAAACACACACATAAATACACAAAAACATACTCAGATGCTCTAAATAAAAATCTGCAAAAGCAACAGAGACCTCCAAAGAACATCCAAGCAACTTCCACCACCAACACAAACCATGAAACACATACTTCACAAAACCAGTGTGCCACGCAATCACAGCCCTTAAGGCAAAATAACATACCCAACACACTAGTAATAGGTAACTCTCTAGTTGGGCACACTGATGTCCCACTCACTAGGTTGAGCAAGGAGAAGGTTACTGTTAGCTGCCTGTCAGGTGTCAGGATCCGCCACATAATACAAGCACTCAGGTCACTCCAGAACAAGTACAAATATGACTCTGTCATTGTCCATGTTGGTGTGAATGACCTGAGCCATACCTCCCTGCACTGCATTAAAAGAGACATGGAAGAGCTCTCTGAACACGTAGCCCAGGCTGGTATGACCCTGACCCTGAGTAGCATCCTGCCCTCACCAAGAATGATACCACGGTATAAAGAAAAAATTATGAATTTCAACAATTGGCTAAGCTTCTGGGGTCATTCAAAGGGGGATCCAGCGTCTGTCAGCATGGGATGACATGCTTGACAAGCCATGCTACTTCGCTAAAGACAGCTTGCACCTGTCATGCTTAGGCTTTCAAATACTGGCCAAGGCTCTTGCCACCCCTATAATGCCTTTCTTAGGCAAGGCTCAAAAGACAAACCCACCACTGTAAATAGCACATATAACAAAAAACTGAGGGCAATGCTATTCAATGCCAGAAGTCTAAACCTCAAAATGTATGCACTCAAGGCATTCCTCAGTATGGAGAAAATTGATATATGTGCAGTAAGAGAAACCTGGTTTAAGGCTTCAGAGAGCACCCCAGCACTACCAGGCTACAACTCATACCATGCATTTCAGCCACAAAACCCGGACCAAAATACAAAAGGCGGGGTTGTATCCATATTCATCAAGGATACCCACACCTCCAGGTTAGTGGCACAGCATGATGCTTCAGAGATCATCCACGTGCAACTAACAACGGACAGAACTGCAATTCAAATTGTAGCTTGCTACAGATAACCCACCATGTCCCAGGATCCCCATTCCACATTTCTGGAAACACTGGGAAACATAAAGGTCCTACCAAACACCCTGATATTGGGTGATTTCAATTACCCAAACATTAACTGGGAGAACTACTCAAGTACTAACTCCCTTGTCCAACATTTCCTTGAATTTATAAACTCAAACTCCCTGGATCAGCTAGTCAAGCCCCCACCAGAGGTGACAACATATTGGACCTTGTCATCACCAACATGGGCGATTGGTGTTCCACACCGGAGGTCAACCCCTCACTGGTTAGATCTGACCATAAACAAATCACTCTGGATAGCCACATTCTGCCCCCACCCCCGGTCAAAGAAACCACCATGAAAAACTTTTCAAAAGCAAACTTCACGTTTCTTAAGACCGAGGTGCAAAGTTTCAAATTCCCCATGCTAAAGGATAACACTGCCCAAGCTGCAAAATCCTTTACTAATGCACTCTACGGGCACCTACAAGAATGCATGGATCATGCTATCCCAAGCAAAACCAAGACTAACTCCTCCAAGAAAATAAAACCAGTCTGGTGGACCCCTGCCATTAACAAGCTATACAATAGAAGGAGGAAACTAGTACAAAAAAGAGTAAAATCCCAAGAGGGGAAGACATCCCTGTTCAGTATCAGCAAGAAACTATGATCCCACATAAAATCATCCAAGGCTAGCTTCGAAATAAAAATTGCAAAGGACTCCAAAGATAACCACAAGGAATTCTTTAGCTATGTCAAGAATCTAAGTGGCAATTCCCAGATCTGCTCGGAGGTAGTTCAGAATTGCACAAAATAAACTGAACCGACCGATATCACCAACATCCTGGCAGACAAGTTCAGTGCAAACTTCACCCCCCCTCTCAAACCCAAAAGGGCCCATAACCATACCAGAGGAATGTAGTGCCCCTGAAATCACAGACACTCAGGTTAAAACAGCCCTCTCCAAAGGCAAAAACACAGCATCAATGGGACCAGATGGTGTCCCAGGCTGCGTCCTACATGAGCTCAAAGATGAACTAACCCCTCACCTTAACACACTGTTCAAACTCAGCCTCTCCACAGGCTACGTGCCCATAGAGTGACACACAGCAATGGTTATTCCGCTCCACAAAGATGGAGCCACAGTAAACCCCGGGAACTATCACCCTATAAGCCTGACTAGCTTGGTCTGCAAAGCTATGGAGCACATCATCATGGATCTCATTAACAGAGACATTGGGAACCTACAAACACTGGACCCTACCAAGTTTGGCTTTGTTAAGGGCAGATCATGCCTCCTAAACCTGGTGAACTTCTTTGAGACAGTTGCCAAGGCTATAGATGAGGGAAAGGTGGTCCACACAGCCTACCTAGACCTCGCTAAGGCCTTCGACACCATTCCCCATTCTGGTATTATAGACAAGCTGACCAGCCTGAACATAAACCCCTACATCATGAGATGGGTTGCCAACTGGCTCACAGACAGAACCCACATGGTGAGAGTTGTGGGACCTTTGTATGACTCTAAACCGGTTACAAGTGGCATTCCCCAGGGCTCAGTCCTAGGACCCCTCCTGTTCGGCATATACTTCTCAGAGGTACAGACAAGCACAGGAGGTCTATAGCTGACCAGGTTCACAGAGTTAGAGCGTCTTCTGTGTGGCCACATGCATGAATGGGCATTCCTTTTGCTTTACTCACTCTTTGCTTTTCTCGGTTTTTATTCCTACTTCTCTCTCTCTCTCTCTCTCCTATATCTTACTACCCTTCTATACCTACTATACACATACATATATATACTACATCCAGAAGCCCTACTTACCCTGCTTCAACTTACTCTTCTATAATCCATGCTCCACTGATTGGCTCTCAATCCTCTTCTGGTTCTTCCCGCTCCGTTCGCCCTTCGGGCTCACTCCGCTCCCCTACCCTGCCCCCAAATCCCACCCGCCCCCAGCACGTCTACCTATATCCCTCCTATAACCACACCCTCTTTCACTACACACCAATCAACCTCCTACAACCTACACACGCCCTACCCCACCCTATTACATTCTCTAACCACACCCTCTACTTTTCCACATCTTTCACCCATAACTCTAAACTCTCACTCTACTACTTGAACCTTCCTGCTCCACTACAACCTACTTCAGCTTCCACACCCCTCCACCCCACATACCTCATACTCCCCACCATTTCCACAACTTTTACCATACTAACCTTGCATAATTACACCCTATAAACTTATTCAAAACCATTACAATACTATACAACAAAACAACCAAAATCAACATGCTCTTGAGACCTTCATCCATCTCTATCTTACTATTACTACTCCTTAAACTTTCATATCTTCACTACCTCACCCAACCCTGTACCCCCCACAACACACAATTCTATCACATAACTAACCATCTTAGTTCCCCTCTAACACATTCACACTCTTCTATTTCACCACATCTTTACCCTATAAAACATCTCCTATTCTTCTCATACAAATTGCTCACCACTCAGAAATACCTCATTCCCATAGCGACCAAGAAGCCCTTTTCAACCACATTAACACAAAATCCTCTTATTAAACTACTACATGACCTTTCCAACCCTATCTTTCATCTGATTACCAGTCTTTTATCAGGTGATATCCATCCTAACCCAGGCCCTCTACCCCACCTCCACACACAAACCTACATTACTTACTGCCATAAACTCCCAAAGCATAGTTAACAAAGTCGCAACCCTCCATGCCTGGCTCACGCACAATAAACCTGACATCCTAGCTATCTCAGAAACATGGCTAAAACCCTCTATAAAAGACTCTGAAATAGTTCCAGCTAACTACTCTATTCTTAGAAAAGACAGATCTCACAAGAAAGGAGGTGGGGTAGCCCTCCTATATACATCTTCCTTACTAATTACTCCCTACAACAAACCCATCCCACAATTTAACAACGCTGAATTACTCATAACTCTCCTACAAGTTAACAAACATAAAAACATATGTGTAGTATCCCTTTACATCCCCCCAGGAGAAAATATCTCCACACTTGAAGATATCCTCTCCTGGCTCTCTAACAACATCAGCAATGAAACCATAATCTTAGGAGATGTAAATATTAACTGGGCCTCCATCCAGTCACCAACTACCCCTCTTAATATCAATCTATACAATTTCTCCCAGCTTATCAACTCTGTTACACACCCATCAAAAAAACTCTCCAGTGGCAGCATTCTAGATTGGATTCTAGTGTCACATCCCCACAATTTCTCAGACAGTGGTACTCTTCCCGACCCTTTAGGTGATCACATGCCCACCTTCACTCACAGACTTCCCTGTATCATACACCATACTCACAATTACATTACTACCCGTAACCACAAAAACTTTAACTCAACAAACTTTTTAAATTCTCTAAAAGCAGTAAACTGGAACAATCTACGGACACTAGCCTTAGATGATGCAGTTGCTCACTTCAACTCAACATTCTTAGAAATACTAGACTCCCAAGCTCCCCTGCAGACAAAGAGAATAAAAAATAACTCTGCCCCCTGGCTTACTAAAAACACACTATCTACCATGCGCCTCAGAGACAAAGCCTGGGGACTATATCAGAAAAACAAAACACCTGAACACCATATTGAGTACAAAACACTTCGAAATAAAGTAATGTAGTTTATTATCTCTGATAGACAAAAATACTTTTTTACACTCCAAAACAATAATAAAACTAATCCTCAAAAGTTTTGGAAAGGAATTTCTACCCTCCTCAATCCCAGTAAACCACACACCCCTACCCCAGACCCAAATGTCCCTGATTTAGACTTAGCTACTCAATTCAACTCCTTCTTCATTGAATCTATTAGCAAGCTGACTTCCTCCTTCCTTAGTCCCACCTCACCATCAAACTCACCCCCACCCTCTCCTGCAAACTCTACTCCTTTCACTATCACTCCTCCCTCCTTACCATCTACTCACAATCAATCCTCCAATTCTTCTCCTACCCCAACTTCTTCATCATCCTTACCTACCTCCAACTCTCTTTCTCCACACTCAGCTCTATTTTCACTAAAACCAATACCCACTTCTACTATAAAGAAACTCATACAGAAATTGAAGCCATGTACAAATGCACCTGATAACATTCCCTCTTACTTCCTAAGTATAGCTGCTGAAGCAATTGCCTATCCTATAAGCATTCTAATTAACCGTTCCATCCATGAATGTACAGTGCCCCAACTCTGGAAACAGGCCTTCATCATTCCTCTGCATAAAGGAGGAAACAACTGTAACGTCAACAATTTCCGTCCCATTGCTATCCTGTCCCCCATTTCTAAACTCCTAGAAAAATGTGTCCAACTCCAACTCTTACCACATCTCTTAGATAATAACCTTCTAACCCCTACTCAACACGGGTTCAGACCAAATCATAGCACTATGACAGCCCTACTCTCCTATCTTGAGACTGTTAATAAAGCACGTGACTCTGGCCAAATTGTCTCCACCCTACTACTTGACCTCTCTAAAGCCTTCGATACTATCTCACACAACCTACTCTTAACTAAACTTTCACAACTTCACCTCTCTCCCTCATCCGTAAACTGGTTCTCTAGCTATTTATCAAACAGATTCCAAGCTGTAAAATGGAAAAAGCCACTTCCTCCTTTCTTAGTACCCCTACCGGAGTTCCCCAAGGCTCCATTCTAGGTCCCCTTCTTTTCAACATATTTATAAATGACTTCCACAAATCCATTCCTTTCTCCAACATCATCCAATATGCAGATGATTCTACCATTATCTGCTCTGATACATCTCCTCTATGCTCCAAAAGCTTACACAAGAAGCTTTTTCAATTACTGAACACTGGATGAAAATAAACCACCTAGCTCTCAATGCCTCCAAAACAAAACTAATGGTATTTACCCCCTCAAAAACTACCCCTTTCGATACGAATACATTCTCCATTACTAGCAAAATAACTCATCCTTGGAACTGGTGTCTGAAACCAAGCTACTTGGTGTCCAAATTGATAACCAGTTTAACTTCAACTCCCATCTACAACTAAATATCAAAAAAACCCATCAAAAACTAGGCATGCTCTATCGTCAAAATCAATTCCTTACACGTTCCTCTAAAAGCTCTCTCTCCTCTTCCTTTCTTATCCCCTCCCTTCTCTATGGAGCTCCTCTGCTAACCAATCTTCAGTCCTCTCTAAAAAAACAACTTTCTTCATGCTATAACAAAATCGCTAAATTCGCAAATGGCCACAGGTCCTCCACCCACCACTGCACCTCTCTCCAAAAACTAAACTGGCTTGAGTTGCCTAATCAACTCAACTACACTCAGTTAACTCTAGCCCACAAGCTCATACTCAACCCATCTCTCTGTCCCTCCCTGTCCTCCGCCTTCCGGATGCACCTACCCAATAGGGCTTTAAGGTCTAACAATCAAAACCTGTTAGAAGTACACAAACCAACTCGTCCACCTGGCAAAAACTTACTATCCTTTAACCTAGCTCGCCTCTGGAACTCACTCCCACCATCGATTCGCACTACTCTCAATCATAACATGTTTAAAAAATCCCTTCATATGCATCTAAGGTCCCAGTGGGAATGCTCTTGCTCCCACCCCTCATAAAAGGCCAAAGGGGAATGCTCCTGCTCCCACCCCTCATAAAATATGATATTCACATCTTCCTTCACACTCATGTTATCTGATTTTACCTTATAAGCTTGTTCCTCAAATTAACCACTATGAATGTGTAAAGCAACATCACTCCTCTCTAAATAGTATTGTTTGAACTCCTAAGTTCAAGTTTATATTTATTTTTTAAATATTTTGAGTATTGTTTGCTGTTTCCTAAAGACTCAACTCATATGTTTTATATCTTGTACTATTGTATTTATCATGACACTGTTTGTACGTACTTGTATTGCTTTGTGGAGCTTTTCTCCCCAGGACTCCATTGAAAACGGGTTCTCTTGACCCAATGGACTATCCTGGTAAACCAACTGCAAATAAATAAAATAAATAATAAATAAAGGTTGTGCGTTAGGCCCGGCAAGCCAGCACGTAAAAATCTACTGCCAATCATTAGCGGACCGGAGTTCCGCTGTGGTGACCCGTAACCGGGAAAAGCCAAAAGACACAAACAAACCAAAGCATATGTGCATGTTTTATGTACAGAATATTTTAAGAACTTTTAATACTATGTTTATTATAACAAACAGAAAAAAAACTTAAATACTTCTTTTGGTAAGATGATAGAACAAAAAAGATGATTTGGTTGACTAGGGACAGAGGTGCAGTTGAAAGTGAAGGTTGAGAGATGTTATCTCTAAAGTAGATATAAGAAAAAAATAAATAGATAAAAATAAAAAAACAGAGAAACTAGTGTCCTTAAAACTTTGTTGATGAGTTCAGTCACAATAATTCCTAAAAATCATAAAAAACAGGTATAGTTCCAAAGCAGCAAACCTTTATTCATCACAGACAAGCGATTCTCAGTAACAAAATTATAAACATATTACAATGACAATGTTAAACATATCATCTTTTTTACACTTAGAAGTAGGTGTGGAAAATATACATATTGTTTAATTTTAAACCAGCCTATTCAAAGCAAACAATACAAACAGGGCCATGAAAATTGTACTTTAGAACAGCAAGTACCGACCCACACACACTACTACTAAATAGGTCAAACTAAATCTTAGTATAGGAAAACACTACCTATCTATTTGCAACCCAGATTTCCAAATCAGATGTTAAGAGACCATAACATGCACATAAAAGACTGACTTTTAATTAAAATTGCTTTCAGCTAAGTAATGCAATAAAGCATTCATCAGGTCTGTGACAACAACTAAAATCACATACACAGGTATATAAATAAAAAGAGTTAACTGGGCTGAAACAAGAAAAAAGACATAGCTATCTAACAATAAACATGATCTAATTAAAACACTATATTTGTCTTATCATATCTAATATGTATTAATGTATAGAAAAACTAAGCTATTTATAGCTCAGAAAAAATTATTTAGAAAAAATTCTTTCAGAAAAAAATATTTTATTTATAGCTCAAAAAGAAAATGTCAGTGCTTTGCAGTTAAAAAAACTTTCATGACAGTTTTCTTGTTTACAGCCTGAAAGGCAAGTTTATTCAATGAACACCAATAGAAAAACGACACAACTAAGTGGATGAAGTAAACTACTAATGTATAAAAGTGTGCATAAGTGTGCATGAGTGTGCATCAGTATGCTAAATGGGGGAATTATGCCAATACTTCATGGTAATAGTGGCATGAAAAAATGTATGCTTTGAATTTTATCATTTAAATCTCTGATGTGATGCAAGAGTGTACAAAATATAATCAAAGCACTGAGGTTAAAGTAACTAAATATATATATATATTTTTACTGCTACTACACATCATTTTTTTATTTTTAGTGCATAAAAATACTTCCTCAAAAATACCTAAAAAAAACTTTACAGATTGTGCAGCAACAGTTAAGTCCTAGTTTTCTGAATCCATTTAATTTCAACTGACAGCATAATTCTTTTTTATTCCAGAACACCATTGACGTCCCTTTAAGCTCATCCATCACCACATAGTCCAGAAAGATAAATTTAAAACCAGAATGTCTGAGGTGTTCTAATAAGTGTTTGGATAAGGTGTTTCTCTGGCATTTACAGCTGATAGAAAGATGGTCTGATGGCGGCCTCTGTGACACAGCGGTTAGCATTGTCACCTCACAGCAAGAGGTTCTCTGGTTTGATCATCAGCTGGGGTGCCTTCTGTGTGGAGTCTGCATGTCCTCCCTGTGGTTACTTGGGTTTCCTCCAGTTACTCCCGTTTCCTCCCACATCCCAAAGACATGCTGTAGGTGGATTGGACACTCTAAATTGGCCCTAGGTGTGAGTGCATGTATGTGTGTGCCTTATGTGGAAGGTTGGGAACCAGGCTGGCAACTCAACACCATAAAACTCAACTACCAATCATGAGCAGACAGGTGATCTGCTGTGGTGGCCCCTAACCGGGAAAAGCCAAAAGAAGAAGTTTGAAAGATGGCCTGAGATCTTCCTTTTTAGTTTATTCATAGTTCTACTGACATAAAATGCAGGGCAGTCATTACACAAGGCCCTATATACAACCTTTTCAGTATTACAGTCACCACCTGCTGAAGTTTTTGCCGTCTTTTTAAGATAGGGAGCACTCAAATAAGTCGCACTCCATCAAGTACTCACAGAACGTGCAGTTAGTTGGCCCACAGATTTTAGTGCTCATGTCATCCTGGAGTTTCTTATTTCTCTTTTTCTTTTCCCTGTAGCTACATGTGCTTCTGCTCGTTTTATATACAAAAGTCGGGTGATTGCCTAAAACCCTTACAAGCTACAGATTGTCAAGGAGGATGGCCTTAACAATGGCTTTAATTGTATTGATATCACAGGTGTCAGTTAGAATGCAACTGTTCTTACTTTTCTCTTCTTTTGGCCTTGTTGAATAATTGTACCAAAAGGCCTATTCCATACAGGGTCATTGTTAATTTTAGAATCTCTAATGAGATCCAGGATCATATGTAACATGTTTTATTCATATCCTTTGGTTAAGAAATTATTTTCAAGATCATTCATATTTTTGAGAAAAGGGGGCAAATTTGTTGTAATGCATGCTCATCTGTAACCTTGTGATTTTATTACATTGTGCTTAGTTTTGCTGGATGCATACTGTTTTTGTAAAGTAATTAGTTCACTCTTGGTTTTCTGTGTAAGTTACTAATTAATTTTCCTCTGACTTTATCAGTACTGACAGTCAGATCAAGGAAATGCAATGACTCCAAGCTGATGAAATGGTAAATTTCAGGAAGGAGGTGGAGTTACTGATATAATGGATAAACTGAGTGAGTTTAGATTTCTCACCTTGCCAGACTATGAATGCATCATCAATAAAGCGAAGGTAGTTGGTAATAAATCTCTGGTATTCACTTTGCAGTACAAATTCCTCCTTCCACTTGCCTAAAGCTACATTGGATATGATAGGGGCCATAACGACACCCATGGTTATCCCCCTCATCTGTTTAAAAGCTTGGCCATTGAAAGTGAAAAAAATTGTAACTCAACACCACGTTTATTAGTTTTTCCAAGTATTCAGTTTGCCCTTGTGTAGCATTGTGGATTCATTTTGGAAGCTTGAGATGCTGAAATGTCAGATTTCAGGATATCAAGACCAGAAGGAGTGAAAATGCAGTTGCATGAAACTGCAAATTGTCGAATATTAGTTTGCCAAATCGGTAGTAGGTGTGGTGTGTGCTGTTTTTCCCGGTATGCTGTCTTTATAAGGTTAAGTGGTGTATGGGTAGGAAAAATGGCAGCCGATGTGTGATTATGCTTGGAGTGTCAGGTAGGTTTGCAGTTTTTAGGGCTTTATGTAGGAATGTGTTTTGGTTTAACATTTTTGGAAGTTTTAGAAGTTGGTTAGGGTAGGTAGGTGTGAGTGTGCTGTGTGTGTGTGTGTGTATGTGTGTGTGTGTGTGTGTGTGTGTGTGTGTGTGTGTGTGTGTGTGTGTGTGTGTGTGTGTGTGTAAAATTGTTGAAAGTAGTGTGTTTTTTCTATGTGTAGTGTGTGTGTGTTTTTCAAGAAAGTATAATAGTCTGTAATGGGAGAGTAGGGCAAGTTACATTAGGTTTGTCTTTTTTTCGTGTTAGTGCAACCTCAGAGTTTTGTGTATATATATATATATATATATATATATATATATATATATATATATATATATATATTTATATAAGCAGTGGGGGCATGGGGGGTACAGGGGGATTGCTCTCCTACTTATACATATGGTAGTAGTATGTGTGTGTGTTGTTTTTTGTTGTTTTTGTGTTTTTATGTCGGGGGGAGTGTTGCGTATTCTTTTTGGATTGTTATTTTCTATGTTATGAGTGTAGGTTTTTTGGGTTTTTTGCAGTTTCGGTCTTCTAGTCTCGAGATACTGAAATTTAACATTTCAGTATCTCAAGCCTCTGTAGCTGCTTCAGTACAGTACAAAGGTGGTAACACATTATACAGGGCTTCAACATCAATAGTTTACCAATGTGCTTTGTTCTTTCATATACACTTCTTTTATTTTTCTTAAAAAAATCAAGTGACTCAGTTCTTTTCAGCAAGAGGCTGTAGAATAAAATCTAAGTATATGGCAGTGGCCTTAGACATGGATCCTCCACTTGCAATAACAGGTCTGTAAGGAGGATCTTCTCTATTCTTATGGGGGTTTGGGAATCCCAAAAAAGCAAGGTAACCTGGGGTCAGAAGTGCTCAAATGCTCAAAACAAGTTTTTGCTAATAAGTTATTCATTGAGCATTGTGGTTGGCTTATCTTTCCATTCTACATATGGAGTTTTAACTTCCTCAAAGAATGTTTAGAATAAAACTCAGGTGTGTTCAGCATGTTCTCTATTTTCATTATGTTACTGTCAGTATCTGTAACTATTATGCCCCCACCCTTGTCAGCCTTCAGAAAATGTCTAGTCCTATCATTGCTCAAATTCTTAAGTGCTAATATCTCATCCTTTGAAATATTGTAAGATGTATGTTTTGGTGTTTATTTTGAGAGCCTTTCTTATGTTGAGCTCACATTTTTGTCTCGAAGGCTGGAATTATGGGATGCAGTGGGGGGCAAAACATAGTGGGTCTTTTAATTTTTTTCTTCAATTGGTTTATCTTCCTCCATGTAATTATTCTTATGAAAGATAATTTTTCAAATTCAACTTCCTCACATACATTTTAAATGAATGATGGTCTATGTCTCATCACTCCTTCCCTGTGATATGAATGTAAGTCCTCTCTTAAGCACTTTTTCTGCAAGTACTGTCAGTGGATTCTTCAAATGATTCCAGATCCTGGGGTCTAATTTCATTTGGAGGCTCGTGGTCCTGGTGGATAGAAGTCGTTGTTCCCCAGGTACCTCAACTTTCTCACCCCTGTACATTGCTTCTTCAACCATTTGTTCTGGTCCTCCCTCTGTAGGTTCATATGGTAGTTTGCTTTTTCTCTCTGGAACCTCGGTGGACATAGGCAAGCAAAGTATTAGAAAAAATACCAATGGTAATGCAGTGATTATATATTTATTTTGGGGGTTTAGGAGCAAGTGACATTTTGGTATCTAGTAGGAAAATAATTTTGGTTAGGAATACATGCATGAACTAGTATGAATCATGTAAATATAGTTAGGTGGGCCCTGGATCCAGACTCACATTTTAGTGAAATTGGAGAAGTTGAAAACGTAAGTGTGGAATAACTGGCAGAAGAAACACATTTTAATTCACCACTTTCTAAGGAAGACAATCTCGTGATCCTGTTTTCTGAAGTGCAGGGAAAAATATTACATGGCCTGTAATTTAGGGTACCAACAGTAAAGGTGAATTCTGGCTCTCCTGCTTATATATGGCAGGCAAGAAGTACAGATTTATTATTTTGTTATCTTATTTGAATGGTTGTTTTACCATTATTGTATTGCTATGGCAGGCAGCTATTTATGTTTCAGAATTTATATTGGTGGGTTTTATTTATCAATAAAGAAATCCATCATTAAGAAGCCAAAAAAGAGCTCATTTTCTAGCTTGTTCCAATAGTAAAGTGTTATTCTGTCACATTGCAAATAGGCATTGGTATTTACCTCACTGTATACGAATGGCTAATGCCATTGTTTCTACACATTTTGAAAAGTTTAGCTACTGGTTGCAGCAGCTATGGAAGGTACTGCTTTAAGGAAGGTTAGCAGTTGCCCAAGTTGATTGTTTGTTAGTGTTAAAGGAATGCCAAACATAAGGGAACTAGAAGACTTTTCAGGTGCACTGTGCAGGCAAGTTTATTTTTACTCATCAAACATAACTTTCATTGAAACAGTCACAGTTTCTGTGTATTGAAGATGATATTGTAGAGCAGTGTTGATGACTAGGACTTGATATTAACTTCGTTTTGGGCTAAAATAATTTTAAGGTAAGGTTGTTTTTGATTTTTTTTTGTTTTACTACATGAAAATAACAATGGATTGTGATGTGTCTGAACACTTTTACATGCAGGTTAGTTCAATCTGTTCGCTTGGTTGCACCTTATGGTTCGCTCAAATTACAGTTTTTATACTGGAATTGCTTAACATTAGCTGTAAACTGTGTCAGGTATGAGAAAGAAATCTGAAAATTAGCGTAAACATTTGGATCAGTTCAAAAGTGTCAGTGAATGCTTTTCTAAATAATTAACAGTAACACTGCTGGCATCAAGAATTATTGCAGAAGACAATAGTTTTTGCAGCAATAAAAAGTTTAGCTGTCAAATGAATAGGCCAAGTGCAACCTTTTATCTCTCAGACTGTTGTCCATTTGAGCAGGAACCTTCACAGGGTGTGCAAATTTAAGAAGTAGCTACACTGTATTTATTTTCCATCATATCAGGTAGTTAAGTACTTAATTTTGTTTGTGTAAAATAAATCCATGTTAAACTATTACATATGTGTCTGAAACTGATGAAATATTTTCTGCGAGTCTGTGCAAGCCTAGCCATAACAATTCCCTGGATATTTCTTCCCACAATATTTACTTCATTGGACCCCATTCGAGCAGGGCAACTGACATGATCCCCGTGGTGAATTTCCTATCTCCCATTCAATCATCAAGGTTCCTTTTGAAGAGGGCCAATGAGGCACTCTGCTTGACATGTATGGGCAGTCTATTTCAGAGTATGGGGAGTCTCTGGGTCAGGAACCTATCCTTCCAGCATGTTTTGTCCATTGTGATGACAAGGTTTAGATCCCTGGAACGTGTGGCTCTGAAGGAATGGGATTTCTTTAAGTGGAGCATGTCCAACAGCTCAGGGTTTGACATGGCCTTGTATGTTAAGCAGAAATTGCCTCTGAGTAGACGATATGCCACAGAGTATAGCTGGAGTTTTTTTAGATGGTCAGCATATGGTATCTGCTTTAGGCCTGTGATTCTTTTAGTGAGGTATTTCTGTGGCCTTTCCAGCTGTTGCAGATGTCTTGTGAGGTACATACCAAATGGGGCATTATACTCTATAATGGGTCTAATGAGGGATGAGTACAATAGGACAATGACCTCCTTTCTTCTGGATGAAAAGCCCTTAGTGATGATGTGTGCCACATAGAATGATTTTCTGACAGTTGTGGCAATGTGGTTATCAAAAGTGAGACTACTGTCCACCTGTGTCCCTAAGTCTCTCATCTCACTTTCGATGTTTAGTGTCCTGCCACCTATGTGGTAATTCATGGGTACATGTTTTTTTTTCCAAAGGGGATAACTATACATTTCTTGGCATTAAGCTTGAGCCCATGGCTCTGGCACCAGGCATCTATTTCTGTAAGGCCCTTTTGTAGAATATCCACATCATTTGGGGATTCAATAATGGCTCCCAGTTTGCAGTCATCTGCAAACTTTGTTAGCCAGAGTCCGTTAGTGTTGGCATGCACTTCAGAGAAGTAGATGCAAAACAAGAGTGGTCCCAGGACTGAACCTTGAGGTACTCCACTTGTCACTTGTCTGGAGATGGATTTGGAGTCGGCTACTTTTACAGTCTGGGTTCTTTCAGTAAGCCAGTTGGTAACCCATCGAGTGACGTAGGGATTTATGCCCAGCTTAGCAAGTTTATCTATGATTCCAGACTGGAGGATGGTGTTGAAGGCCTTGGCAAGGTCCAGATAGGCTGTGTGGACCGCCTTACCCACGTACACAGCTCTGGAGACTGATTCAAAGAAGTCAATCAGATTCAGGAGACAAGATCAGCCCTTCACAAACCCAAACTGGGTGGGGTGCAGTGTTTGAAGGTTGCCAATGTCTTTGTTTATAAGTTCCATGATAATGCATTCCATGCCATTGCAGATCAGGCTTGTCAGACTGATGGGACAGTAGTTCCTGGGATCCAAGGCAGATCCTCCCTAGTGGAGCGGGATAACTGTAGCTGTGCACTACTCAATGGACAGGAAGCCTGAGGTGAGGCTATGATTAAACATGATACTTAGGTGAGGTGCCAATTAATTTTGTAGTTCATGTAGTACACAGACTAGGATGTCATCTGGTCCCATGGATGCTGTATTCTTAGCTTTGGAGAGTGCGGTTTCTACCTGTGTGGCCATGATTATCAGAATTTGGCAATCTTTCGGTATTAAGATGGGCCCTTTAGGGGGTGAGAGGGGGGTGAAGTTGGCACTAAATCGATCTGCCAGGATATTGGCAATATCCTCGGGATCAGTATATTTAATGCCATTCTATTGTAGCTCAGAGCTGATCTGACTACTGCCATTTAGATTCTTGACATAACTATAGAATGCCTTGTGGTTGTCTTTGGAATCTTTGGCAATTTTATTATTGTAACTAGCTTTTGAGGATTTTATGAGGGATCTCAGCTTCTTACTGAGGCTGTTGAGGGAATTTGTTTGCATCCTGGGATTTTCCTCTTTTCTGCAACAGTTTCTTCCTTCTGTTGTATAGTTTGTTTATAGCAGGGGACCACCAGATTGGCTTCTTTTTTTTGAGAAGAGCATCTTGGTTCTATTTGGGATGGCACAATTCATGCACGAGTGGATGTGCTCGTACAGTGCCTTAGTGTTGGATTCTGCAGTCGAACTTCCAGATCCCGTCTGCATGGGTGCTGTGAAGTTTGTCACTTCTGACTTCAGTAGCATGAAGTTGGCTTTAGAGAAGTTTTTTAAGGAGGTTTCCTTACTGGGGAGTGGGGGTGGGATGTGGATGTCAAAGGTGATTTGCTTATGGTCAGAGCTGACCAATGAGGGGGTGACCACTGGTGTGGAGCATCTATCTCCCATTTGGTAATGACCAGGTCTAGGATATTGGAGCCCCTGGTGGGACAATGGATTTGTTGATCCAGGGCGTTGGAATTTATGAATTCCAGGAACCGTTGGGAAAAGGAGTTGGTACCCGAGTAGTTTTCCCAGTTAATGGCAGGGTAGTTGAAATCACCCAGTATTAGGGTGTTTGGTTGTATCTTAATATTTTCCAGTATGTTTAGAAAGGTGTAGTGAGAATCTTGGGACATGGTGGGGGATCTGTAGCAAGCTACAATTTACATTGCAGTCTTACCTAGTGTTAGTTGCACCTGGAGAATTTCAGATGCATTGTGTTGAGCAACTAGCCTGGAGGTGTGATTATCCTTGGTGAATATGGACACTCCTCCACCTTTAGTGTTTTGGTCTTGGTTTTGTGGCTGAAAAATGTGGTAAGAATTGTAGCCTGGTATTGCAGGGGTGCTGTCTGGAGCCTTGAACCAGGTCTCAGTTACTGCACAGATATCGATGTTCTCCATTTTTAGGAGTGCCTCGAGAGAGTGCATTTTGAAGTTTAGACTTCTAGCATTGAGTAGCATTACCTTCAGATTTTGCATGCTTGTATCTGTTATGGTGGTGGTTTTATCCTTTGAACCCTGCCTAAAAAAGGCACTATCTTGCTTTATTTTTTTAAACTCCATTTCTCACCATGCTGTGGCACCACTCTACTCTCTAACATAGATTATCTCCATATTGCTTTACTATTTTGGAACCTTGGCCAATTAGCTATGGTTGCCAACCTTTTCCAAGGTAGCATTCTTCTGCCTTCCCTGGTCACTTCATTCTCTTTGACCCTCATTTACTCATCAGATTGTATAGCCTTAGTTTCTGTCACAGGACAATCATCACTGCCTGTCTCATATGTTTTCCATGAAATCATCTCTAGATCATTAACAACAGCTTATCATGGTCTAATTTTACTCACTAGACTATGCTATTAGATTGCAGACTGTCCCTTCTTTTCTTCAGACCTACAGTGGCCCTTCCCATTTTATTTATTTTTATGGTTTTATACAGTACCTCTCTCTTTCCATCTCTCATTTCCAGTACAGATTGGAATAACCTATGAGAAACACCCTGTTAAAGCCTGCATTAAAAAGATATACCTTACATGGTAGTACTAGCTAATGTCTATTGCCTTCCTATTGAATTATTTGCCCTTCCTCATCGTCCTCATCTGTTTCATGTCTACCCTTTTTATTTTCTTTCGTTTCTTACCTGATGTAAAAAAATCAGGTTCTTCAGGACAATTGATTAGTACACTTAATAATCCCTATCAAAGTTCCATCATTTACCTGGTATGATGTCTGAACAGTTTGCAATAAAAGTGTGGAGTAATGTACTGAGTCAATACTCTGAGTTTACAGACACTTCTCTTATTAAACCTCAAATCGCTATGCTAATATGCTGTCACTGGATGGAAAGCTAAATACTGCCTCATGTCTTCCCTTGTAGCCTAAGAACTTAAAGGGTAGACAGCTGAGTAATTTGGCATGTAAAAGAGGCTAGTCCTTCCCCAATTACAATCTGTTGACACTTGTGCAAGAGGTCAGCTTTTGGTGTCTTTTTACCATATGAGGAACTCCCTGTCCATAACTACCACATCTCCCCATGTAATTGCTAACCTTGCATATCACCTTTATTTCCCAGTAACTAACTCGCCCTACATGCCCCATGGTATAAATGAAGCATCAAAACTACCTATGTTGTGTACATAGTATAATAAATAGGACTGTTTATCTAGGACTCTCACAAAAACAAAATCCCATTATAGGACTCGAAGAACTGAGGCCATGCTTTTGTGTCTTGTCTGACCTGTCTATTCACTCAAGCTCAATGCTGGTTCTGCCATTCACATTTCAGCAGCTGAGTTATCACTGCCCAGCAAGCAAAATTAATCAACCCTAAGAATATCAAGTCATCACCTACCCTTGCTTTGTTATTGCCCTGTAGCTATGTGCTTCTTGGGTTCAGTTTATGAACCTTGTCCTTTGGCAGCCTGAAAGATACAAAGACATTTCAATCTCCAACATTATGAATGTGGGGGTTTTTACAAGACCATCTTTCTTATCCTCTACTAGGGCCATCTCTATAACATCAAACATTCACTGAAACAGCTTGACCCCCATCGCTGTGGCTTCATTGCCCTCACCCACTGTAAAAAAGTCATACCTGCAATTGTGAACCTTAAGACACCTGTATCAAATGAAGGGCTGGGCAGAACCTCTCAAGTACTGCACACACCACAGAACAGCCCATGGGCATTGCCTTATTAAAGAAGAACTTAGCACTCAACTGTGTATACCATTCTTACTCATGAATCAGAAGCATGCAAGTAAGTGTATAATAGGCTAACTCACACTAGAGCACTTTTGGCTAACATCAAAGAGTGAAACAAAGCTAAATTCATGAACTTTAATCGTACGTTGACTTAGGAATGGGATCCATTCCCGTCATGGTATTAGAAACCCAAAAGACTTGGAGAAATTAAAAACAGCAGGAGTCTTTATAAGCCTAGCCAAAGATCCCAATTTTATCCTGCAAGTTTATTAGCCATAATGGTTGTTTTAAGGGGTATATGTAAGCTGGGGCAAGATTTACAGGCTGTCTCTCTCCATTGGAGACATAGGTGCTAGACATAAAGTGTATTTCTGATTTCCTATCCAATGGTCCAGGTTTCTCTTAAATAAGGTTAGGGAAGAACTCTGCTTCACATGGGTAGGAAATCTGTTCCACAGAAGGGAAATTATCTAAAACACATACTTCTCCTTCCATCATTTCCTATTTATATCTAAAAAAAAGTTTAAATCAATAGATCAAGCAATTCTGATGCTATTCATTTTGTGGATATGCAAAAAGTCAATCAGCATGTGATCCAAGAGTGCCTTGTATGCCAGGCATAGATTGCCTCTCAACAGTCTGTAGGAAACAGAGTACAGAGATAGAGCTTTGAGGTGATTTGCAGAGGACATGCTGATTATGCCATATATTCCTTCTGTGAAGAACCTCTGTGGACATTTCAGTTGTTGGATGTGACTGGGCAGGTACATACAGATGAAGGCATTGTACTAAATGATAGGCCTGATGAGGACCAAATACAGGGGAATGATGACCTACTTGGACCTAGATGCCATGCCCTTGCTGAGCAATGTAGAATGATTTCCTTACTACCTTAGACACATGCTGGTCAAAAGCCAGATTACTGTCTACAGGCATGCTCAAATCCCCAATTACTAGTTCTACTCTTAGGACTCTGTTATTGATGAGATAATTTGCAAGGGTCGCTGACGCCGCAAAGGGTACGAGTATGCAATTTTTGGCATTGAGATTTAAGTCATGGCTTTTGCATCATTCATTTATGTATGTTTGTCCTTCTTGTAGGATGTTAATGCCTTGGGGGAATTCTATGACTGCTGCTAGTTTGCAATCATCTACAAACTTGGGGCAGATAGAGACCCTTGCCACTGGCCATGACTTCCAAGAAGTAGACACCAAAAGGGAATGGTCCCAGCAGAGAGCTTTGAGGTCTCCAATAGTGACTGTTCATTTTGTGGTGGTGGCCTCCCCTATCCTAACTTCCTTGGTCCTATCTCAGAGCCAGCAGCTATCCAGTGCATAACACTGGTGTTTATGCCTATATCTATAAGTTTGTTTATAATACCCAATTAGATTGTATCAGCTGTCTTAGCCAGGTCAAGGTAGGCAACATGCACCATTTTTCCCTCATCTATTGCATTGGTGATCTTCTCAAAGAAATGCCTAATGGTTAAGGTGTTTGCCTTACAAACACAAAGTGCAGGGTTTGAGTCTCACAAGGGATAATTGGCTAGGCTTACAACGGCTCGCAAGGGCAGTTTGCTTAGTACTAACCTATGAACCTAAATCCACCAGGTTGAATAGCATGATATGCCCTTGATGAAACCAAACTGGGATAGGTTCAGTATTTGAAGGTTTTCTATGTCCTTATTAATCATATCCATAATAATTCTTTCTGTGGCTTTGCATATGAGACAAGTCAGATTTATGAGACTATAGCTTCTATAGTCCATTGATGGTCCACCTTTGTGCAGTGGGATGACCATTGCAGCTCTCCATTCATGTGGCACAAAACCTGTCTGGTAGCTATGGTTAAAAAGTGACTCCAGTGGTCCCAATAGGTGAAGCTTCAGGCTATTTAGGAGTTATTCTAGAATATTATCAAGCCCCATCAATGCAGTGTTTTTGGCATTAGTGAGCATATCTGGACCTGCTCAGTAGTGATAGCTGGGTGTGTTGGCGGTGGTTGTTTGTTGGTATTTCCTGAAGGCATCCAGTAGAGAAAGTGGAATAAAATTGGAGCTTAATTTGATGGCTAGCAGATTTGCTATTTCTCCAGCCTCTATGTAGGTGGCTGCATTTACACTCAGTTCTGCACACTGCTGTGTGCTGCATTTAAGGTTTCAGACATACCTATCCTTACTTCATATGTGGCTTTAATAGAACTTGGTTTGACCTCTTAATTGCTCTTTTAGATGGACAAAAGTGTTTTATCGTGCTAAGTGTAGCACTTCTTAATCTTGGCTATGATTTTTTTTTTTATTTTGTGATATATCCTATTTATATTTGGATTCCACCAGAGAGATTTGCTTTTTGAGTTATTTCTAGGTTTATTTCTAGTAGGCACAGCTGCCTCTGTGCATTAATTCAAATGACTGATCAGGGTTTCTATATTAGCTAGGCAGTGATCCTTGAGTGTGCTAATCAATTTTATTGCATCATCTAAAAATGCATATTGGATTGTTACTTCCATTTAATACAGTCATTCACTATTGCACCTTCTGGGAATGATAAGTGATGAATCTACCTGAAATCTCAAGAGAGAAATACCAAATGGACCTGAAACCTTGCATGCTTGCTCATCCTCGTCCAAAAGTTGTCACGCTAATTTTCCCTATCTGTAAATGCTTTGCATCATCCTTCTGTCAGAGGAGACCATGACAAAAATGAAAGCTTCTTCTGGAATGCCTCTGCTAATTCTGATGCTATGCCTTTTCCATTCAAATTAAAACTCTGCATTTAACTCAGATCCCACTAACTTGCCTAGAATTCTTCCACAATGAAAGGAAGCACATCTCCTGCTTCACATCTATCATGTACCGTAGACTTCCAGTGTCTTGTCCAGTTCCTTGTAGATATGCTACAATCATCTTACCTTCTTTCTACACCTGGTACCTGGATGAGTGCCATCATAATGAGAGTGTATATGCCCAAGCTGGTCGGCTATCTAGTTGCGCCTGTCAGTATTACAAGTGCAACAAGGTCTGGAACATCATCTTGTCACCACAATCCCTATCTGAGGCTTCATTTTGCCTTTCAAGTCTCACAACTAACTATTGGGATCCATTTTTTTTCTGTTTCAAAGATTTATGCATCTCCCTCAGTTTCCTGAACTTTTAATCATAACCCTGTCAGACTCAATCACCCATTACTTCCTGTTCTCCCTGACTAATAATGAAGTAAAACAGCATTAATAGCATTTGTTGAGGATTTCTCTTATCTCTAAATGTCAAGAGCTAAATAAGTTGTTCTATGCTCTCACATAGAACTTGGCAGACCTCCCCTTGCCAGGAGTCATGAGAGATGCTCTGAGGTTTCTGTAACCTTAAAGTTCAGCCTTGACTATCTTCTCTATCCTATCCATCTGTGTATAAGAGATTGAATATGTCCATATGGTTCCCATTCAAATAGTTTTTCTTTTGTTGAGATGTAGTATATGCAAAAGCACATGTTGTAGCCTCCTTTTCCCAATGAAACTGAACTATTCCCGCAATCTGGTGCAATCTACTGCAACCTACTGACACTAAAGAATCAAAATAATTCTGTAATTTATTAGCCCTGATCCTGCAAATCAACTTTCTAAAACAATGAATCATCTCTGCACTCTGGGTAGTTACATGAGTCTGCTGCCTCTGGGACACTCTTTTGTTCTTCTGAGTTTGTGTTGCTTGCCTACACTACAGTCTTCTTTTACTGATCCTCCCTCCATCTGTCATCATGCAATGCCTGTGTCTGTCACCCTGTCCCCTGTTTCTTCTTGCTTTACCTATTCTCTCTGTCTCTCATTTTTCCCTCTCTCTCTTTTTCACTCTCTTGCAGTCTTACTTTCTATTATGCACACACACACACACGCACACACGCACACACACACACACACACACACACACACACACACACACACACACACACACGCACACACGCACACACACACACACACACACACACACACACACACACACACACACACACGCACACACGCACACACACACACACACTCATATATGCACATATTGCACAGTCCAGGGAAACACTGGAGACAACATATAAAAAACAGTATTCCACTTACACAATGGTAAACGAACAAACGTATTTACAGTTCACATACCCCATAAATGGCTAAAATCAAGCAAATGTCCAGGATGTAGGCCTTATTATGGTCCCTGATTACAACTGCATGATACTTCCAGTGTCTTTTGGTAGGCTCCTACTTACCTGGTGCTAAATTCCCAAATGAGAAATTGACTTACTGGATATCTAGTTGAAATGTCTACCTGACTGATAATACTTCAGTTAAACAGAAGACCCACTTGATTGCTGGGCACTTACTTTCAATGAGTGAGTCACTCCTTTTGCATTGTTCAACTTCCACTGATGTATTGCATAGTGTCTCTCCTTTTCAGTGTCCTGGGATTGCACTCCCCCACACCTGCCACCAATGTATCTGTATATAAAGTAAATATTTTACTAAATTTAGGAGTCGGGTAAGAACATTCTTTTTAGTGCATTAAATGCTCTGTATGCATTCAGAGGCCATCATACCTTAAGAGAAGCTTTCATTTTTGTGATACTTGTCAAAATTCTGGTATAAAAATAGGTACAAATTTTTGTAACACTCATCTAGTCCAAATTAAGCCTTCACCATTGCTGTAGTGGACAGTAGAAGGCAGCTTTGGCCTGTATTTTTGTACTGCTATTATCATCCCATTTTCTTTAACCTTTCCTCATGCACAGTTTACTTTGCATGGCATAGCATGTAAAGCTTGGCTGTCTTGTAGACTCTAGCACAGCCTGTACTTTTCATAAGCTGGACTCCTAAGTCATGGAACTCATGACCATGTGGTCCAGGTATTATCCAGGTATGCAGCAGCATACTGTGAGTGAGGTTTAAACCTTATCAGTCTCTGAAAGGAACATGAAGGTCCATATCGGATAAATGGTAACACTGCATACTAATATAGACTATCTCATATAATAAAGACTGTTTTTACTTTTGCAGCAGGGATATGTGGGATCTGCCAAACCCCTGTTGTCAAGTCCAGTATCAAGCCTTTCCTAGGATCTCAATCATCTCACAAATTCTGGGCATGAGAAGTCTATCATACTGTGAAATACTATTCAGTTTCCTAATGTCACTACTAAATTTGATAGTTGTATCAGATTTAGCTACAAGCTGTTCTAACTAGCTCCAGTCAATTGCTGAGTCTTCTGTCATTTCTAGTTTGTACATTTGCTAAACATCATCTCTTACTACCTGTTTCTGTGACTGTGATAGTCTAAAGTATTATATTCCCACTGCATCTTTTTTTAAAATGTATGTTGCTTACTCGTAAGGCCACTAATTCATAGTCTCTTTCTTCAGTAACTTGCCTCCACATGGAAGGTGTAGTATCTTCCCCAAAACATTACAATTGTAGCTTTTTTGCTTTCTTCCCCTGGAAAGGTTAATTCTGAGCAAAAATCACCTTCTGCTTCAGTGTCTTTGCTACTAGTACAGACTTCAGAAGAGCCACTTTTCTTTTAGGTTGCTATCCCTCTACATTATTGAGAGTAGGTACCACCCTCACCCCTCCTTTTGTTCTCTGTGTTGCATTGCCACTCGACATGGTATCTCAGATAAAAATTATGTTCACTCTCCTTCTTTCTTGGGTTACAGATACCTTTTGATAAGAGTGTGTATGTTTCAATGGATAATATAATACCTTCAGCTTTGATTACTCTTGCAAATGGCATTATAATCCAACATCAGTAAGGTATGTATCTTTCTATATATTTTTCTAAACTACATAGAATATACTGATAATTGTTATTTTAGCAAGCTGAACTCTTTGTCAT